>NW_028270163.1:3487285-3801460 GCF_037043375.1 Chiloscyllium plagiosum | reverse complement strand
CACAACACTGTTATCACCCACACACACAACACTTTTATCACTCACTCATATATCACTGTTATCACTCACACCTGCAGCACATTTATCACCCACGCACAGAACACTGTTATCACCCACATACTGAACACTGTTATCACCCACACACTCAACACTTTTATCACTCACCCATAGAACACTGTTATCACTCATACATGCTGCACAGTTATCACTCACGCGCACGACACTGTTATCACCCACACACAGAACACATTTATCATCCAATCACAGAACACTGTTATCACACACACACAGAACACTGTTATCACCACACACGGAACACCGTTATCACCCACGCACACAACACTGTTATCATCCACACACACAACACGGTTATCACCCACACACACACAACACTATTATCACACACACACAGAACACAGTTATCAACCACACACAGAACATTGTTGTCAGACACACACACAACACTATTATCACACACACACAGAACACAGTTCTCACCCACACACAGAACATTGTTGTCAGACACACACACAACACTGTTATCACCCACACACACAACATTTTTATCACCCACACGCACACAACACTGTTATCACCCACATCCAGAACACTTTTATCACCCACACACACAACACTGTTATCACTCACACATAAAACGCTGTTATCACCCACACACACAACACTGTTATCACTCACACATTAAACACTGTTTTAACTCACACCTGCAGCACAGTTATCACCCACGCACTCAACACTGTTATCACCCACACCCAGAAGACTGTTATCACCCACACACAGAACACTGTTATCACCCACACACAGAACACTGTTATCACCACACACGGAACACCGTTATCACCCACGCACACAACACTGTTATCATCCACTCCCAGAACATATTTATCATCCACTCACAGAACACTGTTATCACACACACACAGAACACTGTTATCATCCACACACACAACACGGTTATCACCCACACACACACAACACTATTATCACCCACACACAGAACACAGTTATCACCCACACACAGAACACTGTTGTCAGACACACACACAACACTGTTATCACCCACACACACAACATTTTTATCACCCACACGCACACAACACTGTTATCACCCACATCCAGAACACTTTTATCACCCACACACACAACACTGTTACCACTCACACATAAAACACTGTTATCACCCACACACACAACACTGTTATCACTCACACATTAAACACTGTTATCACTCATACATGCTGCACAGTTATCACCCACGCACACAACACTGTTATCACCCACTCCCAGAACATATTTATCATCCACTCACAGAACACTGTTATCACACACACACAGAACACTGTTATCATCCACACACACAACACGGTTATCACCCACACACACAACAATGTTATCACCCACACACAGAACACTGTTATCATCCACTCACAGAACACTGTTATCACCCACACACAGAACACTGTTAACATCCACTCACAGAACACTGTAATCACCCACACAGAACACTATTATCACCCATACACACAACACTGTTATCACCCACACACACACAACACTGTTATCACCTACATCCAGAACACTGTTATCATCCACACACACACAACAATGTTATCACCCACATTGATACACTGTTAACATCCACACACAGAACACTATTATCACCCACACACAGAACACTGTTATCACCCACACACGGAACACCGTTATCAACCACACACACAACATTGTTATCACTCACACACACACAACACTGTTATCACTCTCACATAGAACACTGTTTTAACTCACACCTGCAGCACAGTAATCACCCACGCACACAACACTGTTATCACCCACACACAGAACACTGTTATCACCACACACGGAACACCGTTATCACCCACGCACACAACACTGTTATCATCCACTCCCAGAACATATTTATCATCCACTCACAGAACACTGTTATCACACACACACAGAACACTGTTATCATCCACACACACAACACGGTTATCACCCACACACACACAACACTATTATCACCCACACAGAGAACACAGTTATCACCCACACACAGAACATTGTTGTCAGACACAAACACAACACTGTTATCACCCACACACACAACATTTTTATCACCCACACGCACACAACACTGTTATCACCCACATCCAGAACACTTTTATCACCCACACACACAACACTGTTATCACTCACACATAAAACGCTGTTATCACCCACACACACAACACTGTTATCACTCACACATTAAACACTGTTATCACTCATACATGCTGCACAGTTATCACCCACGCACACAACACTGTTATCACCCACTCCCAGAACATATTTATCATCCACTCACAGAACACTGTTATCACACACACGCAGAACACTGTTATCATCCACACACACACCACGGTTATCACCCACACACAGAACACTGTTATCACCCACACACAGAACACTGTTATCATCCACTCACAGAACACTGTTATCACCCACACACAGAACACTGTTATCATCCACTCACAGAACACTGTTATCACCCACACAGAACACTGTAATCTCCCACACACACAACACTGTAATCACCCACACACAGAACACTGTTATCATCCACTCACAGAACACTGTAATCACCCACACAGAACACTGTTATCTCCCACACACACAACACTGTTATCACCCACACACACAACACTTTTATCACTCACTCATATATCACTGTTATCACTCACACCTGCAGCACATTTATCACCCACGCACAGAACACTGTTATCACCCACATACTGAACACTGTTATCACCCACACACTCAACACTTTTATCACTCACCCATAGAACACTGTTATCACTCATACATGCTGCACAGTTATCACTCACGCGCACGACACTGTTATCACCCACACACAGAACACATTTATCATCCAATCACAGAACACTGTTATCACACACACACAGAACACTGTTATCACCACACACGGAACACCGTTATCACCCACGCACACAACACTGTTGTCATCCACACACACAACACGGTTATCACCCACACACACACAACACTATTATCACACACACACAGAACACAGTTATCACCCACACACAGAACATTGTTGTCAGACACACACACAACACTATTATCACACACACACAGAACACAGTTATCACCCACACACAGAACATTGTTGTCAGACACACACACAACACTGTTATCACCCACACACACAACATTTTTATCACCCACACGCACACAACACTGTTATCACCCACATCCAGAACACTTTTATCACCCACACACACAACACTGTTATCACTCACACATAAAACGCTGTTATCACCCACACACACAACACTGTTATCACTCACACATTAAACACTGTTTTAACTCACACCTGCAGCACAGTTATCACCCACGCACTCAACACTGTTATCACCCACACCCAGAAGACTGTTATCACCCACACACAGAACACTGTTATCACCCACACACAGAACACTGTTATCACCACACACGGAACACCGTTATCACCCACGCACACAACACTGTTATCATCCACTCCCAGAACATATTTATCATCCACTCACAGAACACTGTTATCACACACACACAGAACACTGTTATCACCCACACACACACAACACTATTATCACCCACACACAGAACACAGTTATCACCCACACACAGAACACTGTTGTCAGACACACACACAACACTGTTATCACCCACACACACAACATTTTTATCACCCACACGCACACAACACTGTTATCACCCACATCCAGAACACTTTTATCACCCACACACACAACACTGTTACCACTCACACATAAAACGCTGTTCTCACCCACACACACAACACTGTTATCACTCACACATTAAACACTGTTATCACTCATACATGCTGCACAGTTATCACCCACGCACACAACACTGTTATCACCCACTCCCAGAACATATTTATCATCCACTCACAGAACACTGTTATCACACACACACAGAACACTGTTATCATCCACACACACAACACGGTTATCACCCACACACACAACAATGTTATCACCCACACACAGAACACTGTTATCATCCACTCACAGAACACTGTTATCACCCACACACAGAACACTGTTAACATCCACTCACAGAACACTGTAATCACCCACACAGAACACTATTATCACCCATACACACAACACTGTTATCACCCACACACACACAACACTGTTATCACCTACATCCAGAACACTGTTATCATCCACACACACACAACAATGTTATCACCCACATTGATACACTGTTAACACCCACACACAGAACACTGTTATCACCCACACACGGAACACCGTTATCAACCACACACACAACATTGTTATCACTCACACACACACAACACTGTTATCACTCTCACATAGAACACTGTTTTAACTCACACCTGCAGCACAGTTATCACCCACGCACACAACACTGTTATCACCCACACACAGAACACTGTTATCACCACACACGGAACACCGTTATCACCCACGCACACAACACTGTTATCATCCACTCCCAGAACATATTTATCATCCACTCACAGAACACTGTTATCACACACACACAGAACACTGTTATCATCCACACACACAACACGGTTATCACCCACACACACACAACACTATTATCACCCACACAGAGAACACAGTTATCACCCACACACAGAACATTGTTGTCAGACACAAACACAACACTGTTATCACCCACACACACAACATTTTTATCACCCACACGCACACAACACTGTTATCACCCACATCCAGAACACTTTTATCACCCCCACACACAACACTGTTATCACTCACACATAAAACGCTGTTATCACCCACACACACAACACTGTTATCACTCACACATTAAACACTGTTATCACTCATACATGCTGCACAGTTATCACCCACGCACACAACACTGTTATCACCCACTCCCAGAACATATTTATCATCCACTCACAGAACACTGTTATCACACACACGCAGAACACTGTTATCATCCACACACACACCACGGTTATCACCCACACACAGAACACTGTTATCACCCACACACAGAACACTGTTATCATCCACTCACAGAACACTGTTATCACCCACACACAGAACACTGTTATCATCCACTCACAGAACACTGTAATAACCCACACAGAACACTATTATCACCCATACACACAACACTGTTATCACCCACTCCCAGAACATATTTATCATCCACTCACAGAACACTGTTATCACCCACACACACACAACACTGTTATCATCCACACACAGAACACAGTTATCACCCACACACAGAACACTGTTATCACCCACACGCACAACACTGTTATCACACACACACACAACATTGTTATCACCCACACAAACACAACACTGTTATCACCTACATCCAGAACACTGTTATCATCCACACACAGAACACTGTTATCATCCACACACACACAACAATGTTATCACCCACATCCGTACACTATTATCATCCACACACAGAACACGGTTATCACCCAGACACCGAACACTGTTATCACAAACACACACAACACTGTTATCACTGACAATAGAACACTGTTATCACTCACACCTGCAGCACATTTATCAGCCCCGCACAGAACACTGTTATCACCCACACCCAGAACACTGTTATCACCGACACACACAACATTTTTATCACTCACACATAGAACACTGTTATCACTCACACCTGCAGCACATTTATCACCCACGCCGAGAACACTGTTATCACCCACATACTGAACACTGTTATCACCCACACACTCAACACTTTTATCACTCACCCATAGAACACTGTTATCACTCATACATGCTGCACAGTTATCACTCACGCGCACGACACTGTTATCACCCACACACAGAACACATTTATCATCCAATCACAGAACACTGTTATCACACACACACAGAACACTGTTATCATCCACACACAGAACACGGTTATCACCCACACACACAACACTGTTATCACCCACACACAGAACACTGTTATCATCCACTCACAGAACACTGTTATCACCCACACAGAACACTGTTATCTCCCACACACACAACACTGTAATCACCCACACACAGAACACTGTTATCATCCACTCACAGAACACTGTAATCACCCACACAGAACACTGTTATCTCCCACACACACAACACTGTTATCACCCACACGCACACAACACTGTTATCACCTACATCCAGAACACTGTTATCATCCACACACAGAACACTGTTATCATCCACACACACACAACAATGTTATTACCCACATCCATACACTGTTATCACCCACACACAGAACACTGTTATCACCCACACACAGAACACTGTTATCACCCACACACGGAACACTGTTATCACCCACACATACAACACTGTTATCACTCACACACACAATACTGTTATCACTCACACATAGAACACTGTCTTAACTCACACCTGCAGCACAGTTATCACCCACGCACTCAACACTGTTATCACCCACACCCAGAAGACTGTTATCACCCACACACAGAACACTGTTATCACCCACACACACAACACTGTTATCACCACACACGAAACACCGTTATCACCCACGCACACAACACTGTTATCATCCACTCCCAGAACATATTTATCATCCACTCACAGAACACTGTTATCACACACACACAGAACACTGTTATCATCCACACACACAACACGGTTATCACCCACACACACACAACACTATTATCACACACACACAGAACACAGTTATCACCCACACACAGAACATTGTTGTCAGACACACACACAACACTGTTATCACCCACACACACAACATTTTTATCACCCACACGCACACAACACTGTTATCACCCACATCCAGAACACTTTTATCACCCACACACACAACACTGTTATCATTCACACATAAAACGCTGTTATCACCCACACACACAACACTGTTATCACTCACACATTAAACACTGTTTTAACTCACACCTGCAGCACAGTTATCACCCACGCACTCAACACTGTTATCACCCACACCCAGAAGACTGTTATCACCCACACACAGAACACTGTTATCACCCACACACAGAACACTGTTATCACCACACACGGAACACCGTTATCACCCACACACACAACACTGTTATCATCCACTCCCAGAACATATTTATCACCCACTCACAGAACACTGTTATCACACACACACAGAACACTGTTATCATCCACACACACAACACGGTTATCACCCACACACACACAACACTATTATCACCCACACACAGAACACAGTTATCACCCACACACAGAACACTGTTGTCAGACACACACACAACACTGTTATCACCCACACACACAACATTTTTATCACCCACACGCACACAACACTGTTGTCACCCACATCCAGAACACTTTTATCACCCACACACACAACACTGTTACCACTCACACATAAAACGCTGTTATCACCCACACACACAACACTGTTATCACTCACACAATAAACACTGTTATCACTCATACATGCTGCACAGTTATCACCCACGCACACAACACTGTTATCACCCACTCCCAGAACATATTTATCATCCACTCACAGAACACTGTTATCACACACACACAGAACACTGTTATCATCCACACACACAACACGGTTATCACCCACACACACAACACTGTTATCACCCACACACAGAACACTGTTATCATCCACTCACAGAACACTGTTATCACCCACACACAGAACACTGTTATCATCCACTCACAGAACACTGTAATCACCCACACAGAACACTATTATCACCCATACACACAACACTGTTATCACCCACACACACACAACACTGTTATCACCTACATCCAGAACACTGTTATCATCCACACACACACAACAATGTTATCACCCACATTGATACACTGTTAACACCCACACACAGAACACTGTTATCACCCACACACAGAACACTGTTATCACCCACACACGGAACACCGTTATCAACCACACACACAACATTGTTATCACTCACACACACACAACACTGTTATCACTCTCACATAGAACACTGTTTTAACTCACACCTGCAGCACAGTTATCACCCACGCACACAACACTGTTATCACCCACACCCAGAAGACTGTTATCACCCACACACAGAACACTGTTATCACCCACACACAGAACACTGTTATCACCCACACACGGAACACCGTTATCACCCACACACACAACACTGTTATCATTCACACACACGACACTGTTATCACTGACACATAGAACACTGTTTTAACTCACACCTGCAGCACAGTTTTCACGCACGCACACAACACTGTTATCACCCACACCCAGAACACAGTTATCACCCACACACAGAACACTGTTATCACCCACACACAGAACACTGTTCTCACCACACACGGAACACCGTAATCACCCACGCACACAACACTGTTATCATCCACTCCCAGAACATATTTATCATCCACTCACAGAACACTGTTATCACAAACACACTCAACACTGTTATCACTCACAATAGAACACTGTTATCACTCACACCTGCAGCACATTTATCAACCACGCACAGAACACGGTAATCACCCACACACCGAACACTGTTATCACAAACACACTCAACACTTTTATCACTCACCCATAGAACACTGTTATCACTCATACATGCTGCACAGTTATCACCCACGCACACAACACTGTTATCACCCACACCCAGAACACATTTATCATCCACTCACAGAACATTGTTATCACACCCACACAGAACACTGTTATCATGCACACACACAACACGGTTATCACCCACACACACAACACTGTTATTACCCACACACACAACACTGTTATCACCCACACACAGAACACTGTTATCATCCACTCACAGAACACGGTTATCATTAAACACTGTTATCACACCCACACAGAACACTGTTATCATGCACACACACAACACGGTTATCACCCACACACACAACACTGTTATTACCCACACACACAACACTGTTATCACCCACACACAGAACACTGTTATCATCCACTCACAGAACACGGTTATCATTAAACACTGTTATCACACACACACAGAACACAGTTATCACCCACACATTGTTGTCAGACACACACACAGCACTGTTATCACCCACACACACAACATTTTTATCACCCACACGCACACAACACTGTTATCACCCACATCCAGAACTCTTTTATCACCCACACACACAACACTGTTATCACTCACACATAAAACGCTGTTATCACCCACACACACAACACTATTATCACTCACACATTAAACACTGTTTTAACTCACACCTGCAGCACAGTTATCACCCACGCACTCAACACTGTTATCACCCACACCCAGAAGACTGTTATCACCCACACACAGAACACTGTTATCACCCACACACAGAACACTGTTATCACCACACACGGAACACCGTTATCACCCACACACACAACACTGTTATCATCCACTCCCAGAACATATTTATCATCCACTCACAGAACACTGTTATCACACACACACAGAACACTGTTATCATCCACACACACAACACGGTTATCACCCACACACACACAACACTATTATCACCCACACACAGAACACAGTTATCACCCACACACAGAACACTGTTGTCAGACACACACACAACACTGTTATCACCCACACACACAACATTTTTATCACCCACACGCAAACAACACTGTTATCACCCACATCCAGAACACTTTTATCACCCACACACACAACACTGTTACCACTCACACATAAAACGCTGTTATCACCCACACACACAACACTGTTATCACTCACACATTAAACACTGTTATCACTCATACATGCTGCACAGTTATCACCCACGCACACAACACTGTTATCACCCACTCCCAGAACATATTTATCATCCACTCACAGAACACTGTTATCACACACACACAGAACACTGTTATCATCCACACACACAACACGGTTATCACCCACACACACAACACTGTTATCACCCACACACAGAACACTGTTATCATCCACTCACAGAACACTGTTATCACCCACACACAGAACACTGTTATCATCCACTCACAGAACACTGTAATCACCCACACAGAACACTATTATCACCCATACACACAACAGTGTTATCACCCACACACACACAACACTGTTATCACCTACATCCAGAACACTGTTATCATCCACAAACACACAACAATGTTATCACCCACATTGATACACTGTTAACACCCACACACAGAACACTGTTATCACCCACACACAGAACACTGTTATCACCCACACACGGAACACCGTTATCAACCACACACACAACATTGTTATCACTCACACACACACAACACTGTTATCACTCTCACATAGAAGACTGTTTTAACTCACACCTGCAGCACAGTTATCACCCACGCACACAACACTGTTATCACCCACACCCAGAAGACTGTTATCACCCACACACAGAACACTGTTATCACCCACACACAGAACACTGTTATCACCCACACACGGAACACCGTTATCACCCACACACACAGCACTGTTATCATTCACACACACGACACTGTTATCACTGACACATAGAACACTGTTTTAACTCACACCTGCAGCACAGTTATCACCCACGCACACAACACTGTTATCACCCACACCCAGAACACAGTTATCACCCACACACAGAACACAGTTATCACCCACACACAGAACACTGTTATCACCACACACGGAACACCGTTATCACCCACGCACACAACCCTGTTATCATCCACTCCCAGAACATATTTATCATCCACTCACAGAACACTGTTATCACAAACACACACAACACTGTTATCACTCACAATAGAACACTGTTATCACTCACACCTGCAGCACATTTATCAACCACGCACAGAACACTGTTATCACCCACACACCGAACACTGTTATCACAAACACACACAACACTGATATCACTCACATGGAACAATGTTATCACTCACACCTGCAGCACATTTATCACCCACGCACAGAACACTGTTATCACCCACACACAGAACACTGTTATCACCCACACACTCAACACTTTTATCACTCACCCATAGAACACTGTTATCACTCATACATGCTGCACAGTTATCACCCACGCACACAACAGTTATCACCCACTCACCCATAGAACACTGTTATCATCCACTCACAAAACACTGTTATCACCCACACACAGAACACTGTTATCACCCACACCCAGAACACATTTATCATCCACTCACAGAACACTGTTATCACACACACACAGAACACTGTTATCATCCACACACACAACACGGTTATCACCCACACACACAACACTGTTATCACCCACACACACAACACTGTTATCACCCACACACAGAACACTGTTATCATCCACTCACAGAACACTGTTATCACCCACACACAGAACACTGTTATCATCCACTCACAGAACACTGTAATCACCCACACAGAACACTATTATCACCCATACACACAACACTGTTATCACCCACACACACACAACACTGTTATCACCTACATCCAGAACACTGTTATCATCCACACACACACATCAATGTTATCACCTACATCGATACACTGTTAACACCCACACACAGAACACTGTTATCACCCACACACAGAACACTGTTATCATCCACTCACAGAACACTGTTATCACCCACACACAGAACACTGTTATCATCCACACACACACAACAATGTTATCACCCACATCGATACACTCTTATCACTCACACACAGAACACTGTTATCACTCACACACAGAACACTGTTATCACCCACACACACACAACACTATTATCACCCACACACAGAACACTGTTATCAGACACACACACAACACTGTTATCACCCACACACACAACATTTTTATCACCCACACGCACACAACACTGTTATCACCCAAATCCAGAACACTTTTATCACCCACACACACAACACTGTTATCACTCACACATAAAACGCTGTTATCACCCACACACACAACACTGTTATCACTCACACATTAAACACTGTTATCACTCATACATGCTGCACAGTTATTACCCACACACACAACACTGTTATCACCCACTCCCAGAACATATTTATCATCCACTCACAGAACACTGTTATCACACACACACAGAACAGTGTTATCATCCACACACACAACACGGTTATCACCCACACACACACAACACTGTTATCATCCACACACAGAACACAGTTATCACCCACACACACAACACTGTTATCACTCACACATTAAACACTGTTATCACTCATACATCCACACACACACAACAATGTTATCACCCACATCCATACACTATTATCATCCACACACAGAACACGGTTATCACCCACACACCGAACACTGTTATCACAAACACACACAACACTGTTATCACTCACACATAGAACACTGTTATCACTCACACCTGCAGCACATTTATCACCCACGCACAGAACACTGTTATCACCCACACACACAACACGGTTATCACCCACACACACAACACTGTTATCACCCACACACAGAACACTGTTATCATCCACTCACAGAACACTGTTATCACCCACACAGAACACTGTTATCTCCCACACACACAACACTGTTATCACCCACACACAGAACACTGTTATCATCCACTCACAGAACACTGTAATCACCCACACAGAACACGGTTATCTCCCACACACACAACACTGTTATCACCCACACACACACAACACTGTTATCATCTACATCCAGAACACTGTTATCATCCACACACAGAACACTGTTATCATCCACACACACACAACAATGTTATCACCCACATCGATACACTGTTATCACCCACACACAGAACACTGTTATCACCCACACACAGAACACTGTTATCAACCACACACGGAACACCGTTATCACCCACACACACAACACTGTTATCACTCACACACACAACACTGTTATCACTCACACATAGAACACTGTTTTAACTCACACCTGCAGCACAGTTATCACCCACGCACTCAACACTGTTATCACCCACACCCAGAAGACTGTTATCACCCACACACAGAACACTGTTATCACCCACACACAGAACACTGTTATCACCCACACACTCAACACTTTTATCACTCACCCATAGAACACTGTTATCACTCATACATGCTGCACAGTTATCACTCACGCGCACGACACTGTTATCACCCACACACAGATTACATTTATCATCCAATCACAGAACACTGTTATCACACACACACAGAACACTCTTATCATCCACACACAGAACACGGTTATCATCCACACACACAACACTGTTATCACCCACACACAGAACACTGTTATCATCCACTCACAGAACACTGTTATCACCCACACTTCCGGGTGTGCGTGATAACAGTGTTGTGTTTGTGGGTGATAACAGTCTGGTGTGTGTGGGTGATAACAGTGTTGCGTATATGGGGGATAACAGTGTTCCGGGTGTGGGTGATAACAGTGTTGTGTTTGTGGGTGATAACAGTGTTGTGTGTGTGTGGGATAACAGTGTTGTGTGTGTGGGTGATAACAGTGTTGTGTGTTTGGGGGATAACAGTGTTGCGTGTATGCGGGATAACAGTGTTGTGTTTGTGGGTGATAACAGTGTTGTGAGTGTGGGTGATAACAATGTTGTGTTTGTGGGTGATAACAGTGTTGTGTTTGTGGGTGATAACAGTGTTGTGTGTGTGCGTGATAACAATGTTGTGTGTGGGTGTGATAACAATGTTGTGTGTGTGGGTGATAACAGTGTTGTGTGTGTGTGGGTGATAACAGTGTTGTGTGTGTGGATGATAACAGTGTTGTGTGTGTGTCTGATAACAGTGTTGAGTGTGTGGGTGATAACAGTGTTGTGAATGTGGGTGATAACAGTGTGGTGTGTGTGGGTGATAACACTGTTGCGTATACGGGGGATAACAGTGTTCCGGGTGTGGGTGATAACAGTGTTGTGTTTGTGGGTGATAACAGTGTTGTGTGTGTGGGTGATAACAGTGTTGTGCGTGTGGGTGATAACAATGTTGTGTGTGTGGCTGGTAACAGTGTTGTTTGTGTGGATGATAACAATGTTGTGTGTGTGGGTGATAACAGTGTTGTGTGTGTGGATGATAACAGTGTTGTGTGTGTGGGTGATAACAGTGTTGTGTGTGTGGGGGATAACAGTGTAGCGTGTATGGGGGATAACAGTGTTGTGTTTGTGGGTGATAACAGTGTTGTGTGTGTGGGTGATAACAATGTTGTGTTTGTGGGTGATAACAGTGTTGTGTGTGTGGGTGATAACAATGTTGTGTGTGTGGATGGTAACAGTGTTGTTTGTGTGGATGATAACAATGTTGTGTGTGTGGGTGATAACAGTGTTGCGTATATGGGGGATAACAGTGTTCCGGGTGTGGGTGATAACAGTGTTGTGTTTGTGGGTGATAACAGTGTTGTGTGTGTGGGGGATAACAGTGTTGTGTGTGTGGGTGATAACAGTGTTGCGTGTATGGGGGATAACAGTGTTGTGTTTGTGGGTGATAACAGTGTTGTGTGTGTGGGTGATAACAATGTTGTGTTTGTGGGTGATAACAGTGTTGTGTTTGTGGGTGATAACAGTGTTGTGTGTGTGCGTGATAACAATGTTGTGTGTGGGTGTGATAACAATGTTGTGTGTGTGGGTGATAACAGTGTTGTGTGTGTGTGGGTGACAACAGTGTTGTGTGTGTGGATGATAACAGTGTTGTGTGTGTGGATGATAACAGTGTTGAGTGTGTGGGTGATAACAGTGTTGTGAATGTGGGTGATAACAGTGTGGTGTGTGTGGGTGATAACAGTTTTGCGTATATGCGGGATAACAGTGTTCCGGGTGTGGGTGATAACAGTGTTGTGTTTGTGGGTGATAACAGTGTTGTGTGGGTGGGTGATAACAGTGTTGTGTGTGTGGATGGTAACAGTGTTGTTTGTGTGGATGATAACAATGTTGTGTGTGTGGGTGATAACAGTGTTGCGTATATGGGGGGTAACAGTGTTCCGGGTGTGGGTGATAACAGTGTTGTGTTTGTGGGTGATAACAGTGTTGTGTGTGTGGGGGATAACAGTGTTGTGTGTGTGGGTGATAACAGTGTTGTGTGTGGGGGGGATAACAGTGTTGCGTGTATGGGGGATAACTGTGTTGTGTTTGCGGGTGATAACAGTGTTGTGTGTGTGGGTGATAACAATGTTGTGTTTGTGGGTGATAACAGTGTTGTGTTTGTGGGTGATAACAGTGTTGTGTGTGTGCGTGATAACAATGTTGTGTGTGGGTGTGATAACAATGTTGTGTGTGTGGGTGATAACAGTGTTGTGTGTGTGTGGGTGATAACAGTGTTGTGTGTGTGGATGATAACAGTGTTGTGTGTGTGGATGATAACAGTGTTTAGTGTGTGGGTGATAACAGTGTTGTGAATGTGGGTGATAACAGTGTGGTGTGTGTGGGTGATAACACTGTTGCGTATATGGGGGATAAGAGTGTTCCGGGTGTGGGTGATAACAGTGTTGTGTTTGTGGGTGATAACAGTGTTGTGTGTGTGGGTGATAACAGTGTTGTGTGTGTGGGTGATAACAATGTTGTGTGTGTGGATGGTAACAGTGTTGTTTGTGTGGATGATAACAATGTTGTGTGTGTGGGTGATAACAGTGTTGTGTGTGTGGATGATAACAGTGTTGTGTGTGTGAGTGATAACAGTGTTGTGTGTGTGGGGGATAACAGTGTTGCGTGTATGGGGGATAACAGTGTTGTGTTTGTGGGTGATAACATTGTTGTGTGTGTGGGTGATAACAATGTTGTGTTTGAGGGTGATAACACTATTGTGTTTGTGTGTGATAACCGTGTTGTGTGTGTGCGTGATAACAATGTTGTGTGTGGGTGTGATAACAATGTTGTGTGTGTGGGTGATAACAGTGTTGTGTGTGTGTGGGTGATAACAGTGTTGTGTGTGTGGATGATAACAGTGTTGTGTGTGTGGATGATAACAGTGTTGAGTGTGTGGGTGATAACAGTGTTGTGAATGTGGGTGATAACAGTGTGGTGTGTGTGGGTGATAACAGTGTTGAGTATATGGGGGATAACAGTGTTCCGGGTGTGGGTGATAACAGTGTTGTGTTTGTGGGTGATAACAGTGTTCTGGGTGTGGGTGATAAAAGTGTTGTGTGTGTGTGTGATAACAGTGTTGTGTGTGTGTGGGTGATAACAGTGTTCTGGGCTTTGGGTGATAACAGTGTTGTGTGTGTGTGTGTGTGATAACAGAGTTGTATGTGTGGGTGATATCAGTGTTCTGTGTGTGGGTGATAACAGTGTGGGTGATAAAAGTGTTGTGGGTGTCGGTGATAGCAGTGTTCTGGGTTTTTGTGATAACAGTGTTGTGTGTGTGGGTGATAACAGTGTTGCGTGTGTGTGTGATAACAGTGTTGTGTGTGTGGGTGATAACTGTGTTCTGAGTGGGTGATAACTGTGTTCTGAGTGATAAAAGTGTTGTGGGTGTCGGTGATAGCAGTGTTCTGGGTTTGTGTGATAACAGTGTTGTGTGTGTGGGTGATAACAGTGTTGTGTGTGTGGGAGATAACAGTGTTCTGGGTGTGTGTGATAACAGTGTTTCGTGTGTGGGTGATAACAGTGTTATGTGTGTGGGCGTTAACAGTGTTCTGGGTATGTGTGATAACCGTGTTTTATGTGTGTGTGTGATAACAGTGTTGTGTGTGTGGGTGATAACAGTGTTCTGGGTGTTTGTGATAAAAGTGTTGTGTGTGTGGGTGATAACAGTGTTGTGTGTGTGTGGGTGATAACAGTGTTGTGTGTGTGTGGGTGATAATAGTGTTGTCTGTGTGGGTGATAACAGTGTTCTGGGTGTGTGATAGCAGTTTTTGGGGTGTGGTTAATAACAGTATTCCGTGTATGGGTGATAACAATGCTCTGTGTGTGGGTGAGAGCACTGTGCCGGGTGTGGGTGATAACAGTGTTCTGGGTGTGTGTGATAAAAGTGTTGTGTGTGTGTGTGTGTGATAACAGTGTTGTGTATGTGGGTGATAGTGTTGTGTGTGTGGGTGATAACAGTGTTCTGGGTTTTGGGTGTTAACAGTGTTGTGTGTGTGGGTGATAACAGTGTTCCGGGTGTGGGTGATAGTAGTGTTCCAGGTGTGGGTGATAACAGTGTCGTGCGTGTGGGTGATAACAGTGTTCTGTGTGTGGGTGGTAATAGTGTTCCGGGTGTGGGTGATAACAGTGTTCTGGGTGTGTGTGATAACAGTGTTGTGTGTGTGTGTGATAACAGTGTTGTGTGTGTGTGTGTGATAACAGTGTTGCGTGTGTGGGTGATAACAGTGTTCTGGGTTTTGGGTGATAACAGTGTTGTGTGTGTGGGTGATAACAGTGTTCTGGGCTTGGGGTGATAACAGTGTTGTGTGTGTGTGTGATAACAGAGTTGTATGTGTGGGTGATAACAGTGTTCCGGGTGTGGGTGTTAAAAGTGTTGTGGGTGTCGGTGATAACAGTGTTCCGGGTGTGGGTGATAACAGTGTTGTGTGTGTGGATGATAACAGTGTTCTGCGTGTGTGCGATAATAGTGTTCCGGGTGTTTGTGATAACAGTGTTGTGTGTGTGGGTGATAACAGTGTTCTGTTTGTGGGTGATAAAAGTGTTGTGTGTGTGGGTGATAACAGTGTTGTGTGTGTGTGGGTGATAACAGTGTTGTGTGTGTGTGGGTGATAACAGTGTTCTGGGTGTGAGTGATAGCAGTTTTCCGGGTGTGGGTAATAACAGTATTCCGTGTATGGGTGATAACAGTGCTCTGTGTGTGGGTGAGAGCACTGTTCCGGGTGTGGGGGATAACAGTATTCTGAGTGTGGGTGATAACAGTGTTCCGGGTGTGGGTGATAGTAGTGTTCCAGGTGTGGTGATAACAGTGTCGTGCGTGTGGGTGATAACAGTGTTCTGTGTGTGGGTGGTAATAGTGTTCCGGGTGTGGGTGATAACAGTGTTCTGGGTGTGTGTGATAACAGTGTTGTGTGTGTGTGTGATAACAGTGTTGTGTGTGTGTGTGATAACAGTGTTGCGTGTGTGGGTGATAACAGTGTTCTGGGTTATGGGTGATAACAGTGTTGTGTGTGTGGGTGATAAGTGTTCTGTGTGTGGGTGATAACACTGTTCCGGGTGTCAGTGATAACAGTGTTGTGAGTGTGTGTGATAACAGTGCTGTGTGAGTGGGTGATAACAGTGTTGTGTGTGTGGGTGATAACTGAGTTCTGAGTGTGTGTGATAACAGTGTTGCATGTGTGTGTGATCTCAGTTTTGTGTGTGTGGGTGATAACAGTGTTGTGTGTGTGGGTGATAACAGTGTTCTGGGCTTTGGGTGATAACAGTGCTGTGTGTGTGTGTGATAACAGAGTTGTATGTGTGGGTGATAACAGTGTTCTGTGTGTGGTTGATAACAGTGTTCCGGGTGTGGGTGATAACAGTGTTGTGTGTGTGGGAGATAACAGTGTTCTGGGTGTGTGCGATAACAGTGTTCCGGGTGTGTGTGATAACAGTGTTGTGTGTGTGGGTGATAACAGTGTTCTGGGTGTGGGTGATAAAAGTGTTGTGTGTTGGTGATAACAGTGTTGTGTGTGTGTGGGTGATAACAGTGTTGTGTGTGTGTGGGTGATAACAGTGTTGCGTGTGTGTGTGATAACAGTGTTGTGTGTGTGGGTGATAACAGTGTTGTGTGTGTGGGTGATAACTGTGTTCTGAGTGTGTGTGATAACAGTGTTGCGTGTGTGGGTGATAACAGTGTTCTGGGTTTTGGGTGATAACAGTGTTGTGTGTGTGTGTGATAACAGAGTTGTATGTGTGGGTGATAACAGTGTTGTGTGTGTGGGTGATAACAGTGTTCTATGTGTGTGGGTGATAAAAGTGTTGTGGGTGTCGGTGATAGCAGTGTTCTGGATTCGTGGGATGACAGTGTTGTGTGTGTGTGTGATAACAGTGTTGTGTGTGTGGGTGATAACAGTGTTGTGTGTGTGGGGTATAACTGTGTTCTGAGTGTGTGTGATAACAGTGTTGTGTGTGTGGGTGATAACAGTGTTCTGGGTTTTGGGTGATAACAGTGTTGTGTGTGTGTGTGATAACAGTTTTCTGTGTGTGGTTGATAACAGTATTCCGGGTGTGGGTGATAAAAGTGTTGTGGGTGTTGGTGATAACAGTGTTCCGGGTGTGGGTGATAACAGTGTTGTGTGTGTGGGAGATAACAGTGTTCTGGGTGTGTGCGATAACAGTGTTCCGGGTGTGTGTGATAACAGTGTTGTGTGTGTGGGTGATAACAGTGTTGTGTGTGTGTGGGTGATAACAGTGTTGTGGGTGTGAGTGATAGCAGTTTTCCAGGTGTGGGTAATAACAGTGTTCCGTGTATGGGTGATAACAGTGCTCTGTGTGTGGAGTAGAGCACTGTTATCACCCATACACGGAACACTGTTATTACCAACACCTGGAAAACTGCTATCACTCACACCCACAACAGTGTTATCATCCACACACACAACACTGTTATCACCCACACACACACAACACTGTTATCAACCACACACACAACACGTTTATCACCCAGTGTTGTGTGTGTGGGTGATAACAGTGTTGCGTGTGTGTGTGATAACAGTGTTGTGTGTGTGGGTGATAACAGTGTTGTGTGTGTGGGTGATGACAGTGTTCCGCGTGTGGGTGATAACAGTGTTCCGTGTATGGGTGATAACAGTGCTCTGTGTTATCACCCATACACGGAACACTGTTATTACCCACACCTGGAAAACTGCTATCACTCACACCCACAACAGTGTTATCATCCACACACACAACACTGTTATCACCCACACACACACAACACTATTATAACCCACACACACACAACACTGTTATCACCCACACACACAACACTTTTATCACCCAGTGTTGTGTGTGTGGGTGATAACAGTGTTGCGTGTGTGTGTGATAACAGTGTTGTGTGTGTGGGTGATAACAGTGTTGTGTGTGTGGGTGATGACAGTGTTCCGCGTGTGGGTGATAACAGTGTTCCGCGTGTGGGTGATAACAGTGTTGTGTGTGTGGGAGATAATAGTGTTCTGGGTGTATGTGATAACAGTGTTGCGTGTGTGGGTGATAAGAGTGTTATGTGTGTGGGCGATAACAGTGTTCTGGGTATGTGTGATAACCGTGTTTTATGTGTGTGTGTGATAACAGTGTTGTGTGTGTGGGTGATAACAGTGTTCTTGGTGTTTGTGATAAAAGTGTTGTGTGTGTGGGTGATAACAGTGTTGTGTGTGTGTGGGTGATAACAGTGTTGTGTGTGTGTGGGTGATAATAGTGTTGTCTGTGTGGGTGATAACAGTGTTCTGGGTGTGTGATAGCAGTTTTTGGGGTGTGGTTAATAACAGTATTCCGTGTATGGGTGATAACAATGCTCTGTGTGTGGGTGAGAGCACTGTGCCGGGTGTGGGTGATAACAGTGTTCTGGGTGTGTGTGATAAAAGTGTTGTGTGTGTGTGTGTGTGATAACAGTGTTGTGTGTGTGGGTGATAACAGTGTTGTGTGTGTGGGTGATAACTGTGTTCTGAGTGTGTGTGATAACAATGTTGCGTGTGTGGGTGATTACAGTGTTCTGGGTTTTGGGTGATAACAGTGTTGTGTGTGTGTGTGATAACAGTGTTCTGTGTGTGGTTGATAACAGTGTTCCGGGAGTGGTTGATAACAGTGTTGTGTGTGTGGATGATAACAGTGTTCTGGGTGTGTGCGATAATAGTGTTCCGGGTGTGGGTGATAACTGTGTTGTGTGTGTGGGAGATAACAGTGTTCTGGGTGTGCGCGATAACAGTGTTCCGGGTGTGTGTGATAACAGTGTTGTGTGTGTGGGTGATAACAGTGTTCTGGGTGTGGGTGATAAAAGTGTTGTGAGTGTGGGTGATAACAGTGTTGTGTGTGTGTGGGTGATAATAGTGTTCTGGGCTTTGGGTGATAACAGTGTTGTGTGTGTGTGTGATAACAGAGTTGTATGTGTGGGTGATAAGTGTTCTGTGTGTGGGTAATAACAGTCTTCTGGGTGTGGGTGATAAAAGTGTTGTGGGTGTCGGTGATAGCAGTGTTCTGGGTTTGTGTGATAACAGTGTTGTGTGTGTGGGTGATAACAGTGTTGCGTGTGTGTGTGATAACAGTGTTGTGTGTGTGGGTGATAACAGTGTTGTGTGTGTGGGTGATAACTGTGTTCTGAGTGTGTGTGATAACAGTGTTGCGTGTGTGGGTGATAACAGTGTTCTGGGTTTTGGGAGTTAACAGTGTTGTGTGTGTGTGTGATAACAGAGTTGTATGTGTGGGTGATAACAGTGTTCTGTGTGTGGGTGATAACAGTGTTCCGGGTGTGGGTGATAAAAGTGTTGTGGGTGTCGGTGATAACAGTGTTCCGGGTGTGGGTGATAACAGTGTTGTGTGTGTGGGTGATAACAGTGTTCTGTTTGTGGGTGATAAAAGTGTTGTGTGTGGGTGATAACAGTGTTGTGTGTGTGTGGGTGATAACAGTGTTGTGTGTGTGTGCGTGATAACACTGTTCTGGGTGTGAGTGATAGCAGTTTTCCGGGTGTGGGTAATAACAGTGTTCCGTGTATGGGTGATAACAGTGCTCTGTGTGTGGGTGAGAGCACTGTTCCGGGTGTGGGGGATAACAGTATTCTGAGTGTGGGTGATAACAGTGTTCCGGGTGTGGGTGATAGTAGTGTTCCAGGTGTGGGTGATAACAGTGTCGTGCGTGTGGGTGATAATAGTGTTCTGTGTGTGGGTGGTAATAGTGTTCCGGGTGTGGGTGATAACAGTGTTCTGGGTGTGTGTGATAACAGTGTTGTGTGTGTGTGATAACAGTGTTGTGTGTGTGTGTGATAACAGTGTTGCGTGTGTGGGTGATAACAGTGTTCTGGGTTTTGGGTGAAAACAGTGTTGTGTATGTGGGTGATAAGTGTTCTGTGTGTGGGTGATAACAGTGTTCCGGGTGTCGGTGATAACAGTGTTGTGAGTGTGTGTGATAACAGTGTTGTGTGTGTGGGTGATAACAGTGTTGTGTGTGTGGGTGATAACTATGTTCTGAGTGTGTGTGATAACAGTGTTACATGTATGTGTGATCACAGTGTTGTGTGTGTGGGTGATAACAGTGTTGTGTGTGTGGGTGATAACAGTGTTCTGGGCTTTGGCTGATAACAGTGTTGTGTGTGTGTGTGATAACAGTGTTCCGGGAGTGGGTGATAAAAGTGTTGTGGGTGTCGGTGATAGCAGTGTTCTGGATTTGTGGGATAACAGTGTTGTGTGTGAGTGTGATAACAGTGTTGTGTGTGTAGGTGATAACAGTGTTGTGTGTGTGGGTGATTACAGTGTTCTGGGTTTTGGGTGATAACAGTGTTGTGATAACAGGGCATTGTTGTCGATGAGAATACTGAGGCACAAATAAGTAGAATGGATGGCTTTGAGGTATGTAGAGAAGAGGTGTTGGAAATCCTGGAAAAGGTGAAAATAGATAAGTCCCCTGGGCCTGATGGCATTTATCCTAGGATTCTCTGGGAAGCAAGGGAGGAGATTGCAGAGCCATTGGCCTTGATTTTTATGTCCTCTTTGTCTACAGGAGTAGTCCCAGAAGACTGGAGGATAGCAAATGTGGTTCCCTTGTTCAAAAAGGGGAGTAGGGATAGCCCTAGTAACTATAGGCCGGTGAGTCTCACTTCTGTTGTGGGCAAAGTCTTAGAGAGAATTGTAAGGGATAGGATTTATGCACATCTCGATAGGAATAATGTGATCAAGGATAGTCAGCATGGTTTTGTGAAGGGCAAGTCGTGCCTCACAAACCTTATTGAATTCTTTGAAAAGGTGACGAAGGAGGTTGATGAGGGGAAAGCGGTAGATGTGGTATATATGGATTTTAGTAAGGCGTTTGATAAGGTTCCCCATGGTAGGCTACTGCAGAAAATACGGAGATATGGCATTGAGGGTGAGTTGGAGGTTTGGATTAGGAATTGGCTGGATGGAAGAAGACAGAGGGTAGTAGTTGATGGCAAAGTTTCTTCATGGAGTGCCGTCACTAGCGGTGTTCCGCAAGGATCTGTTTTGGGACCATTGCTGTTTGTCATTTTTATAAATGACCTGGAAGAGGGGTTAGAAGGTTGGGTGAGCAAGTTTGCGGATGATACGAAAGTCGGAGGAGTTGTTGACAGTGAGGAAGCATGTGGCAGGTTACAGCAGGATATAGAGAAGCTGCAGAGCTGGGCAGAAAGGTGGCAGATGGAATTCAATGTAGCTAAGTGCGAGGTGATTCACTTTGGGAAGAATAACAAAAAGATGGGGTACTGGGCTAATGGTCGGATACTTGGTAGTGTGGATGAGCAGATGGATCTTGGTGTCCATGTACACAGATCTCTGAAAGTTGCCACCCAGGTAAATAGTGCGGTGAGGAAGGCATATGGCGTACTGGCTTTTATTGGTAGAGGAATTGAGTTCCGGAGTCCTGAGGTCATGATGCAGTTGTATAAGACTCTGGTACGGCCGCATCTGGAATATTGTGTGCAGTTTTGGTCGCCATACTATAGGAAGGATGTGGAGGCATTGGAACGGGTGCAGAGGAGGTTTACCAGGATGTTGCCTGGTATGGAAGGAAAATCGTATGAGGAAAGACTGAGGCACTTGGGACTTTTTTCGCTAGAGAAAAGAAGGTTTAGGGGTGACTTGATTGAGGTGTACAAGATGATTAGGGGGTTAGATAGGGTCGACAGTATGAACCTTTTCCCGCGTATTGAGTCGGGTATTACAAGGGGGCATAGCTTTAAATTAAGTGGGGGTAGATATAGGACTGATGTTAGGGGTAGGTTCTTCACTCAGCGAGTCGTTAGTTCATGGAATGCCCTGCCAGTAACAGTGGTGGACTCTCCCTCTTTATGGGCATTTAAGAGGGCATTGGATAGGTATATGGAGGATAGTGGGTTAGTGTAGTTTAGGTGGGCTTGGATCGGCGCAACATCGAGGGCCCAAAGGCCTGTACTGCGCTGTATTCTTCTATGTTCTATGTTCTATGTTCTATGTGTGTGTGTGTGATAACAGTGTTCTGTGTGTGGTTGAAAACAGTGTTCCGGGAGTGGGTGATAAAAGTGTTGTGGGTGTTGCTGATAACAGTGTTCCGTGTGTGGGTGATAACAGTGTTGTGTGTGTGGATGATAACAGTGTTCTGGGTGTGTGTGATAATAGTGTTCCGGGTGTGGGTGATAACAGTGTTGTGTGTGTGGGAGATAACAGTGTTCTGGGTGTGTGCGATAACAGTGTTCCGGGTGTGTGTGATAACAGTGTTTTGTGTGTGGGTGATAACAGTGTTCTGGGTGTGGGTGATAAAAGTGTTGTGTGTGTGGGTGATAACAGTGTTGTGTGTGTGTGGGTGATAACAGTGTTCTGGGCTTTGGGTGATAACAGTGTTGTGTGTGTGTGTGATAACAGAGTTGTATGTGTGGGTGATAACAGTGTTCTGTGTGTGGGTGATAACAGATTTCCGGGTGTGTGTGATAACAGTGTTGCATGTGTGAGTGATAACAGTGTTCTGGGTTTTGGGAGTAAACAGTGTTGTGTGTGTGTGTGATATCAGAGTTGTATGTGTGGGTGATAACAGTGTTCTGTGTGTGGGTGATAACAGTGTTCCGCGTGTGGGTGATAACAGTGTTCCGCGTGTGGGTTATAACAGTTTTGTGTGTGTGGGAGATAACAGTGTTCTGAGTGTGTGTGTTAACAGTGTTGCGTGTGTGGGTGATAACAGTGTTATGTGTGTGGGCGATAACAGTGTTCTCGGTATGTGTGATAACCGTGTTTTATGTGTGTGTGTGATAACAGTGTTGTGTGTGTGGGTGATAACAATGTTCTGGGTGTTTGTGATAAAAGTGTTGTGTGTGTGGGTGATAACAGTGTTGTGTGTGTGTGGGTGATAACAGTGTTGTGTGTGTGTGTGGGTGATAATAGTGTTGTCTGTGTGGGTGATAACAGTGTTCTGGGTGTGTGATAGCAGTTTTCGGGGTGTGGTTAATAACAGTGTTCCATGTATGGGTGGTAACAGTGCTCTGTGTGTGGGTGAGAGCACTGTGCCGGGTGTCGGTGATAACAGTGTTCTGGGTGTGTGTGATAAAAGTGTTGTGTGTGTGTGTGTGATAACAGTGTTGTGTATGTGGGTGATAACAGTGTTGTGTGTGTGGGTGATAACTGTGTTCTGAGTGTGTGTGATAACAGTGTTGCGTGTGTGGGTGATAACTGTGTTCTGGGTTTTGGGAGATAACAGTGTTGTGTGTGTGGGTGATAACAGTGTTGTGTGTGTGTGATAACAGAGTTGTATGTGTGGGTGATAACAGTGTTCTGTATGTGGGTGATAACAGTGTTCCGCGTGTGGGTGATAAAAGTGTTGTGGGTGTCGGTGATAGCAGTGTTCTGGGTTTGTGTGATAACAGTGTTGTGTGTGTGGGTGATAACAGTGTTGCGTGTGTGTGTGATAACAGTGTTGTGTGTGTGGGTGATAACAGTGTTGTGTGTGTGGGTGATAACTGTGTTCTGAGTGTGTGTGATAACAGTGTTGCGTGTGTGGGTGATAACAGTGTTCTGGGTTTTGGGTGATAACAGTGTTGTGTGTGTGTGTGATAACAGAGTTGTATGTGTGGGTGATAACAGTGTTGTGTGTGTGGGTGATAACAGTGTTCTATGTGTGTGGGTGATAAAAGTGTTGTGGGTGTCGGTGATAGCAGTGTTCTGGATTCGTGGGATAACAGTGTTGTGTGTGTGTGTGATAACAGTGTTGTGTGTGTGGGTGATAACAGTGTTGTGTGTGTGGGTGATAACTGTGTTCTGAGTGTGTGTGATAACAGTGTTGTGTGTGTGGGTGATAACAGTGTTCTGGGTTTTGGGTGATAACAGTGTTGTGTGTGTGTGTGATAACAGTTTTCTGTGTGTGGTTGATAACAGTGTTCCGGTGTGGGTGATAACAGTGTTGTGGGTGTTGGTGATAACAGTGTTCCGGGTGTGGGTGATAACAGTGTTGTGTGTGTGGGAGATAACAGTGTTCTGGGTGTGTGCGATAACAGTGTTCCGGGTGTGTGTGATAACAGTGTTGTGTGTGTGGGTGATAACAGTGTTCAGGGTGTGGGTGATAAAAGTGTTGTGTGTGTGGGTGATAACAGTGTTGTGTGTGTGTGTGGGTGATAACAGTGTTGTGTGTGCGTGGGTGATAACAGTGTTGTGTGTGTGGATGATAACACTGTTGTGGGTGTGAGTGATAGCAGTTTTCCAGGTGTGGGTAATAACAGTGTTCCGTGTATGGGTGATAACAGTGCTCTGTGTGTGGAGTAGAGCACTGTTATCACCCATACACGGAACACTGTTATTACCAACACCTGGAAAACTGCTATCACTCACACCCACAACAGTGTTATCATCCACACACACAACACTGTTATCACCCACACACACACAACACTGTTATCACCCACACACACAACACGTTTATCACCCAGTGTTGTGTGTGTGGGTGATAACAGTGTTGCGTGTGTGTGTGATAACAGTGTTGTGTGTGTGGGTGATAACAGTGTTGTGTGTGTGGGTGATGACAGTGTTCCGCGTGTGGGTGATAACAGTGTTCCGTGTATGGGTGATAACAGTGCTCTGTGTGTGGAGTAGAGCACTGTTATCACCCATACACGGAACACTGTTATTACCCACACCTGGAAAACTGCTATCACTCACACCCACAACAGTGTTATCATCCACACACACAACACTGTTATCACCCACACACACACAACACTGTTATCACCCACACACACACAACACTGTTATCACCCACACACACAACACTTTTATCACCCAGTGTTGTGTGTGTGGGTGATAACAGTGTTGCGTGTGTGTGTGATAACAGTGTTGTGTGTGTGGGTGATAACAGTGTTGTGTGTGTGGGTGATAACAGTGTTGTGTGTGTGGGTGATGACAGTGTTCCGCGTGTGGGTGATAACAGTGTTCCGCATGTGGGTGATAACAGTGTTGTGTGTGTGGGAGATAATAGTGTTCTCGGTGTATGTGATAACAGTGTTGCGTGTGTGGGTGATAAGAGTGTTATGTGTGTGGGCGATAACAGTGTTCTGGGTATGTGTGATAACCGTGTTTTATGTGTGTGTGTGATAACAGTGTTGTGTGTGTGGGTGATAACAGTGTTCTGGGTGTTTGTGATAAAAGTGTTGTGTATGTGGGTGATAACAGTGTTGTGTGTGTGTGGGTGATAACAGTGTTGTGTGTGTGTGGGTGATAATAGTGTTGTCTGTGTGGGTGATAACAGTGTTCTGGGTGTGTGATAGCAGTTTTTGGGGTGTGGTTAATAACAGTATTCCGTGTATGGGTGATAGCAATGCTCTGTGTTTGGGTGAGAGCACTGTTCCGGGTGTGGGTGATAACAGTGTTCTGGGTGCGTGTGATAAAAGTGTTGTGTGTGTGTGTGTGTGTGATAACAGTGTTGTGTATGTGAGTGATAACAGTGTTGTGTGTGTGGGTGATAAGTGTGTTCTGAGTGTGTGTGATAACAGTGTTGCGTGTGTGGGTGATAACTGTGTTCTGGGTTTTGGGTGATAACAGTGTAGTGTATGTGGGTGATAACAGTGTTCTGGGCTTTGGGTGATAACAGTGTTGTGTGTGTGTGTGATAACAGAGTTGTATGTGTGGGTGATAACAGTGTTCTGTGTGTGGGTGATAACAGTGTTCCGGGTGTGGGTGGTAAAAGTGTTGTGGGTGTCGGTGATAGCAGTGTTCTGGGTTTGTGTGATAACAGTGTTGTGTGTGTGGGTGATAACAGTGTTGTGTGTGTGGGTGATAACTGTGTTCTGAGTGTGTGTGATAACAGTGTTGCGTGTGTGGGTGATAACAGTGTTCTGGGTTTTGGGTGATAACAGTGTTGTGTGTGTGTGTGTGATAACAGAGTTGTATGTGTGTGAGATAACAGTGTTGTGTGTGTGGGTGATAACAGTGTTCTATGTGTGTGGGTGATAAAGGTGTTGTGGGTGTCAGTGATAGCAGTGTTCTGGATTTGTGGGATAACAGTGTTGTGTGTGTGTGTGATAACAGTGTTGTGTGTGTGGGTGATAACAGTGTTGTGTGTGTGTGTGATAACTGTGTTCTGAGTGTGTGTGATAACAGTGTTGTGTGTGTGGGTAATTACAGTGTTCTGGGTTTTGGGTGATAACAGTGTTGTGTGTGTGTGTGTGATAACAGTTTTCTGTGTGTGGTTGATAACAGTGTTCCGGTGTGGGTGATAACAGTGTTGTGGGTGTTGGTGATAACAGCGTTCCGGGTGTGGGTGATAACAGTGTTGTGTGTGTGGGAGATAACAGTGTTCTGGGTGTGTGCGATAACAGTGTTCCGGGTGTGTGTGATAACAGTGTTGTGTGTGTGGGTGATAACAGTGTTCTGGGTGTGGGTGATAAAAGTGTTGTGTGTTGGTGATAACAGTGTTGTGTGTGTGTGGGTGATAACAGTGTTGTGTGTGTGTGGGTGATAACAGTGTTGTGTGTGTGGATGATAACAGTGTTCTGGGTGTGAGTGATAGCAGTTTTCCAGGTGTGGGTAATAACAGTGTTCCGTGTATGGGTGATAACAGTGCTCTGTGTGTGGAGTAGAGCACTGTTCCGGGTGTGGGGGATACCAGTATTTTGTGTGTGGGTGATAACAGTGTTCCGGGTGTGGGTGATAGTAGTGTTCCAGGTGTGGGTGATAACAGTGTCGTGTGAGTGGGTGATAACAGTGTTCTGTGTGTGTGCGATAACAATGTTCCACGTGTGGGTGATAACAGTGTTGTGTGTGTGGGAGATAACAGTGTTCAGGGTGTGTGTGATAACAGTGTTGCGTGTGTGGGTTATAACAGTGTTATGGGTGTGGGTGATCAAAGTGTTGTGTGTGTGTGTGTGATAACAGTGTTGTGTGTGTGGGTGATAATAGTGTTATGGTTGTGGGTGATCAAAGTGTTGTGTGTGTGGGTGATAACAGTGTTGTGTGTGTGTGGGTGATAACAGTGTTGTGTGTGTGTGGCTGATTACAGTGTTGTCCGAGTGGGTGATAACAGTGTTCTGGGTGTGAGTGATAGCTGTTTTCCGGGTGTGGGTAATAACAGTGTTCTGTGTGTGGGAGATAACAGTGTTCTGGGTGTGTGCGATAACAGTGTTCCGGGTGTGTGTGATAACAGTGTTGTGTGTGTGGGTGATAACAGTGTTCTGGGTGTGGGTGATAAAAGTGTTGCGTGTGTGGGTGATAACAGTGTTGTGTGTGGGTGATAACAGTGTTGTGTGTGTGTGGGTGATAACAGTGTTCTGGGTGTGTGTGGGTGATAACAGTGTTGTGTGTGTCGATGATAACACTGTTCTGAGTGTGAGTGATAGCAGTTTTCCAGGTGTGGGTAATAACAGTGTTCCGTGTATGGGTGATTACAGTGCACTGTGTGTGGAGTAGAGCACTGTTCCGGGTGTTGGGGATACCAGTATTTTGAGTGTGGGTGATAACAGTGTTCCGGGTGTGGGTGATAGTAGTGTTCCAGGTGTGGGTGATAACAGTGTCGTGTGTGTGGGTGATAACAGTGTTCTGTGTGTGTGCGATAACAGTGTTCCACGTGTGGGTGATAACAGTGTTGTGTGTGAGGGAGATAACAGTGTTCTGGGTGTGGGTGATAACAGTGTTATGGGTGTGGGTGATCAAAGTGTTGTGTGTGTGTGTGATAACAGTGTTGTGTGTGTGGGTGATAATAGTATTATGGGTGTGGGTGATCAAAGTGTTGTGGGTGTGGGTGATAACAGTGTTGTGTGTGTGGGTGATAACAGTGTTCTGGGCTTTGGGTGATAACAGTGTTGTGTGTGTGTGTGATAACAGAGTTGTATGTGTGGGTGATAACAGTGTTCTGTATGTGGGTGATAACAGTGTTCCGCGTGTGGGTGATAAAAGTGTTGTGGGTGTCGGTGATAGCAGTGTTCTTGGTTTGTGTGATAACAGTGTTGTGTGTGTGGGTGATAACAGTGTTGTGTGTGTGTGTGATAACAGTGTTGTGTGTGTGGGTGATAACAGTGTTGTGTGTGTGGGTGATAACTGTGTTCTGAGTGTGTGTGATAACAGTGTTGCGTGTGTGGGTGATAACAGTGTTCTGGGTTTTGGGTGATAACAGTGTTGTGTGTGTGTGTGAGAACAGAGTTGTATGTGTGGGTGATAACAGTGTTGTGTGTGTGGGTGATAACAGTGTTCTATGTGTGTGGGTGATAACAGTGTTCTGGGTATGTGTGATAACCGTGTTTTATGTGTGTGTGTGATAACAGTGTTGTGTGTGTGGGTGATAACAGTGTTCTGGGTGTTTGTGATAAAAGTGTTGTGTATGTGGGTGATAACAGTGTTGTGTGTGTGTGGGTGATAACAGTGTTGTGTGTGTGTGGGTGATAATAGTGTTGTCTGTGTGGGTGATAACAGTGTTCTGGGTGTGTGATAGCAGTTTTTGGGGTGTGGTTAATAACAGTATTCCGTGTATGGGTGATAGCATTGCTCTGTGTTTGGGTGAGAGCACTGTTCCGGGTGTGGGTGATAACAGTGTTCTGGGTGCGTGTGATAAAAGTGTTGTGTGTGTGTGTGTGTGTGATAACAGTGTTGTGTATGTGAGTGATAACAGTGTTGTGTGTGTGGGTGATAAGTGTGTTCTGAGTGTGTGTGATAACAGTGTTGCGTGTGTGGGTGATAACTGTGTTCTGGGTTTTGGGTGATAACAGTGTAGTGTATGTGGGTGATAACAGTGTTCTGGGCTTTGGGTGATAACAGTGTTGTGTGTGTGTGTGATAACAGAGTTGTATGTGTGGGTGATAACAGTGTTCTGTGTGTGGGTGATAACAGTGTTCCGGGTGTGGGTGGTAAAAGTGTTGTGGGTGTCGGTGATAGCAGTGTTCTGGGTTTGTGTGATAACAGTGTTGTGTGTGTGGGTGATAACAGTGTTGTGTGTGTGGGTGATAACTGTGTTCTGAGTGTGTGTGATAACAGTGTTGCGTGTGTGGGTGATAACAGTGTTCTGGGTTTTGGGTGATAACAGTGTTGTGTGTGTGTGTGTGATAACAGAGTTGTATGTGTGTGAGATAACAGTGTTGTGTGTGTGGGTGATAACAGTGTTCTATGTGTGTGGGTGATAAAGGTGTTGTGGGTGTCAGTGATAGCAGTGTTCTGGATTTGTGGGATAACAGTGTTGTGTGTGTGTGTGATAACAGTGTTGTGTGTGTGGGTGATAACAGTGTTGTGTGTGTGTGTGATAACTGTGTTCTGAGTGTGTGTGATAACAGTGTTGTGTGTGTGGGTAATTACAGTGTTCTGGGTTTTGGGTGATAACAGTGTTGTGTGTGTGTGTGTGATAACAGTTTTCTGTGTGTGGTTGATAACAGTGTTCCGGTGTGGGTGATAACAGTGTTGTGGGTGTTGGTGATAACAGCGTTCCGGGTGTGGGTGATAACAGTGTTGTGTGTGTGGGAGATAACAGTGTTCTGGGTGTGTGCGATAACAGTGTTCCGGGTGTGTGTGATAACAGTGTTGTGTGTGTGGGTGATAACAGTGTTCTGGGTGTGGGTGATAAAAGTGTTGTGTGTTGGTGATAACAGTGTTGTGTGTGTGTGGGTGATAACAGTGTTGTGTGTGTGTGGGTGATAACAGTGTTGTGTGTGTGGATGATAACAGTGTTCTGGGTGTGAGTGATAGCAGTTTTCCAGGTGTGGGTAATAACAGTGTTCCGTGTATGGGTGATAACAGTGCTCTGTGTGTGGAGTAGAGCACTGTTCCGGGTGTGGGGGATACCAGTATTTTGTGTGTGGGTGATAACAGTGTTCCGGGTGTGGGTGATAGTAGTGTTCCAGGTGTGGGTGATAACAGTGTCGTGTGAGTGGGTGATAACAGTGTTCTGTGTGTGTGCGATAACAGTGTTCCACGTGTGGGTGATAACAGTGTTGTGTGTGTGGGAGATAACAGTGTTCAGGGTGTGTGTGATAACAGTGTTGCGTGTGTGGGTTATAACAGTGTTATGGGTGTGGGTGATCAAAGTGTTGTGTGTGTGTGTGTGATAACAGTGTTGTGTGTGTGGGTGATAATAGTGTTATGGTTGTGGGTGATCAAAGTGTTGTGTGTGTGGGTGATAACAGTGTTGTGTGTGTGTGGGTGATAACAGTGTTGTGTGTGTGTGGCTGATTACAGTGTTGTCCGAGTGGGTGATAACAGTGTTCTGGGTGTGAGTGATAGCTGTTTTCCGGGTGTGGGTAATAACAGTGTTCTGTGTGTGGGAGATAACAGTGTTCTGGGTGTGTGCGATAACAGTGTTCCGGGTGTGTGTGATAACAGTGTTGTGTGTGTGGGTGATAACAGTGTTCTGGGTGTGGGTGATAAAAGTGTTGCGTGTGTGGGTGATAACAGTGTTGTGTGTGGGTGATAACAGTGTTGTGTGTGTGTGGGTGATAACAGTGTTCTGGGTGTGTGTGGGTGATAACAGTGTTGTGTGTGTCGATGATAACACTGTTCTGAGTGTGAGTGATAGCAGTTTTCCAGGTGTGGGTAATAACAGTGTTCCGTGTATGGGTGATTACAGTGCACTGTGTGTGGAGTAGAGCACTGTTCCGGGTGTTGGGGATACCAGTATTTTGAGTGTGGGTGATAACAGTGTTCCGGGTGTGGGTGATAGTAGTGTTCCAGGTGTGGGTGATAACAGTGTCGTGTGTGTGGGAGATAACAGTGTTCTGTGTGTGTGCGATAACAGTGTTCCACGTGTGGGTGATAACAGTGTTGTGTGTGAGGGAGATAACAGTGTTCTGGGTGTGGGTGATAACAGTGTTATGGGTGTGGGTGATCAAAGTGTTGTGTGTGTGTGTGATAACAGTGTTGTGTGTGTGGGTGATAATAGTATTATGGGTGTGGGTGATCAAAGTGTTGTGGGTGTGGGTGATAACAGTGTTGTGTGTGTGGGTGATAACAGTGTTCTGGGCTTTGGGTGATAACAGTGTTGTGTGTGTGTGTGATAACAGAGTTGTATGTGTGGGTGATAACAGTGTTCTGTATGTGGGTGATAACAGTGTTCCGCGTGTGGGTGATAAAAGTGTTGTGGGTGTCGGTGATAGCAGTGTTCTTGGTTTGTGTGATAACAGTGTTGTGTGTGTGGGTGATAACAGTGTTGTGTGTGTGTGTGATAACAGTGTTGTGTGTGTGGGTGATAACAGTGTTGTGTGTGTGGGTGATAACTGTGTTCTGAGTGTGTGTGATAACAGTGTTGCGTGTGTGGGTGATAACAGTGTTCTGGGTTTTGGGTGATAACAGTGTTGTGTGTGTGTGTGAGAACAGAGTTGTATGTGTGGGTGATAACAGTGTTGTGTGTGTGGGTGATAACAGTGTTCTATGTGTGTGGGTGATAAAAGTGTTGTGGGTGTCGGTGATAGCAGTGTTCTGGATTTGTGGGATAACAGTGTTGTGTGTGTGTGTGATAACAGAGTTGTATGTGTGGGTGACAACAGTGTTCTGTGTGTGGGTGATAACAGTGTTCCGGGTGTGTGTGATAACAGTGTTGCGTGTGTGAGTGATAACAGTGTTCTGGGTTTTGGGAGTAAACAGTGTTGTGTGTGTGTGTGATATCAGAGTTGTATGTGTGGGTGATAACAGTGTTCTGTGTGTGGGTGATAACAGTGTTCCGGGTGTGGGTGGTAAAAGTGTTGTGGGTGTCGGTGATAGCAGTGTTCTGGGTTTGTGTGATAACAGTGTTGTGTGTGTGGGAGTTAACAGTGTTGCGTGTGTGTGTGATAACAGAGTTGTATGTGTGGGTGATAACAGTGTTGTGTGTGTGGGTGATAACAGTGTTCTATGTGTGTGGGTGATAAAAGTGTTGTGGGTGTCAGTGATAGCAGTGTTCTGGATTTGTGGGATAACAGTGTTGTGTGTGTGTGTGATAACAGTGTTGTGTGTGTGGGTGATAACAGTGTTGTGTGTGTGGGTGATAACTGTGTTCTGAGTGTGTGTGATAACAGTGTTGTGTGTGTGGGTAATTACAGTGTTCTGGGTTTTGGGTGATAACAGTGTTGTGTGTGTGTGTGTGATAACAGTTTTCTGTGTGTGGTTGATAACAGTGTTCCGGTGTGGGTGATAACAGTGTTGTGGGTGTTGGTGATAACAGTGTTCCGGGTGTGGGTGATAACAGTGTTGTGTGTGTGGGAGATAACAGTGTTCTGGGTGTGTGCGATAACAGTGTTCCGGGTGTGTGTGATAACAGTGTTGTGTGTGTGGGTGATAACAGTGTTCTGGGTGTGGGTGATAAAAGTGTTGTGTGTTGGTGATAACAGTGTTGTGTGTGTGTGGGTGATAACAGTGTTGTGTGTGTGTGGGTGATAGCAGTGTTGTGTGTGTGGATGATAACAGTGTTCTGGGTGTGAGTGATAGCAGTTTTCCAGGTGTGGGTAATAACAGTGTTCCGTGTATGGGTGATAACAGTGCTCTGTGTGTGGAGTAGAGCACTGTTCCGGGTGTGGGGGATACCAGTATTTTGAGTGTGGGTGATAACAGTGTTCCGGGTGTGGGTGATAGTAGTGTTCCAGGTGTGGGTGATAACAGTGTCTTGTGTGTGGGTGATAACAGTGTTCTGTGTGTGTGCGATAACAGTGTTCCACGTGTGGGTGATAACAGTGTTGTGTGTGTGGGAGATAACAGTGTTCAGGGTGTTTTGTGATAACAGTGTTGCGTGTGTGGGTGATAACAGTGTTATGGGTGTGGGTGATCAAAGTGTTGTGTGTGTGTGTGTGATAACAGTGTTGTGTGTGTGGGTGATAATAGTGTTATGGTTGTGGGTGATAACAGTGTTGTGTGTGTGGGTGATAACAGTGTTGTGTGTGTGTGGGTGATAACAATGTTGTGTGTGTGTGGCTGATTACAGTGTTGTCCGAGTGGGTGATAACAGTGTTCTGGGTGTGAGTGATAGCAGTTTTCCGGGTGTGGGTAATAACAGTGTTCTGTGTGTGGGAGATAACAGTGTTCTGGGTGTGTGCGATAACAGAGTTCCGGGTGTGTGTGATAACAGTGTTGTGTGTGTGGGTGATAACAGTGTTCTGGGTGTGGGTGATAAAAGTGTTGTGTGTGTGGGTGATAACAGTGTTGTGTGTGGGTGATAACAGTGTTGTGTGTGTGTGGGTGATAACAGTGTTGTGTGTGTGGATGATAACACTGTTCTGAGTGTGAGTGATAGCAGTTTTCCGGGTGTGGGTAATAACAGTGTTCCGTGTATGGGTGATTACAGTGCACTGTGTGTGGAGTAGAGCACTGTTCCGGGTGTTGGGGATACCAGTATTTTGAGTGTGGGTGATAACAGTGTTCCGGGTGTGGGTGATAGTAGTGTTCCAGGTGTGGGTGATAACAGTGTCGTGTGTGTGGGTGATAACAGTGTTCTGTGTGTGTGCGATAACAGTGTTCCACGTGTGGGTGATAACAGTGTTGTGTGTGTGGGAGATAACAGTGTTCTGGGTGTGGGTGATAACAGTGTTATGGGTGTGGGTGATCAAAGTGTTGTGTGTGTGTGTGATAACAGTGTTGTGTGTGTGGGTGATAATAGTGTTATGGGTGTGGGTGAGCAAAGTGTTGTGGGTGTGGGTGATAACAGTGTTGTGTGTGTGGGTGATAACAGTGTTCTGGGCTTTGGGTGATAACAGTGTTGTGTGTGTGTGTGATAACAGAGTTGTATGTGTGGGTGATAACAGTGTTCTGTATGTGGGTGATAACAGTGTTCCGCGTGTTGGTGATAAAAGTGTTGTGGGTGTCGGTGATAGCAGTGTTCTTGGTTTGTGTGATAACAGTGTTGTGTGTGTGGGTGATAACAGTGTTGCGTGTGTGTGTGATAACAGTGTTGTGTGTGTGGGTGATAACAGTGTTCTGAGTGTGTGTGATAACAGTGTTGCGTGTGTGGGTGATAACAGTGTTCTGGGTTTTGGGTGATAACAGTGTTGTGTGTGTGTGTGATAACAGAGTTGTATGTGTGGGTGATAACAGTGTTGTGTGTGTGGGTGATAACAGTGTTCTATGTGTGTGGGTGATAAAAGTGTTGTGGGTGTCGGTGATAGCAGTGTTCTGGATTTGTGGGATAACAGTGTTGTGTGTGTGTGTGATAACAGTGTTGTGTGTGTGGGTGATAACAGTGTTGTGTGTGTGGGTGATAACTGTGTTCTGAGTGTGTGTGATAACAGTGTTGTGTGTGTGGGTGATTACAGTGTTCTGGGTTTTGGGTGATAACAGTGTTGTGTGTGTGTGTGATAACAGTTTTCTGTGTGTGGTTGATAACAGTATTCCGGGTGTGGGTGATAAAAGTGTTGTGGGTGTTGGTGATAACAGTGTTCCGGGTGTGGGTGATAACAGTGTTGTGTGTGTGGGAGATAACAGTGTTCTGGGTGTGTGCGATAACAGTGTTCCGGGTGTGTGTGATAACAGTGTTGTGTGTGTGGGTGATAACAGTGTTCAGGGTGTGGGTGATAAAAGTGTTGTGTGTGTGGGTGATAACAGTGTTGTGTGTGTGTGGGTGATAACAGTGTTGTGTGTGTGTGTGATAACAGTGTTGTGTGTGTGGGTGATAACAGTGTTGTGTGTGTGGGTGATAACTGTGTTCTGAGTGTGTGTGATAACAGTGTTGTGTGTGTGGGTGATTACAGTGTTCTGGGTTTTGGGTGATAACAGTGTTGTGTGTGTGTGTGATAACAGTTTTCTGTGTGTGGTTGATAACAGTATTCCGGGTGTGGGTGATAAAAGTGTTGTGGGTGTTGGTGATAACAGTGTTCCGGGTGTGGGTGATAACAGTGTTGTGTGTGTGGGAGATAACAGTGTTCTGGGTGTGTGCGATAACAGTGTTCCGGGTGTGTGTGATAACAGTGTTGTGTGTGTGGGTGATAACAGTGTTCAGGGTGTGGGTGATAAAAGTGTTGTGTGTGTGGGTGATAACAGTGTTGTGTGTGTGTGGGTGATAACAGTGTTGTGTGTGTGTGGGTGATAACAGTGTTGTGTGTGTGGATGATAACACTGTTGTGGGTGTGAGTGATAGCAGTTTTCCAGGTGTGGGTAATAACAGTGTTCCGTGTATGGGTGATAACAGTGCTCGTGTGTGTGGAGTAGAGCACTGTTATCACCCATACACGGAACACTGTTATTACCCACACCTGGAAAACTGCTATCACTCACACCCACAACAGTGTTATCATCCACACACACAACACTGTTATCACCCACACACACACAACACTGTTATCACCCACACACACACAACACTGTTATCACCCACACACACAACACTTTTATCACCCAGTGTTGTGTGTGTGGGTGATAACAGTGTTGCGTGTGTGTGTGATAACAGTGTTGTGTGTGTGGGTGATAACAGTGTTGTGTGTGTGGGTGATAACAGTGTTGAGTGTGTGGGTGATGACAGTGTTCCGCGTGTGGGTGATAACAGTGTTGTGTGTGTGGGAGATAATAGTGTTCTGGGTGTGTGTGATAACAGTGTTGCGTGTGTGGGTGATAAGAGTGTTATGTGTGTGGGCGATAACAGTGTTCTGGGTATGTGTGATAACCGTGTTTTATGTGTGTGTGTGATAACAGTGTTGTGTGTGTGGGTGATAACAGTGTTCTGGGTGTTTGTGATAAAAGTGTTGTGTGTGTGGGTGATAACAGTGTTGTGTGTGTGTGGGTGATAACAGTGTTGTGTGTGTGTGGGTGATAATAGTGTTGTCTGTGTGGGTGATAACAGTGTTCTGGGTGTGTGATAGCAGTTTTTGGGGTGTGGTTAATAACAGTATTCCGTGTATGGGTGATAACAATGCTCTGTGTGTGGGTGAGAGCACTGTTCCGGGTGTGGGTGATAACAGTGTTCTGGGTGCGTGTGATAAAAGTGTTGTGTGTGTGTGTGTGTGATAACAGTGTTGTGTATGTGGGTGATAACAGTGTTGTGTGTGTGGGTGATAAGTGTGTTCTGAGTGTGTGTGATAACAGTGTTGCGTGTGTGGGTGATAACTGTGTTCTGGGTTTTGGGTGATAACAGTGTAGTGTGTGTGGGTGATAACAGTGTTCTGGGCTTTGGGTGATAACAGTGTTGTGTGTGTGTGTGATAACAGAGTTGTATGTGTGGGTGATAACAGTGTTCTGTGTGTGGGTGATAACAGTGTTCCGGGTGTGGGTGGTAAAACTGTTGTGGGTGTCGGTGATAGCAGTGTTCTGGGTTTGTGTGATAACAGTGTTGTGTGTGTGGGTGATAACAGTGTTGCGTGTGTGTGTGATAACAGTGTTGTGTGTGTGGGTGATAACAGTGTTGTGTGTGTGGGTGATAACTGTGTTCTGAGTGTGTGTGATAACAGTGTTGCGTGTGTGGGTGATAACAGTGTTCTGGGTTTTGGGTGATAACAGTGTTGTGTGTGTGTGTGATAACAGAGTTGTATGTGTGGGTGATAACAGTGTTGTGTGTGTGGGTGATAACAGTGTTCTATGTGTGTGGGTGATAAAAGTGTTGTGGGTGTCAGTGATAGCAGTGTTCTGGATTTGTGGGATAACAGTGTTGTGTGTGTGTGTGATAACAGTGTTGTGTGTGTGGGTGATAACAGTGTTGTGTGTGTGGGTGATAACTGTGTTCTGAGTGTGTGTGATAACAGTGTTGTGTGTGTGGGTAATTACAGTGTTCTGGGTTTTGGGTGATAACAGTGTTGTGTGTGTGTGTGATAACAGTTTTCTGTGTGTGGTTGATAACAGTGTTCCGGTGTGGGTGATAACAGTGTTGTGGGTGTTGGTGATAACAGTGTTCCGAGTGTGGGTGACAACAGTGTTCCGGGAGTGGGTGATAAAAGTGTTCTGGGTGTGTGCGATAACAGTGTTCCGGGTGTGTGTGATAACAGTGTTGTGTGTGTGCATGATAACAGTGTTCTGGGTGTGTGCGATAATAGTGTTCCGGGTGTGGGTGATAACAGTGTTGTGTGTGTGGGAGATGACAGTGTTCTGGGTGTGTGCGATAACAGTGTTCCGGGTGTGTGTGATAACAGTGTTGTGTGTGTGGGTGATAACAGAGTTGTATGTGTGGGTGATAACAGTGTTCTGTGTGTGGGTGATAACAGTGTTCCGCGTGTGGGTGATAACAGTGTTCCGCGTGTGGGTGATAACAGTGTTCTGAGTGTGGGTGGTAACAGTGTTCTGGGTGTGTGTGATAACAGTGTTGTGTGTGTGTGTGTGATAACAGTGTTGTGTGTGTGGGTGATAACAGTGTTGTGTGTGTGGGTGATAACTGTGTTCTGAGTGTGTGTGATAACAGTGTTGCGTGTGTGGGAGATAACAGTATTCTGGGTTTTGGGTGATGACAGTGTTGTGTGTGTGGGTGATAACAGTGTTGTGTGTGTGGGTGAAAACAGTGTTCTGTGAGTAGGTGATAACAGTGTTCCGGGTGTGGGTGATAACAGTGTTGTGTGTGTGGGTAATAACAGTGTTCTGGATGTGTGTGATAACAGTGTTGTGTGTGTGTGTGTGTGATAACAGTGTTTTGTGTGTGAGTGATAACAGTGTTGTGTGTGTGGGTGATAACTGTGTTCTGAGTGTGTGTGATAACAGTGTTGCGAGTGTGGGTGATAACAGTGTTCTGGGTTTTGGGTGATAACAGTGTTGTGTGTGTGTGTGATAACAGATTTGTGTGTGTGGGTGATAACAGTGTTCTGTGTGTGGGTGATAGCAGTGTTGCGTGTGTGTGTGATAACAGTGTTGTGTGTTTGGGTGATAACAGTGTTGTGTGTGTGGGTGATAACTGTGTTCTGAGTGTGTGTGATCTGAGTGTCGGTGGTAACAGTGTTCTGGGTGTGTGTGATAACAGTGTTGTGTGTGCGTGTGATAACAGTGTTGTGTGTGGGTGATAACAGTGTTGTGTGTGTGGGTGATAACTGTGTTCTGAGTGTGTGTGATAACAGTGTTGCGTGTGTGGGAGATAACAGTATTCTGGGTTTTGGGTGATGACAGTGTTGTGTGTGTGTTTGATAACAGTGTTGTGTGTGTGGGTGAAAACAGTGTTCTGGGAGTAGGTGATAACAGTGTTCCGGGTGTGGGTGATAACAGTGTTCCGGGTGTGGGTGATAACAGTGTTGTGTGTGTGGGTGATAACAGTGTTCTGGATGTGTGTGATAACAGTGTTGTGTGTGTGATAACAGTGTTGTGTGTGTGAGTGATAACAGTGTTGTGTGTGTGGGTGAAAACTGTGTTCTGAGTGTGTGTGATAACAGTGTTCTGGGTGTCGGTGATAACTGTGTTCCGGGTGTGGGTGATAAGAGTGTTGTGTGTGTGGATGATAACAGTGTTCTGGGTGTGTGCGATAATAGTGTTCCGGGTGTGGGTGATAACAGTGTTGTGTGTGTGGGTGATAACAGTGTTCTGGGTGTGGGTGATAAAAGTGTTGTGTGTGTGGGTGATAACAGTGTTGTGTGTGTGTGGGTGATAACAGTGTTGTGTGTGTGGATGATAACACTGTTCTGGGTGTGAGTGATAGCAGATTTCCAGGTGTGGGTAATAACAGTGTTCCGTGTATGGGTGATAACAGTGCTCTGTGTGTGGAGTAGAGCACTGTTCCGGGTGTGGGGGATACCAGTATTTTGAGTGTGGGTGATAACAGTATTCCGGGTGTGGGTCATAACAGTGTCGTGTGTGTGGGTGATAACAGTGTTCTGTGTGTGTGCGATAACAGTGTTCCACGTGTGGGTGATAACAGTGTTGTGTGTGTGGGAGCTAACAGCGTTCTGGATGTGTGTGATGACAGTGTTGCATGTGTGGGTGATAACAGTGTTATGGGTGTGGGTGATCAAAGTGTTGTGTGTGTGTGTGATAACAGTGTTGTGTATGTGGGTGATAATAGTGTTATGGGTGTGGGTGATCAAAGTGTTGTGTGTGTGGGTGATAACAGTGTTGTGTGTGTGTGGGTGATAACAGTGTTGTGTGTGTGTGGCTGATTACAGTGTTGTCTGAGTGGGTGATAACAGTGTTCTGGGTGTGAGTGACAGCAGTTTTCCGGGTGTGGGTAAGAACAGTGTTCCGTGTATGGGTGATAACAGTGTTCCGGGTGTGGGTGATAGCAGTGTCGTGTGTGTGGGTGATAACAGTGTTCTGAGTGTGGGTGGTAACAGTGTTCTGAGTGTGTGTGATAACAGTGTTGTGTGTGTATGTGAGAACAGTGTTGTGTGTGTGGGTGATAACAGTGTTGTGTGTGTGGGTGATAACTGTGTTCTGAGTGTGTGTGATAACAGTGTTGCGTATGTGGGAGATAACAGTATTCTGGGTTTTGGGTGATGACAGTGTTGTGTGTGTGGGTGATAACAGTGTTGTGTGTGTGGGTGATAACAGTGTTCTGGGAGTAGGTGATAACAGTGTTCCGGGTGTGGGTGATAACAGTGTTCCGGGTGTGGGTGATAACAGTGTTGTGTGTGTGGATGATAACAGTATTCTGGGTGTGTGCGATAATAGTGTTCCGGATGTGGGTGATAACAGTGTTGTGTGTGTGGGAGATAACAGTGTTCTGGGTTTTGGGTGATGACAGTGTTGTGTGTGTGTGTGATAACAGTGTTCTGTGTGTGGTTGATAACAGTGTTCCGGGTGTGGGTGATAAAAGTGTTGTGGGTGTTGCTGATAACAGTGTTCCGGGTGTGGGTGATAACAGTGTTGTGTGTGTGCATGATAACAGTGTTCTGGGTGTGTGCGATAATAGTGTTCCGGGTGTGGGTGATAACAGTGTTGTGTGTGTGGGAGATAACAGTGTTCTGGGTGTGTGCGATAACAGTGTTCCGGGTGTGTGTGATAACAGTGTTGTGTGTGTGGGTGATAACTGTGTTCTGAGTGTGTGTGATAACTGTGTTGCGTGTGTGGGTGATAACAGTGTTCTGGGTTTTGGGAGTTAACAGTGTTGTGTGTGTGTGTGATAACAGAGTTGTATGTGTGGGTGATAACAGTGTTCTGTGTGTGGGTGATAACAGTGTTCCGCGTGTGGGTGATAACAGTGTTCCGCGTGTGGGTGATAACAGTGTTCTGAGTGTGGGTGGTAACAGTGTTCTGGGTGTGTGTGATAACAGTGTTGTGTGTGTGTGTGTGATAACAGTGTTGTGTGTGTGGGTGATAACAGTGTTGTGTGTGTGGGTGATAACTGTGTTCTGAGTGTGTGTGATAACAGTGTTGCGTGTGTGGGAGATAACAGTATTCTGGGTTTTGGGTGATGACAGTGTTGTGTGTGTGGGTGATAACAGTGTTCTGGATGTGTGTGATAGCAGTGTTCTGTGTGTGTGTGATAACAGTGTTGTGTGTGTGAGTGAGAACAGTGTTGTGTGTGTGGGTGATAACTGTGGTCTGAGTGTGTGTGATAACAGTGTTGCGAGAGTGGGTGATAACAGTGTTCTGGGTTTTGGGTGATAACAGTGTTGTGTGTGTGGGTGATAACAGTGTTCTGTGTGTGGGTGATAACAGTGTTCCGGGTGTGGGTGATAAAAGTGTTGTGGGTGTCGGTGATAACAGTGTTCCGGGTGTGGGTGATAACAGTGTTGTGTGTGTGGATGATAACAGTGTTCTGGGTGTGTGCGATAATAGTGTTCCGGGTGTGGGTGATAACAGTGTTGTGTGTGTGGGTGATAACAGTGTTCAGGGTGTGGGTGATAAAAGTGTTGTGTGTGTGGGTGATAACAGTGTTGTGTGTGTGTGGGTGATAACAGTGTTGTGTGTGTGTGGGTGATAACAGTGTTGTGTGTGTGGATGATAACACTGTTGTGGGTGTGAGTGATAGCAGTTTTCCAGGTGTGGGTAATAACAGTGTTCCGTGTATGGGTGATAACAGTGCTCGTGTGTGTGGAGTAGAGCACTGTTATCACCCATACACGGAACACTGTTATTACCCACACCTGGAAAACTGCTATCACTCACACCCACAACAGTGTTATCATCCACACACACAACACTGTTATCACCCACACACACACAACACTGTTATCACCCACACACACACAACACTGTTATCACCCACACACACAACACTTTTATCACCCAGTGTTGTGTGTGTGGGTGATAACAGTGTTGCGTGTGTGTGTGATAACAGTGTTGTGTGTGTGGGTGATAACAGTGTTGTGTGTGTGGGTGATAACAGTGTTGAGTGTGTGGGTGATGACAGTGTTCCGCGTGTGGGTGATAACAGTGTTGTGTGTGTGGGAGATAATAGTGTTCTGGGTGTGTGTGATAACAGTGTTGCGTGTGTGGGTGATAAGAGTGTTATGTGTGTGGGCGATAACAGTGTTCTGGGTATGTGTGATAACCGTGTTTTATGTGTGTGTGTGATAACAGTGTTGTGTGTGTGGGTGATAACAGTGTTCTGGGTGTTTGTGATAAAAGTGTTGTGTGTGTGGGTGATAACAGTGTTGTGTGTGTGTGGGTGATAACAGTGTTGTGTGTGTGTGGGTGATAATAGTGTTGTCTGTGTGGGTGATAACAGTGTTCTGGGTGTGTGATAGCAGTTTTTGGGGTGTGGTTAATAACAGTATTCCGTGTATGGGTGATAACAATGCTCTGTGTGTGGGTGAGAGCACTGTTCCGGGTGTGGGTGATAACAGTGTTCTGGGTGCGTGTGATAAAAGTGTTGTGTGTGTGTGTGTGTGATAACAGTGTTGTGTATGTGGGTGATAACAGTGTTGTGTGTGTGGGTGATAAGTGTGTTCTGAGTGTGTGTGATAACAGTGTTGCGTGTGTGGGTGATAACTGTGTTCTGGGTTTTGGGTGATAACAGTGTAGTGTGTGTGGGTGATAACAGTGTTCTGGGCTTTGGGTGATAACAGTGTTGTGTGTGTGTGTGATAACAGAGTTGTATGTGTGGGTGATAACAGTGTTCTGTGTGTGGGTGATAACAGTGTTCCGGGTGTGGGTGGTAAAACTGTTGTGGGTGTCGGTGATAGCAGTGTTCTGGGTTTGTGTGATAACAGTGTTGTGTGTGTGGGTGATAACAGTGTTGCGTGTGTGTGTGATAACAGTGTTGTGTGTGTGGGTGATAACAGTGTTGTGTGTGTGGGTGATAACTGTGTTCTGAGTGTGTGTGATAACAGTGTTGCGTGTGTGGGTGATAACAGTGTTCTGGGTTTTGGGTGATAACAGTGTTGTGTGTGTGTGTGATAACAGAGTTGTATGTGTGGGTGATAACAGTGTTGTGTGTGTGGGTGATAACAGTGTTCTATGTGTGTGGGTGATAAAAGTGTTGTGGGTGTCAGTGATAGCAGTGTTCTGGATTTGTGGGATAACAGTGTTGTGTGTGTGTGTGATAACAGTGTTGTGTGTGTGGGTGATAACAGTGTTGTGTGTGTGGGTGATAACTGTGTTCTGAGTGTGTGTGATAACAGTGTTGTGTGTGTGGGTAATTACAGTGTTCTGGGTTTTGGGTGATAACAGTGTTGTGTGTGTGTGTGATAACAGTTTTCTGTGTGTGGTTGATAACAGTGTTCCGGTGTGGGTGATAACAGTGTTGTGGGTGTTGGTGATAACAGTGTTCCGAGTGTGGGTGACAACAGTGTTCCGGGAGTGGGTGATAAAAGTGTTCTGGGTGTGTGCGATAACAGTGTTCCGGGTGTGTGTGATAACAGTGTTGTGTGTGTGCATGATAACAGTGTTCTGGGTGTGTGCGATAATAGTGTTCCGGGTGTGGGTGATAACAGTGTTGTGTGTGTGGGAGATGACAGTGTTCTGGGTGTGTGCGATAACAGTGTTCCGGGTGTGTGTGATAACAGTGTTGTGTGTGTGGGTGATAACAGAGTTGTATGTGTGGGTGATAACAGTGTTCTGTGTGTGGGTGATAACAGTGTTCCGCGTGTGGGTGATAACAGTGTTCCGCGTGTGGGTGATAACAGTGTTCTGAGTGTGGGTGGTAACAGTGTTCTGGGTGTGTGTGATAACAGTGTTGTGTGTGTGTGTGTGATAACAGTGTTGTGTGTGTGGGTGATAACAGTGTTGTGTGTGTGGGTGATAACTGTGTTCTGAGTGTGTGTGATAACAGTGTTGCGTGTGTGGGAGATAACAGTATTCTGGGTTTTGGGTGATGACAGTGTTGTGTGTGTGGGTGATAACAGTGTTGTGTGTGTGGGTGAAAACAGTGTTCTGTGAGTAGGTGATAACAGTGTTCCGGGTGTGGGTGATAACAGTGTTGTGTGTGTGGGTAATAACAGTGTTCTGGATGTGTGTGATAACAGTGTTGTGTGTGTGTGTGTGTGATAACAGTGTTTTGTGTGTGAGTGATAACAGTGTTGTGTGTGTGGGTGATAACTGTGTTCTGAGTGTGTGTGATAACAGTGTTGCGAGTGTGGGTGATAACAGTGTTCTGGGTTTTGGGTGATAACAGTGTTGTGTGTGTGTGTGATAACAGATTTGTGTGTGTGGGTGATAACAGTGTTCTGTGTGTGGGTGATAGCAGTGTTGCGTGTGTGTGTGATAACAGTGTTGTGTGTTTGGGTGATAACAGTGTTGTGTGTGTGGGTGATAACTGTGTTCTGAGTGTGTGTGATCTGAGTGTCGGTGGTAACAGTGTTCTGGGTGTGTGTGATAACAGTGTTGTGTGTGCGTGTGATAACAGTGTTGTGTGTGGGTGATAACAGTGTTGTGTGTGTGGGTGATAACTGTGTTCTGAGTGTGTGTGATAACAGTGTTGCGTGTGTGGGAGATAACAGTATTCTGGGTTTTGGGTGATGACAGTGTTGTGTGTGTGTTTGATAACAGTGTTGTGTGTGTGGGTGAAAACAGTGTTCTGGGAGTAGGTGATAACAGTGTTCCGGGTGTGGGTGATAACAGTGTTCCGGGTGTGGGTGATAACAGTGTTGTGTGTGTGGGTGATAACAGTGTTCTGGATGTGTGTGATAACAGTGTTGTGTGTGTGATAACAGTGTTGTGTGTGTGAGTGATAACAGTGTTGTGTGTGTGGGTGAAAACTGTGTTCTGAGTGTGTGTGATAACAGTGTTCTGGGTGTCGGTGATAACTGTGTTCCGGGTGTGGGTGATAAGAGTGTTGTGTGTGTGGATGATAACAGTGTTCTGGGTGTGTGCGATAATAGTGTTCCGGGTGTGGGTGATAACAGTGTTGTGTGTGTGGGTGATAACAGTGTTCTGGGTGTGGGTGATAAAAGTGTTGTGTGTGTGGGTGATAACAGTGTTGTGTGTGTGTGGGTGATAACAGTGTTGTGTGTGTGGATGATAACACTGTTCTGGGTGTGAGTGATAGCAGATTTCCAGGTGTGGGTAATAACAGTGTTCCGTGTATGGGTGATAACAGTGCTCTGTGTGTGGAGTAGAGCACTGTTCCGGGTGTGGGGGATACCAGTATTTTGAGTGTGGGTGATAACAGTATTCCGGGTGTGGGTCATAACAGTGTCGTGTGTGTGGGTGATAACAGTGTTCTGTGTGTGTGCGATAACAGTGTTCCACGTGTGGGTGATAACAGTGTTGTGTGTGTGGGAGCTAACAGCGTTCTGGATGTGTGTGATGACAGTGTTGCATGTGTGGGTGATAACAGTGTTATGGGTGTGGGTGATCAAAGTGTTGTGTGTGTGTGTGATAACAGTGTTGTGTATGTGGGTGATAATAGTGTTATGGGTGTGGGTGATCAAAGTGTTGTGTGTGTGGGTGATAACAGTGTTGTGTGTGTGTGGGTGATAACAGTGTTGTGTGTGTGTGGCTGATTACAGTGTTGTCTGAGTGGGTGATAACAGTGTTCTGGGTGTGAGTGACAGCAGTTTTCCGGGTGTGGGTAAGAACAGTGTTCCGTGTATGGGTGATAACAGTGTTCCGGGTGTGGGTGATAGCAGTGTCGTGTGTGTGGGTGATAACAGTGTTCTGAGTGTGGGTGGTAACAGTGTTCTGAGTGTGTGTGATAACAGTGTTGTGTGTGTATGTGAGAACAGTGTTGTGTGTGTGGGTGATAACAGTGTTGTGTGTGTGGGTGATAACTGTGTTCTGAGTGTGTGTGATAACAGTGTTGCGTATGTGGGAGATAACAGTATTCTGGGTTTTGGGTGATGACAGTGTTGTGTGTGTGGGTGATAACAGTGTTGTGTGTGTGGGTGATAACAGTGTTCTGGGAGTAGGTGATAACAGTGTTCCGGGTGTGGGTGATAACAGTGTTCCGGGTGTGGGTGATAACAGTGTTGTGTGTGTGGATGATAACAGTATTCTGGGTGTGTGCGATAATAGTGTTCCGGATGTGGGTGATAACAGTGTTGTGTGTGTGGGAGATAACAGTGTTCTGGGTTTTGGGTGATGACAGTGTTGTGTGTGTGTGTGATAACAGTGTTCTGTGTGTGGTTGATAACAGTGTTCCGGGTGTGGGTGATAAAAGTGTTGTGGGTGTTGCTGATAACAGTGTTCCGGGTGTGGGTGATAACAGTGTTGTGTGTGTGCATGATAACAGTGTTCTGGGTGTGTGCGATAATAGTGTTCCGGGTGTGGGTGATAACAGTGTTGTGTGTGTGGGAGATAACAGTGTTCTGGGTGTGTGCGATAACAGTGTTCCGGGTGTGTGTGATAACAGTGTTGTGTGTGTGGGTGATAACTGTGTTCTGAGTGTGTGTGATAACTGTGTTGCGTGTGTGGGTGATAACAGTGTTCTGGGTTTTGGGAGTTAACAGTGTTGTGTGTGTGTGTGATAACAGAGTTGTATGTGTGGGTGATAACAGTGTTCTGTGTGTGGGTGATAACAGTGTTCCGCGTGTGGGTGATAACAGTGTTCCGCGTGTGGGTGATAACAGTGTTCTGAGTGTGGGTGGTAACAGTGTTCTGGGTGTGTGTGATAACAGTGTTGTGTGTGTGTGTGTGATAACAGTGTTGTGTGTGTGGGTGATAACAGTGTTGTGTGTGTGGGTGATAACTGTGTTCTGAGTGTGTGTGATAACAGTGTTGCGTGTGTGGGAGATAACAGTATTCTGGGTTTTGGGTGATGACAGTGTTGTGTGTGTGGGTGATAACAGTGTTCTGGATGTGTGTGATAGCAGTGTTCTGTGTGTGTGTGATAACAGTGTTGTGTGTGTGAGTGAGAACAGTGTTGTGTGTGTGGGTGATAACTGTGGTCTGAGTGTGTGTGATAACAGTGTTGCGAGAGTGGGTGATAACAGTGTTCTGGGTTTTGGGTGATAACAGTGTTGTGTGTGTGGGTGATAACAGTGTTCTGTGTGTGGGTGATAACAGTGTTCCGGGTGTGGGTGATAAAAGTGTTGTGGGTGTCGGTGATAACAGTGTTCCGGGTGTGGGTGATAACAGTGTTGTGTGTGTGGATGATAACAGTGTTCTGGGTGTGTGCGATAATAGTGTTCCGGGTGTGGGTGATAACAGTGTTGTGTGTGTGGGTGATAACAGTGTTCTGGGTGTGGGTGATAAAAGTGTTGTGTGTGTGTGTGATAACAGTGTTGTGTGTGTGGGTGATAATAGTGTTATGGGTGTGGGTGATCAAAGTGTTGTGTGTGTGGGTGATAACAGTGTTGTGTGTGTGTGGGTGATAACAGTGTTGTGTGTGTGTGGCTGATTACAGTGTTGTCTGAGTGGGTGATAACAGTGTTCTGGGTGTGAGTGATAGCAGTTTTCCGGGTGTGGGTAATAACAGTGTTCCGTGTATGGGTGATAACAGTGTTCCGGGTGTGGGTGATAGCAGTGTTACAGGTGTGGGTGATAACAGTGTCGTGTGTGTGGGTGATATCAGTGTTCTGAGTGTGGGTGGTAACAGTGTTCTGGGTGTGTGTGGTAACAGTGTTGTGTGTGTATGTGATAACAGTGTTGTGTGTGTGGGTGATAACAGTGTTGTGTGTGTGGGTGATAACTGTGTTCTGAGTGTGTGTGATAACAGTGTTGCGTGTGTGGGAGATAACAGTATTCTGGGTTTTGGGTGATGACAGTGTTGTGTGTGTGGGTGATAACAGTGTTGTGTGTGTGGGTGATAACAGTGTTCTGGGAGTAGGTGATAACAGTGTTCCGGGTGTGGGTGAAAACAGTGTTGCGGGTGTGGGTGATAACAGTGTTGTGTGTGTGGATGATAACAGTATTCTGGGTGTGTGCGATAATAGTGTTCCGGATGTGGGTGATAACAGTGTTGTGTGTGTGGGAGATAACAGTGTTCTGGGTTTTGGGTGATGACAGTGTTGTGTGTGTGTGTGATAACAGTGTTCTGTGTGTGGTTGATGACAGTGTTCCGGGAGTGGGTGATAAAAGTGTTGTGGGTGTCTACTGATAACAGTGTTCCGGGTGTGGGTGATAACAGTGTTGTGTGTGTGGGAGATAACAGTGTTCTGGGTGTGTGCGATAACAGTGTTCCGGGTGTGTGTGATAACAGTGTTGTGTGTGTGGGTGATAACAGTGTTCTGGGTATGGGTGATAAAAGTGTTGTGTGTGTGGGTGATAACAGTGTTGTGTGTGTGTGGGTGATAACAGTGTTCTGGGCTTTGGGTGTTAACACTGTTGTGTGTGTTTGTGTGATAACAGAGTTGTATGTGTGGGTGATAACAGTGTTCTGTGTGTGGGTGATAACAGTGTTCCGGGTGTGGGTGATAAAAGTGTTGTGGGTGTCGGTGATAGCAGTGTTCTGGGTTTGTGTGATAACAGTGTTGTGTGTGTGGGTGATAACAGTGTTGCGTGTGGGTGTGATAACAGTGTTGTGTGTGTGGGTGATAACAGTGTTGTGTGTGTGGCTGATAACTGTGTTTTGAGTGTGTGTGATAACAGTGTTCTGGGTTTTGGGAGTTAACAGTGTTGTGTGTGTGTGTGATAACAGAGTTGTATGTGTGGGTGATAACAGTGTTCTGTGTGTGGGTGATAACAGTGTTCCGCGTGTGGGTGATAACAGTGTTCCGCGTGTGGGTGATAACAGTGTTGTGTGTGTGGGAGATAACAGTGTTCTGGGTATGTGTGATAACCGTGTTTTATGTGTGTGTGTGATAACAGTGTTGTGTGTGTGGGTGATAACAGTGTTCTGGGTGTTTGTGATAAAACTGTTGTGTGTGTGGGTGATAACAGTGTTGTGTGTGTGGGTGATAACAGTGTTCCGCGTGTGGGTGATAACAGTGTTCCGCGTGTGGGTGATAACAGTGTTGTGTGTGTGGGAGATAACAGTGTTCTGGGTGTGTGTGATAACAGTGTTGCGTGTGTGGGTGATAACAGTGTTATGTGTGTGGGCGATAACAGTGTTCTGGGCATGTGTGATAACCGTGTTTTATGTGTGTGTGTGATAACAGTGTTGTGTGTGTGGGTGATAACAGTGTTCTGGGTGTTTGTGATAAAAGTGTTGTGTGTGTGGGTGATAACTGTGTTGTGTGTGTGTGGGTGATAACAGTGTTGTGTGTGTGTGGGTGATAATAGAGTTGTCTGTGTGGGTGATAACAGTGTGTGTGTGATAGCAGTTTTCGGTGTGTGGTTAATAACAGTGTTCCGTGTATGGGTGATAACAGTGCTCTGTGTGTGGGTGAGAGCACTGTTCCGCGTATGGGTGATAACAGTGTTCTGGGTGTGTGTGATAAAAGTGTTGTGTGTGTGTGTGTGATAACAGTGTTGTGTATGTGGGTGATAACAGTGTTGTGTGTGTGGGTGATAACTGTGTTCTGAGCGTGTGTGATAACAGTGTTGCGTGTGTGGGTGATAACTGTGTTCTGGGTTTTGGGTGGTAACAGTGTTGTGTGTGTGGGTGATAACAGTTTTCTGGGCTTTGGGTGATAACAGTGTTGTGTGTGTGTGTGTGATAACAGAGTTGTATGTGTGGGTGATAACAGTGTTCTGTGTGTGGATGATAACAGTGTTCTGTGTGTGGATGATAACAGTGTTCTGGATGTAGGTGATAACAGTGTTGTGTGTGTGTGGGTGATAACAGTGTTGTGTGTGTGGGTGATAACAGTGTTGTGTGTGTGGATGATAACAGTGTTCAGTGTGTGTGTGATAACAGTGTTCTGTGAGTGGATGATAAATATGATCAGGGAGTGGGTGATAACAGTGTTGTGTGCGTGGGTGATAACTGTGCAGCATGTATGAGTGATAACAGTGTTTAATGTGTGAGTGATAACAGTGTTGAGTGTGTGGGTTATAACAGTGTTCCGTGTGTGGGTGATAACAGTGTTCTGTGCGTGGGTGATAAATGTGCTGCAGGTGTGAGTGACAACAGTGTTCTATGTGTGAGTGATAAAAGTGTTGTGTGTGTGGGTGATAACAGTGTTCTGGGTGTGGGTGATAACAGTGTTCTGTGCGGGGGTGATAAATGTGCTGCAGGTGTGAGTGATAACAGTGTTCTATTGTGAGTGATAACAGTGTTGTGCGTGTTTGTGATAACAGTGTTCGGTATGTGGGTGATAACCGTGTTCTGTGTGTGGATGATAATAGTGTATGGATGTGGGTGATAACATTGTTGTGTGTGTGTGGATGATAACACTGTTCTGTGTGTGTGTGATAACAGTGTTCTGTGAGTGGATGATAAATATGTTCTGGGAGTGGGTAATAACAGTGTTGTGTGTGTGGGTCATAACTGTGCAGCATGTATGAGTGTTTACAGTGTTTAATGTGTGAGTGATAACAGTGTTGTGTGTGTGGGTGATAACAGCATTTTATGTGTGAGTGATAACAGTGTTGTGTGTGTGGGTGATAAAAGTGTTCTGGATGTGGGTGATAACAGTGTTGTGTGCGTGTGGGTGATAAAAATGTTGTGTGTGTGGGTGATAACAGTGTTGTGTGTGTGTCTGATAACAGTGTTCTGTGTGTGGGTGATAACTGTGTTCTATGTATGGGTGATAATAGTGTTGTGTGTGTGTGGGTGATAACCGTGTTGTGTGTGTGGATGATAACAGTGTTCTGTGAGTGGATGATAAATATGTTCTGGGAGTGGATGATAACAGTGTTGTGTGCGTGGGTGATAACGGTGTTCCGTGTGTGGTGATAACAGTGTTCTGTGTGTGGGTGATAACAGTGTTCTGTGTGTGGGTGATAACAGTCTTCTGGGTGTGGGTGATAACAGCGTTGAGTGCGTGGGTGATAACTGTGCTGCAGGTGTGAGTTAAAACAGTGTTCTGTGTGTGAGTGATAACAGTGTTGTGTGTGTGAGTGATAACAGTGTTGTGTGTGTGGGTGATAACAGTGTTGTGTGAGTGGGTGATAACGGTGTTCTGTGTGTGGTTGATAACAGTGTTCTGTGTGTGGGTAATAACAGTGTTCTGTGTGTGGGTGATAACAGTGTATCGATGTGGGTGATAACATTGTTGTGTGTGTGTGGATGATAACAGTGTTCTGTGTGTGGATGATAACAGTGTTCTGGATGTAAGTGATAACAGTGTTGTGCGTGTGTGGGTGATAACAGTGTTGTGTGTGTGGGAGATAACAGTGTTCTGTGTGGGTGATTACAGTGTTCTGTGAGGGGATGATAACAGTGTTCTGTGTGTGGGTGATAACAGTGTTGTGTGTGTGGGAGATAACAGTGTTCTGTGTGGGTGATAACAGTGTTCTGTGAGTGGATGATAACAGTGTTCTGTGTGTGGGTGATAACAGTGTTGTGTGTGTGGGTGATAACCGTGTTGTGTGTGTGGATGATAACAGTGTTCTGTGTGTGTGTGATAACAGTGTTCTGTGATTGGATGATAAATGTGTTCTGTGTGTGGGTGATAACGGTGTTGTGTGCGTGGGTGATAAATGTGCAGCATGTATGAGTGATAACAGTGTTCTACGGGTGAGTGATAACAGTGTTCTGTGCGTGGGTGATAACAGTGTTCTGTGCGTGGGTGATAAATGTGCTGCAGGCGTGAGTGATAACAGTGTTCTATGGGTGAGTGATAAAAGTGTTCTGTGTGTGGGTGATAACAGTGTTCTGTGCGTGGGTGATAAATGTGCTGCAGGCGTGAGTGATAACAGTGTTCTATGTGTGAGTGATAAAAGTGTTGAGTGTGTGGGTGATAACAGTGTTCTCTGTGTGGGTGATAACAGTGTTCTGTGCGTGGGTGATAAATGTGCTGCAGGCGTGAGTGATAACAGTGTTCTATGTGTGAGTGATAAAAGTGTTGTGTGTGTGGGTGATAACAGTGTTCTGGGTGTGGGTGATAACAGTGTTCTGTGCGTGGGTGATAAATGTGCTGCAGGCGTGAGTGATAACAGTGTTCTATGTGTGAGTGATAAAAGTGTTGTGTGTGTGGGTGATAACAGTGTTCTGGGTGTGGGTGATAACAGTGTTCTGTGCGGGGGTGATAAATGTGCTGCAGGTGTGAGTGATAACAGTGTTCTATTGTGAGTGATAACAGTTTTGTGTGTTTTTGTGATAACAGTGTTCGGTGTGTGGGTGATAACCGTGTTCTGTGTGTGGATGATAATAGTGTATGGATGTGGGTGATAACATTGTTGTGTGTGTGTGGATGATAACAGTGTTCTGTGTGTGGATGATAACAGTGTTCTGGATGTCGGTGATAGCAGTGTTGTGTGTGTGTGCGTGATAACAATGTTGTGTGTGTGGGTGATAACAGTGTTGTGTGTGTGTGTGTGATAACAGTGTTCTGTGTGTGGGTGCTAACTGTGTTCTGTGTGTGGATGATAACAGTGTTGTGTGTGTGTGGGTGATAACCGTGTTGTGTGTGTGGATGATAACACTGTTCTGTGTGTGTGTGATAACAGTATTCTCTGAGTGGACGATAAATATGTTCTGGGAGTGGGTGATAACAGTGTTGTGTGCGTGGGTGATAACGGTGCAGCATGTATGAGTGATAACAGTGTTTAATGTGTGAGTGATAACAGTGTTGTGTGTGTGGCTGATAACAGCGTTTTATGTGTGAGTGATAACAGTGTTGTGTGTGTGGGTGATAAAAGTGTTCTGGATGTGGGTGATAACAGTGTTGTGTGCGTGTGGGTGATAAAAATGTTGTGTGTGTGGGTGATAACAGTGTTGTGTGTGTGTTTGATAAAACTGTTCTGTGTGTGGGTGATAACTGTGTTCTGTGTGTCGGTGATAACAGTGTTGTGTGTGAGTGGATGATAAATATGTTCTGGGAGTGGATGATAACAGTGTTGTGTGCGTGGGTGATAACGGTGTTCCGTGTGTGGTGAACCCAGTATTCTGTGTGTGGGTGATAACAGTGTTCTGTGTGTGGGTGATAACAGTCTTCTGGGTGTGGGTGATAACAGTGTTGTGTGTGTGGGTGATAACCGTGTTGTGTGTGTGGATGATAACAGTGTTCTGTGTGTGTGTGATAACAGTGTTCTGTGAGTGGATGATAAATGTGTTCTGGGTGTGGGTGATAACAGTGTTGTGTGCGTGGGTGATAACTGTGCAGCATGTATGAGTGATAACAGAGTTCTATGGGTGAGTGATAAAAGTGTTGAGTGTGTGGGTGATAACAGTGTTCTGGGTGTGGGTGATAACAGTGTTCTGTGCGGGGGTGATAAATGTGCTGCAGGTGTGAGTGATAACAGTGTTCTATTATGAGTGATAACAGTTTTGTGTGTTTTTGTGATAGCAGTGTTCGGTGTGTGGGTGATAACCGTGTTCTGTGTGTGGATGATAACAGTGTTGTGTGCGTGGGTGATAACTGTGCAGCATGTATGAGTGATAACAGAGTTCTATGGGTGAGTTATAAAATTGTTGAGTGTGTGGGTGATAACGGTGTTCCGTGTGTGGGTGATAACAGTGTTCTGTGTGTGGGTGATAACAGTGTTGTGTGCGTGGGTGATAAATGTGCTGCAGGTGTGAGTGATAACAGTGTTCTATGTGTGAGTGATAAAAGTGTTGTGTGTGTGGGTGATAACAGTGTTCTGGTTGTGGGTGATAACAGTGTTCTGTGCGGGAGTGATAAATGTGCTGCAGGTGTGAGTGATAACAGTGTTCTATTGTGAGTGATAACAGTGTTGTGTGTGTTTGTGATAACAGTGTTTGGTGTGTGGGTGATAACCGTGTTCTGTGTGTGGATGATAATAGTGTATGGATGTGGGTGATAACATTGTTGTGTGTGTGTGGATGATAACAGTGTTCTGTGTGTGGATGATAACAGTGTTCTGGATGTAGGTGATAACAGTGTTGTGTGTGTGTGGGTGATAACAATGTTGTGTGTGTGTGTGATAACAGTGTTGTGTGTGTGTGTGATAACAGTGTTCTGTGTGTGGGTGATAACTGTGTTCTGTGTGTGGATGATTTCAGTGTTGTGTGTGTGTGGGTGATAACCGTGTTGTGTGTGTGGATGATAACACTGTTCTGTGTGTGTGTGATAACAGTGTTCTGTGAGTGGATGATAAATATGTTCTGGGAGTGGGTGATAACAGTGTTGTGTGCGTGGGTGATAACTGTGCAGCATGTATGAGTGATAACAGTGTTTAATGTGTGAGTGATAACAGTGTTGCGTGTGTGGGTGATAACAGCGTTTTATGTGTGAGTGATAACAGTGTTGTGAGTGTGGGTGATAACCGTGTTGTGTGTGTGGATGATAACATTGTTCTGTGTGTGTGTGATAGCAGTGTTTTGTGCGTGGATGATAAATATGTTCTGGGAGTGGATGATAACAGTGTTGTGTGCGTGGGTGATAACGGTGTTCCGTGTGTGGTGATAACAGTGTTCTGTGTGTGGGTGATAACAGTGTTCCGTGTGTGGGTGATAACAGTCTTCTGGGTGTGGGTGATAACAATGTTGAGTGCGTGGGTGATAACTGTGCTGCAGGTGTGAGTTAAAACAGTGTTCTATGTGTGAGTGATAACAGTGTTGTGTGTGTGGGTGATAACGGTGTTCCGTGTGTGGGTGATAACAGTGTTCTGTGTGTGGGTGATGACAGTGTTCTGTGTGTGGGTGATAACAGTGTATCGATGTGGGTGATAACATTGTTGTGTGTGTGTGGACGATAACAGTGTTCTGTGTGTGGATGATAACAGTGTTCTGGATGTAGGTGATAACAGTGTTGTGTGTTTGTGGGTGATAACAGTGTTGTGTGTGTGGGAGATAACAGTGTTCTGTGTGGGTGATTACAGTGTTCTGTGAGTGGATGATAACAGTGTTGTGTGTGTGAGTGATAACAGTGTTGTGTGTGTGGGTGATAACGGTGTTCCGTGTGTGGGTGATAACAGTGTTCTATGTGTGGGTAATAACAGTGTTCTGTGTGTGGGTGATAACAGTGTTCTGTGAGTGGATGATAACAGTGTTCTGTGTGTGAGTGATAACAGTGTTGTGTGTGTGGGAGATAACAGTGTTCTGTGTGGGTGATAACAGTGTTCTGTGTGGGTGATTACAGTGTTCTGTGAGTGGATGATAACAGTGTTGTATGTGTGAGTGATAACAGTGTTGTGTGTGTGGGTGATAACGGTGTTCCGTGTGTGGGTGATAACAGTGTTCTATGTGTGGGTAATAACAGTGTTCTGTGTGTGGGTGATAACAGTGTTCTGTGAGTGGATGATAACAGTGTTCTGTGTGTGAGTGATAACAGTGTTGTGTGTGTGGGAGATAACAGTGTTCTGTGTGGGTGATAACAGTGTTCTGTGAGTGGATGATAACAGTGTTCTGTGTGTGAGTGATAACAGTGTTGTGTGTGTGGGTGATAACCGTGTTGTGTGTGTGGATGATAACAGTGTTCTGTGTGTGTGTGATAACAGTGTTCTGTGATTGGATGATAAATGTGTTCTGTGTGTGGGTGATAACAGTGTTGTGTGCGTGGGTGATAACTGTGCAGCATGTATGAGTGATAACAGTGTTCTATGGGTGAGTGATAAAAGTGTTGAGTGTGTGGGTGATAACAGTGTTCTGTGTGTGGGTGATAATAGTGTTGTGTGCGTGGGTGATAAATGTGCTGCAGGTGTGAGTGATAGTGTTCTATGTGTGAGTGATAAAAGTGTTGCGTGTGTGGGTGATAACAGTGTTCTGGGTGTGGGTGATAACAGAGTTCTGTGCGGGGGTGATAAATGTACTGCAGGTGTGAGTGATAACAGTGTTCTATTGTGAGTGATAACAGTGTTGTGTGTGTTTGTGATAACAGTGTTCGGTGTGTGGGTGATAACCGTGTTCTGTGTGTGAATGATAATCGTGTATGGATGTGGGTGATAACATTGTTGTGTGTGTGTGGATGATAACAGTGTTCTGTGTGTGGATGATAACAGTGTTCTGGATGTAGGTGATAACAGTGTTGTGTGTGTGTGGGTAATAACAATGTTGTGTGTGTGGGTGATAACAGTGTTGTGTGTGTGTCTAATAACAGTGTTCTGTGTGTGGGTGATAACTGTGTTCTGTGTGTGGATGATTTCAGTGTTGTGTGTGTGTGGGTGATAACCGTGTTGTGTGTGTGGATGATAACACTGTTCTGTGTGTGTGTGATAACAGTGTTCTGTGAGTGGATGATAAATATGTTCTGGGAATGGGTGATAACAGTGTTGTGTGCGTGGGTGATAACTGTGCAGCATGTATGAGTGATAACAGTGTTTAATGTGTGAGTGATAACAGTGTTGCGTGTGTGGGTGATAACAGCGTTTTATGTGTGAGTGATAACAGTGTTGTGAGTGTGGGTGATAACCGTGTTGTGTGTGTGGATGATAACAGTGTTCTGTGTGTGTGTGATAGCAGTGTTTTGTGCGTGGATGATAAATATGTTCTGGGAGTGGATAATAACAGTGTTGTGTGCGTGGGTGATAACGGTGTTCCGTGTGTGGTGATAACAGTGTTCTGTGTGTGGGTGATAACAGTGTTCTGTGTGTGGGTGATAACAGTCTTCTGGGTGTGGGTGATAACAATGTTGAGTGCGTGGGTGATAACTGTGCTGCAGGTGTGAGTTAAAACAGTGTTCTGTGTGTGAGTGATAACAGTGTTGTGTGTGTGGGTGATAACGGTGTTCCGTGTGTGGGTGATAACAGTGTTCTGTGTGTGGGTGATAACAGTGTTCTGTGTGTGGGTGATAACAGTGTATCGATGTGGGTGATAACATTGTTGTGTGTGTGTGGACGAAAACAGTGTTCTGGATGTAGGTGATAACAGTGTTGTGTGTGTGTGGGTGATAACAGTGTTGTGTGTGTGGGAGATAACAGTGTTCTGTGTGGATGATAACAGTGTTCTGGATGTAGGTGATAACAGTGTTGTGTGTGTGTGGGTGATAACAGTGTTGTGTGTGTGGGAGATAACAGTGTTCTGTGTGGGTGATTACAGTGTTCTGTGAGTGGATGATAACAGTGTTCTGTGTGTGGGTGATAACAGTGTTGTGTGTGTGGGAGATAACAGTGTTCTGTGTGGGTGATAACAGTGTTCTGTGAGTGGATGATAACAGTGTTCTGTGTGTGGGTGATAACAGTGCTGTGTGTGTGGGTGATAACCGTGTTGTGTGTGTGGATGATAACAGTGTTCTGTGTGTGTGTGATAACAGTGTTCTGTGATTGGATGATAAATGTGTTCTGTGTGTGGGTGATAACAGTGTTGTGTGCGTGGGTGATAACTGTGCAGCATGTATGAGTGATAACAGTGTTCTATGGGTGAGTGATAAAAGTGTTGAGTGTGTGGGTGATAACAGTGTTCTGTGTGTGGGTGATAATAGTGTTGTGTGCGTGGGTGATAAATGTGCTGCAGGTGTGAGTGATAACAGTGTTCTATGTGTGAGTGATAAAAGTGTTGCGTGTGTGGGTGATAACAGTGTTCTGGGTGTGGGTGATAACAGTGTTCTGTGCGGGGGTGATAAATGTACTGCAGGTGTGAGTGATAACAGTGTTCTATTGTGAGTGATAACAGTGTTGTGTGTGTTTGTGATAACAGTGTTCGGTGTGTGGGTGATAACCGTGTTCTGTGTGTGGATGATAATCGTGTATGGATGTGGGTGATAACATTGTTGTGTGTGTGTGGATGATAACAGTGTTCTGTGTGTGGATGACAACAGTGTTCTGGATGTAGGTGATAACAGTGTTGTGTGTGTGTGGTTAATAACAATGTTGTGTGTGTGGGTGATAACAGTGTTGTGTGTGTGTCTGATAACAGTGTTCTGTGTGTGGGTGATAACTGTGTTCTGTGTGTGGATGATTTCAGTGTTGTGTGTGTGTGGGTGATAACCGTGTTGTGTGTGTGGATGATAACACTGTTCTGTGTGTGTGTGATAACAGTGTTCTGTGAGTGGATGATAAATATGTTCTGGGTGTGGGTGATAACAGTGTTGTGTGCGTGGGTGAAAACTGTGCAGCATGTATGAGTGAAAACAGAGTTCTATGGGTGAGTGATAAAAGTGTTGAGTGTGTGGGTGATAACAGTGTTCTGTGTGTGGGTGATAACAGTCTTCTGGGTGTGGGTGATAACAGTGTTGTGTGTGTGGGTGATAACCGTGTTGTGTGTGTGGATGATAACAGTGTTCTGTCTGTGTGTGATAACAGTGTTCTGTGAGTGGATGATAAATGTGTTCTGGGTGTGGGTGATAACAGTGTTGTGTGCGTGGGTGATAACTGTGCAGCATGTATGAGTGATAACAGAGTTCTATGGGTGAGTTATAAAAGTGTTGAGTGTGTGGGTGATAACGGTGTTCCGTGTGTGGGTGATAACAGTGTTCTGTGTGTGGGTGATAACAGTGTTGTGTGCGTGGGTGATAAATGTGCTGCAGGTGTGAGTGATAACAGTGTTCTATGTGTGAGTGATAAAAGTGTTGTGTGTGTGGGTGATAACAGTGTTCTGGTTGTGGGTGATAACAGTGTTCTGTGCGGGAGTGATAAATGTGCTGCAGGTGTGAGTGATAACAGTGTTCTATTGTGAGTGATAACAGTGTTGTGTGTGTTTGTGATAACAGTGTTTGGTGTGTGGGTGATAACTGTGCAGCATGTATGAGTGATAACAGAGTTCTATGGGTGAGTTATAAAAGTGTTGAGTGTGTGGGTGATAACGGTGTTCCGTGTGTGGGTGATAACAGTGTTCTGTGTGTGGGTGATAACTGTGTTCTGTGTGTGGATGATTTCAGTGTTGTGTGTGTGTGGGTGATAACCGTGTTGTGTGTGTGGATGATAACACTGTTCTGTGTGTGTGTGATAACAGTGTTCTGTGAGTGGATGATAAATATGTTCTGGGAGTGGGTGATAACAGTGTTGTGTGCGTGGGTGATAACTGTGCAGCATGTATGAGTGATAACAGTGTTTAATGTGTGAGTGATAACAGTGTTGCGTGTGTGGGTGATAACAGCGTTTTATGTGTGAGTGATAACAGTGTTGTGAGTGTGGGTGATAACCGTGTTGTGTGTGTGGATGATAACAGTGTTCTGTGTGTGTGTGATAGCAGTATTTTGTGCGTGGATGATAAATATGTTCTGGGAGTGGATGATAACAGTGTTGTGTGCGTGGGTGATAACAGTGTTCCGTGTGTGGTGATAACAGTGTTCCGTGTGTGGGTGATAACAGTCTTCTGGGTGTGGGTGATAACAATGTTGAGTGCGTGGGTGATAACTGTACTGCAGGTGTGAGTTAAAACAGTGTTCTGTGTGTGAGTGATAACAGTGTTGTGTGTGTGGGTGATAACGGTGTTCCGTGTGTGGGTGATAACAGTGTTCTGTGTGTGGGTGATAACAGTGTTCTGTGTGTGGGTGATAACAGTGTATCGATGTGGGTGATAACATTGTTGTGTGTGTGTGGACGAAAACAGTGTTCTGTGTGTGGATGATAACAGTGTTCTGGATGTAGGTGATAACAGTGTTGTGTGTGTGTGGGTGATAACAGTGTTGTGTGTGTGGGAGATAACAGTGTTCTGTGTGGGTGATTACAGTGTTCTGTGAGTGGATGATAACAGTGTTCTGTGTGTGGGTGATAACAGTGTTGTGTGTGTGGGAGATAACAGTGTTCTGTGTGGGTGATAACAGTGTTCTGTGAGTGGATGATAACAGTGTTCTGTGTGTGGGTGATAACAGTGCTGTGTGTGTGGGTGATAACCGTGTTGTGTGTGTGGATGATAACAGTGTTCTGTGTGTGTGTGATAACAGTGTTCTGTGATTGGATGATAAATGTGTTCTGTGTGTGGGTGATAACAGTGTTGTGTGCGTGGGTGATAACTGTGCAGCATGTATGAGTGATAACAGTGTTCTATGGGTGAGTGATAAAAGTGTTGAGTGTGTGGGTGATAACAGTGTTCTGTGTGTGGGTGATAATAGTGTTGTGTGCGTGGGTGATAAATGTGCTGCAGGTGTGAGTGATAACAGTGTTCTATGTGTGAGTGATAAAAGTGTTGTGTGTGTTTGTGATAACAGTGTTCTGGGTGTGGGTGATAACAGTGTTCTGTGCGGGGGTGATAAATGTACTTCAGGTGTGAGTGATAACAGTGTTCTATTGTGAGTGATAACAGTGTTGTGTGTGTTTGTGATAACAGTGTTCGGTGTGTGGGTGATAACCGTGTTCAGTGTGTGGATGATAATCGTGTATGGATGTGGGTGATAACATTGTTGTGTGTGTGTGGATGATAACAGTGTTCTGTGTGTGGATGACAACAGTGTTCTGGATGTAGGTGATAACAGTGTTGTGTGTGTGTGGGTGATAACAATGTTGTGTGTGTGGGTGATAACAGTGTTGTGTGTGTGTCTGATAACAGTGTTCTGTGTGTGGGTGATAACTGTGTTCTGTGTGTGGATGATTTCAGTGTTGTGTGTGTGTGGGTGATAACCGTGTTGTGTGTGTGGATGATAACAGTGTTCTGTGTGTGTGTGATAACAGTGTTCTGTGATTGGATGATAAATGTGTTCTGTGTGTGGGTGATAACAGTGTTGTGTGCGTGGGTGATAACTGTGCAGCATGTATGAGTGATAACAGTGTTCTATGGGTGAGTGATAAAAGTGTTGAGTGTGTGGGTGATAACAGTGTTCTGTGTGTGGGTGATAATAGTGTTGTGTGCGTGGGTGATAAATGTGCTGCAGGTGTGAGTGATAGTGTTCTATGTGTGAGTGATAAAAGTGTTGCGTGTGTGGGTGATAACAGTGTTCTGGGTGTGGGTGATAACAGAGTTCTGTGCGGGGGTGATAAATGTACTGCAGGTGTGAGTGATAACAGTGTTCTATTGTGAGTGATAACAGTGTTGTGTGTGTTTGTGATAACAGTGTTCGGTGTGTGGGTGATAACCGTGTTCTGTGTGTGAATGATAATCGTGTATGGATGTGGGTGATAACATTGTTGTGTGTGTGTGGATGATAACAGTGTTCTGTGTGTGGATGATAACAGTGTTCTGGATGTAGGTGATAACAGTGTTGTGTGTGTGTGGGTAATAACAATGTTGTGTGTGTGGGTGATAACAGTGTTGTGTGTGTGTCTAATAACAGTGTTCTGTGTGTGGGTGATAACTGTGTTCTGTGTGTGGATGATTTCAGTGTTGTGTGTGTGTGGGTGATAACCGTGTTGTGTGTGTGGATGATAACACTGTTCTGTGTGTGTGTGATAACAGTGTTCTGTGAGTGGATGATAAATATGTTCTGGGAATGGGTGATAACAGTGTTGTGTGCGTGGGTGATAACTGTGCAGCATGTATGAGTGATAACAGTGTTTAATGTGTGAGTGATAACAGTGTTGCGTGTGTGGGTGATAACAGCGTTTTATGTGTGAGTGATAACAGTGTTGTGAGTGTGGGTGATAACCGTGTTGTGTGTGTGGATGATAACAGTGTTCTGTGTGTGTGTGATAGCAGTGTTTTGTGCGTGGATGATAAATATGTTCTGGGAGTGGATAATAACAGTGTTGTGTGCGTGGGTGATAACGGTGTTCCGTGTGTGGTGATAACAGTGTTCTGTGTGTGGGTGATAACAGTGTTCTGTGTGTGGGTGATAACAGTCTTCTGGGTGTGGGTGATAACAATGTTGAGTGCGTGGGTGATAACTGTGCTGCAGGTGTGAGTTAAAACAGTGTTCTGTGTGTGAGTGATAACAGTGTTGTGTGTGTGGGTGATAACGGTGTTCCGTGTGTGGGTGATAACAGTGTTCTGTGTGTGGGTGATAACAGTGTTCTGTGTGTGGGTGATAACAGTGTATCGATGTGGGTGATAACATTGTTGTGTGTGTGTGGACGAAAACAGTGTTCTGGATGTAGGTGATAACAGTGTTGTGTGTGTGTGGGTGATAACAGTGTTGTGTGTGTGGGAGATAACAGTGTTCTGTGTGGATGATAACAGTGTTCTGGATGTAGGTGATAACAGTGTTGTGTGTGTGTGGGTGATAACAGTGTTGTGTGTGTGGGAGATAACAGTGTTCTGTGTGGGTGATTACAGTGTTCTGTGAGTGGATGATAACAGTGTTCTGTGTGTGGGTGATAACAGTGTTGTGTGTGTGGGAGATAACAGTGTTCTGTGTGGGTGATAACAGTGTTCTGTGAGTGGATGATAACAGTGTTCTGTGTGTGGGTGATAACAGTGCTGTGTGTGTGGGTGATAACCGTGTTGTGTGTGTGGATGATAACAGTGTTCTGTGTGTGTGTGATAACAGTGTTCTGTGATTGGATGATAAATGTGTTCTGTGTGTGGGTGATAACAGTGTTGTGTGCGTGGGTGATAACTGTGCAGCATGTATGAGTGATAACAGTGTTCTATGGGTGAGTGATAAAAGTGTTGAGTGTGTGGGTGATAACAGTGTTCTGTGTGTGGGTGATAATAGTGTTGTGTGCGTGGGTGATAAATGTGCTGCAGGTGTGAGTGATAACAGTGTTCTATGTGTGAGTGATAAAAGTGTTGCGTGTGTGGGTGATAACAGTGTTCTGGGTGTGGGTGATAACAGTGTTCTGTGCGGGGGTGATAAATGTACTGCAGGTGTGAGTGATAACAGTGTTCTATTGTGAGTGATAACAGTGTTGTGTGTGTTTGTGATAACAGTGTTCGGTGTGTGGGTGATAACCGTGTTCTGTGTGTGGATGATAATCGTGTATGGATGTGGGTGATAACATTGTTGTGTGTGTGTGGATGATAACAGTGTTCTGTGTGTGGATGACAACAGTGTTCTGGATGTAGGTGATAACAGTGTTGTGTGTGTGTGGTTAATAACAATGTTGTGTGTGTGGGTGATAACAGTGTTGTGTGTGTGTCTGATAACAGTGTTCTGTGTGTGGGTGATAACTGTGTTCTGTGTGTGGATGATTTCAGTGTTGTGTGTGTGTGGGTGATAACCGTGTTGTGTGTGTGGATGATAACACTGTTCTGTGTGTGTGTGATAACAGTGTTCTGTGAGTGGATGATAAATATGTTCTGGGTGTGGGTGATAACAGTGTTGTGTGCGTGGGTGAAAACTGTGCAGCATGTATGAGTGAAAACAGAGTTCTATGGGTGAGTGATAAAAGTGTTGAGTGTGTGGGTGATAACAGTGTTCTGTGTGTGGGTGATAACAGTCTTCTGGGTGTGGGTGATAACAGTGTTGTGTGTGTGGGTGATAACCGTGTTGTGTGTGTGGATGATAACAGTGTTCTGTCTGTGTGTGATAACAGTGTTCTGTGAGTGGATGATAAATGTGTTCTGGGTGTGGGTGATAACAGTGTTGTGTGCGTGGGTGATAACTGTGCAGCATGTATGAGTGATAACAGAGTTCTATGGGTGAGTTATAAAAGTGTTGAGTGTGTGGGTGATAACGGTGTTCCGTGTGTGGGTGATAACAGTGTTCTGTGTGTGGGTGATAACAGTGTTGTGTGCGTGGGTGATAAATGTGCTGCAGGTGTGAGTGATAACAGTGTTCTATGTGTGAGTGATAAAAGTGTTGTGTGTGTGGGTGATAACAGTGTTCTGGTTGTGGGTGATAACAGTGTTCTGTGCGGGAGTGATAAATGTGCTGCAGGTGTGAGTGATAACAGTGTTCTATTGTGAGTGATAACAGTGTTGTGTGTGTTTGTGATAACAGTGTTTGGTGTGTGGGTGATAACCGTGTTCTGTGTGTGGATGATAATAGTGTATGGATGTGGGTGATAACATTGTTGTGTGTGTGTGGATGATAACAGTGTTCTGTGTGTGGATGATAACAGTGTTCTGGATGTAGGTGATAACAGTGTTGTGTGTGTGTGGGTGATAACAATGTTGTGTGTGTGTGTGATAACAGTGTTGTGTGTGTGTGTGATAACAGTGTTCTGTGTGTGGGTGATAACTGTGTTCTGTGTGTGGATGATTTCAGTGTTGTGTGTGTGTGGGTGATAACCGTGTTGTGTGTGTGGATGATAACACTGTTCTGTGTGTGTGTGATAACAGTGTTCTGTGAGTGGATGATAAATATGTTCTGGGAGTGGGTGATAACAGTGTTGTGTGCGTGGGTGATAACTGTGCAGCATGTATGAGTGATAACAGTGTTTAATGTGTGAGTGATAACAGTGTTGCGTGTGTGGGTGATAACAGCGTTTTATGTGTGAGTGATAACAGTGTTGTGAGTGTGGGTGATAACCGTGTTGTGTGTGTGGATGATAACAGTGTTCTGTGTGTGTGTGATAGCAGTATTTTGTGCGTGGATGATAAATATGTTCTGGGAGTGGATGATAACAGTGTTGTGTGCGTGGGTGATAACAGTGTTCCGTGTGTGGTGATAACAGTGTTCCGTGTGTGGGTGATAACAGTCTTCTGGGTGTGGGTGATAACAATGTTGAGTGCGTGGGTGATAACTGTGCTGCAGGTGTGAGTTAAAACAGTGTTCTGTGTGTGAGTGATAACAGTGTTGTGTGTGTGGGTGATAACGGTGTTCCGTGTGTGGGTGATAACAGTGTTCTGTGTGTGGGTGATAACAGTGTTCTGTGTGTGGGTGATAACAGTGTATCGATGTGGGTGATAACATTGTTGTGTGTGTGTGGACGAAAACAGTGTTCTGTGTGTGGATGATAACAGTGTTCTGGATGTAGGTGATAACAGTGTTGTGTGTGTGTGGGTGATAACAGTGTTGTGTGTGTGGGAGATAACAGTGTTCTGTGTGGGTGATTACAGTGTTCTGTGAGTGGATGATAACAGTGTTCTGTGTGTGGGTGATAACAGTGTTGTGTGTGTGGGTGATAACAGTGTTCTGTGTGGGTGATAACAGTGTTCTGTGAGTGGATGATAACAGTGTTCTGTGTGTGGGTGATAACAGTGCTGTGTGTGTGGGTGATAACCGTGTTGTGTGTGTGGATGATAACAGTGTTCTGTGTGTGTGTGATAACAGTGTTCTGTGATTGGATGATAAATGTGTTCTGTGTGTGGGTGATAACAGTGTTGTGTGCGTGGGTGATAACTGTGCAGCATGTATGAGTGATAACAGTGTTCTATGGGTGAGTGATAAAAGTGTTGAGTGTGTGGGTGATAACAGTGTTCTGTGTGTGGGTGATAATAGTGTTGTGTGCGTGGGTGATAAATGTGCTGCAGGTGTGAGTGATAACAGTGTTCTATGTGTGAGTGATAAAAGTGTTGTGTGTGTTTGTGATAACAGTGTTCTGGGTGTGGGTGATAACAGTGTTCTGTGCGGGGGTGATAAATGTACTTCAGGTGTGAGTGATAACAGTGTTCTATTGTGAGTGATAACAGTGTTGTGTGTGTTTGTGATAACAGTGTTCGGTGTGTGGGTGATAACCGTGTTCAGTGTGTGGATGATAATCGTGTATGGATGTGGGTGATAACATTGTTGTGTGTGTGTGGATGATAACAGTGTTCTGTGTGTGGATGACAACAGTGTTCTGGATGTAGGTGATAACAGTGTTGTGTGTGTGTGGGTGATAACAATGTTGTGTGTGTGGGTGATAACAGTGTTGTGTGTGTGTCTGATAACAGTGTTCTGTGTGTGGGTGATAACTGTGTTCTGTGTGTGGATGATTTCAGTGTTGTGTGTGTGTGGGTGATAACCGTGTTGTGTGTGTGGATGATAACACTGTTCTGTGTGTGTGTGATAACAGTGTTCTGTGAGTGGATGATAAATATGTTCTGGGAGTGGGTGATAACAGTGTTGTGTGCGTGGGTGATAACTGTGCAGCATGTATGAGTGATAACAGTGTTTAATGTGTGAGTGATAACAGTGTTGTGTGTGTGGCTGATAACAGCGTTTTATGTGTGAGTGATAACAGTGTTGTGTGTGGGTGATAAAAGTGTTCTGGATGTGGGTGATAACAGTGTTGTGTGCGTGTGGGTGATAAAAATGTTGTGTGTGTGTGTGATAACAGTGTTGTGTGTGTGTCTGATAAAACTGTTCTGTGTGTGGGTGATAACTGTGTTCTGTGTGTGGATGATAATAGTGTATGGATGTGGGTGATAACATTGTTGTGTGTGTGTGGATGATAACAGTTTTCTGTGTGTGGATGATAACAGTGTTCTGGATATAGGTGATAACAGTGTTGTGTGTGTGTGGGTGATAACAATGTTGTGTGTGTGGGTGATAACAGTGTTGTGTGTGTGTGTGTGTGATAACAGTGTTCTGTGTGTGGGTGATAACTGTGTTCTGTGTGTGGGTGATAACAGTGTTGTGTGTGTGTGGGTGATAACCGTGTTGTGTGTGTGGATGATAACAGTGTTCTGTGTGTGTGTGATAACAGTGTTCTGTGAGTGGGTGATACAAATGTTGTGTGTGTGGGTGATAACAGTGTTGTGTGCGTGGGTGATAACTGTGCAGCATGTATGAGTGATAACAGTGTTTAATGTGTGAGTGATAACAGTGTTGTGTGTGTGGGTGATAACATCGTTTTATGTGTGAGTGATAACAGTGTTGTGGGTGTGGGTGATACAAATGTTGTGTGTGTGGGTGATAACAGTGTTGTGTGTGTGACTGATAACACTGTTCTGAGTGTGGGTGATAACTGTGTTCTGTGTGTGGGTGATAACAGTGTTCTGTGTGTGTGTGATAACAGTGTTCTGTGAGTGGGTGATACAAATGTTGTGTGTGTGGGTGATAACAGTGTTGTGTGAGTGGGTGATACAAATGTTGTGTGTGTGGGTGATAACAGTGTTGTGTGCGTGGGTGATAACTGTGCAGCATGTATGAGTGATAACAGTGTTTAATGTGTGAGTGATAACAGTGTTGTGTGTGTGGGTGATAACATCGTTTTATGTGTGAGTGATAACAGTGTTGTGGGTGTGGGTGATACAAATGTTGTGTGTGTGGGTGATAACAGTGTTGTGTGTGTGACTGATAACACTGTTCTGAGTGTGGGTGATAACCGTGTTGTGTGTGTGGATGATAACAGTGTTCTGTGTGTGTGTGATAACAGTGTTCTGTGAGTGGGTGATACAAATGTTGTGTGTGTGGGTGATAACAGTGTTGTGTGCGTGGGTGATAACTGTGCAGCATGTATGAGTGATAACAGTGTTTAATGTGTGAGTGATAACAGTGTTGTGTGTGTGGGTGATAACCGTGTTGTGTGTGTGGATGATAACAGTGTTCTGTGTGTGTGTGATAACAGTGTTCTGTGAGTGGATGATAAATATGTTCTGGGAGTGGATGATAACAGTGTTCTGTGTGGGTGATTACGGTGTTCTGTGAGTGGATGTTAACAGTGTTCTGTGTGTGGGTGATAACAGTGTTCTGTGTGTGGGTGATAACAGTCTTCTGGGTGTGGGTGATAACAGTGTTGTGTGCGTGGGTGATAACTGTGCAGCATGTGTGAGTGATAACAGTGTTTAATGTGTGAGTGATAACAGTGTTGTGTGTGTGGGTGATAACAGCGTTTTATGTGTGAGTGATAACAGTGTTGTGTGTGTGGGTGATACAAATGTTGTGTGTGTTGGTGATAACAGTGTTGTGTGTGTGTCTGATAACACTGTTGTGTGTGTGGGTGATAACTGTGTTCTGTGTGTGGGTGATAACAGTGTTGTGTGTGTGTGGGTGATAACCGTGTTGTGTGTGTGGATGATAACAGTGTTCTGTGTGTGTGTGATAACAGGGTTCTGTGAGTGGATGATAAATATGTTCTGGGAGTGGATGATAACAGTGTTCTGTGTGGGTGATTACGGTGTTCTGTGAGTGGATGATAACAGTGTTCTGTGTGTGGGTGATAACAGTGTTCTGTGTGTGGGTGATAACAGTCTTCTGGGTGTGGGTGATAACAGTGTTGTGTGCGTGGGTGATATCTGTGCTGCAGGTGTGAGTTAAAACAGTGTTCTATGTGTGAGTGATAACAGTGTTGTGTGTGTGTGAGTGATAACAGTGTTGTGTGTGTGGGTGATAACGGTGTTCCGTGTGGGTGATTACGGTGTTCTGTGAGTGGATGATAACAGTGTTCTGTGTGTGGGTGATAACAGTGTTCTGTGTGTGGGTGATAACAGTCTTCTGGGTGTGGGTGATAACAGTGTTGTGTGCGTGGGTGATATCTGTGCTGCAGGTGTGAGTTAAAACAGTGTTCTATGTGTGAGTGATAACAGTGTTGTGTGTGTGTGAGTGATAACAGTGTTCTGTGTGTGGGTGTTAACAGTGTATCGATGTGGGTGATAACATTGTTGTGTGTGTGTGGATGATAACAGTGTTCTGTGTCTGGATGATAACAGTGTTCTGGATGTTGGTGATAACAGTGTTGTGTGTGTGTGGGTGATAACAGTGTTGTGTGTGTGGGTGATAACAGTGTTCTGTGTGGGTGATTACAGTGTTCTGTGAGTGGATGATAACAGTGTTCTGTGTGTGGGTGATAACAGTGTTCTGTGAGTGGATGATAACAGTGTTCTGTGTGGGGGTGATAACAGTGTTGTGTGTGTGGGTGATAACCGTGTTATGGGTGTGGATGATAACAGTATTCTGTGTGTGTGTGATAACAGTGTTGTGTGCGTGGGTGGTAACTGTGCAGCATGTAAGAGTGATAACAGTGTTCTATGGGTGAGTGATAAAAGTGTTGAGTGTGTGGGTGATAACAGTGTTCTGTGAGTGGGTGATAACAGTGTTCTGTGCCTGGGTGATAAATGTGCTGCAGGTGTGAGTGATAACAGTGTTCTATGTGTGAGTGATAAAAGTGTTTTGTGTGTGGGTGATAACAGTGTTCTGTGCCTGGGTGATAAATGTGCTGCAGGTGTGAGTGATAACAGTGTTCTATTGTGAGTGATAACAGTGTTGTGTGTGTTTGTAATAACAGTGTTCGGTGTGTGGGTGATAAGCGTGTTCTGTGTGTGGATGATAATAGTGTATGGATGTGGGTGATAACATTGTTGTGTGTGTGTGGATGATAACAGTGTTCTGTGTGTGGATGATAACAGTGTTCTGGATGTAGGTGATAATTGTGTTGTGTGTGTGTGGGTGATAACAATGTTGTGTGTGTGGGTGATAACAGTGTTGTGTGTGTGTGTGATAACAGTGTTCTGTGTGTGGGTGATAACTGTGTTCTGTGTGTGGGTGATAACAGTGTTGTGTGTGTGTGGGTGATAACCGTGTTGTGTGTGTGGATGATGACAGTGTTCTGTGTGTGTGTGATAACGGTGTTCTGTGAGTGGATGATAAATATGTTCTGGGAGTGGGAGATAACAGTGTTGTGTGCGTGGGTGATAACTGTGCAGCATGCATGAGTGATAACAGTGTTTAATGTGTGAGTGATAACAGTGTTGTGTGAGTGTGTGATAACAGCGTTTTATGTGTGAGTGATAACAGTGTTGTGTGTGTGGGTGATACAAATGTTGTGTGTGTGGGTGATAACAGTGTTGTGTGTGTGTCTGATAACACTGTTCTGTGTGTGGGTGATAACAGTGTTCTGTGTGTGGGTGATAACAGTCTTCTGGGTGTGGGTGATAACAGTGTTGTGTGTGTGGGTGATAACCGTGTTGTGTGTGGATGATAACAGTGTTCTGTGTGTGTGTGATAACAGTGTTCTGTGAGTGGATGATAAATGTGTTCTGGGTGTGGGTGATAACAGTGTTGTGTGCGTGGGTGATAACTGTGCAGCATGTATGAGTGACAACAGTGTTCTATGGGTGAGTGATAAAAGTGTTGAGTGTGTGGGTTATAACAGTGTTCTGTGTGTGGGTGATAACAGTGTTCTGTGCGTGGGTGATAAATGTGTTCTGGGAGTGGATGATAACAGTGTTGTGTGCGTGGGTGATAACGGTGTTCCGTGTGTGGTGATAACAGTGTTCTGTGTGTGGGTGATAACAGTGTTCTGTGTGTGGGTGATAACAGTCTTCTGGGTGTGGGTGATAACAGTGTTGAGTGCGTGGGTGATAACTGTGCTGCAGGTGTGAGTTAAAACAGTGTTCTATGTGTGAGTGATAACAGTGTTGTGTGTGTGAGTGATAACAGTGTTGTGTGTGTGGGTGATAACGGTGTTCCGTGTGTGGGTGATAACAGTGTTCTGTGTGTGGGTAATAAAAGTGCTCTGTGTGTGGGTGATAACAGTGTATCGATGTGGGTAGTAACATTGTTGTGTGTGTGTGGATGATAACAGTGTTCTGTGTGTGGATGATAACAGTGTTCTGGATGTAGGTGATAACAGTGTTGTGTGTGTGTGGGTGATAACAGTGTTGTGTGTGTGGGAGGTAACAGTGTTCTGTGTGGGTGATTCCAATGTTCTGTGAGTGGATGATAACAGTGTTCTGTGTGTGGGTGATAACAGTGTTTTGTGTGTGGGTGATAACCGTGTTGTGTGTGTGGATGATATCAGTGTTCGGTGTGTGTGATAACAGTGTTCTGTGAGTGGATGATAAATGTGTTCTGGGTGTGGGTGATAACAGTGTTGTGTGCGTGGGTGATAACTGTGCAGCATGCATGAGTGATAACAGTGTTCTATGGGTGAGTGATAAAAGTGTTGCGTGTGTGGGTGATAACAGTGTTGTGTGTGTGGGTGATAACAGTGTTCTGTGCGTGGGTGATAAATGTGCTGCAGGTGTGAGTGATAACAGTGTTCCATGTGTGAGTGATAAAAGTGTTGTGTGTGTGGGTGATAACAGTGTTCTGGGTGTGGGTGATAACAGTGTTCTGTGCGGGGGTGATAAATGTACTGCAGGTGTGAGTGATAACAGTGTTCTATTGTGAGTGATAACAGTGTTGTGTGTGTTTGTGATAACAGTGTTCGGTGTGTGGGTGATAACCGTGTTCTGTGTGTGGATGATAATAGTGTATGGATGTGGGTGATAACATTGTTGTGTGTGTGTGGATGATAACAGTGTTCTGTGTGTGGATGATAACAGTGTTCTGGATGTAGGTGATAACAGTGTTGTGTGTGTGTGGGTGATAATAATGTTGTGTGTGTGGGTGATAACAGTGTTGTGTGTGTGTCTGATAACAGTGTTCTGTGTGTGGGTGATAACTGTGTTCTGTGTGTGGGTGATAACAATGTTGTGTGTGTGTGGGTGATAACCGTGTTGTGTGTGTGGATGATAACAGTGTTCTGTGTGTGTGATAACAGTGTTCTGTGGGTGGATGATAAATATGTTCTGGGAGTGGGTGATAACAGTGTTGTGTGCGTGGGTGATAACTGTGCAGCATGTATGAGTGAAAACAGTGTTTAATGTGTGAGTGATAACAGTGTTGTGTGTGTGGGTGATAACAGCGTTTTATGTGTGAGTGATAACAGTGTTGTGTGTGTGGGTGATACAAATGTTGTGTGTGTGGGTGATAACAGTGTTGTGTGTGTGTCTGATAACACTGTTCTGAGTGTGGGTGATTACTGTGTTCTGTGTGTGGGTGATAACAGTGTTGTGTGTGTGTGGGTGATAACCGTGTTGTGTGTGTGGATGACAACAGTGTTCTGTGTGTGTGTGATAACAGTGTTCTGTGAGTGGATGATAAATATGTTCTGGGAGTGGATGATCACAGTGTTCTGTGTGGGTGATTACGGTGTTCTGTGAGTGGATGATAACAGTGTTCTGTGTGTGGGTGATAACCGTGTTCTTTGTGTGGGTGAGAACAGTCTTCTGGGTGTGGGTGATAACAGTGTTGTGTGCGTGGGTGATAACTGTGCAGCATGTATGAGTGATAACAGTGTTTAATGTGTGAGTGATAACAGTGTTGTGTGTGTGGGTGATAACAGCGTTTTATGTGTGAGTGATAACAGTGTTGTGTGTGTGGGTGATAAAAATGTTGTGTGTGTGGGTGATAACAGTGTTGTGTGTGAGTCTGATAACAGTGTTCTGTGTGTGGGTGATAACTGTGTTCTGTGTGTGGGTGATAACAGTGTTGTGTGTGTGTGGGTGATTACGGTGTTCTGTGAGTGGATGATAACAGTGTTCTGTGTGTGTGTGATAACAGTGTTCTGTGAGTGGATGATAAATATGTTCTGGGAGTGGATGATAACAGTGTTCTGTGTGGGTGATTACGGTGTTCTGTGAGTGGATGATAACAGTGTTCTGTGTGTGGGTGATAACAGTGTTCTGTGTGTGGGTGATAACAGTCTTCTGGGTGTGGGTGATAACAGTGTTGTGTGCGTGGGTGATAACTGTGCTGCAGGTGTGAGTTAAAACAGTGTTCTATGTGTGAGTGATAACAGTGTTGTGTGTGTGTGAGTGATATCAGTGTTCTGTGTGTGGGTGTTAACAGTGTATCGATGTGGGTGATAACATTGTTGTGTGTGTGTGGATGATAACAGTGTTCTGGATGTAGGTGATAACAGTGTTGTGTGTGTGTGGGTGATAACGGTGTTCCGTGTGTGGGTGATAACAGTGTTCTGTGTGTGGGTGATAACAGTGTTCTGTGTGTGGGTGTTAACAGTGTATCGATGTGGGTGATAACATTGTTGTGTGTGTGTGGATGATAACAGTGTTCTGTGTGTGGATGATAACAGTGTTCTGGATGTAGGTGATAACAGTGTTGTGTGTGTGTGGGTGATAACAGTGTTGTGTGTGTAGGTGATAACAGTGTTCTGTGTGGGTGATTACAGTGTTCTGTGAGTGGATTATAACAGTGTTCTGTGTGGGTGATAACAGTGTTCTGTGAGTGGATGATAACAGTGTTCTGTGTGTGGGTGATAACAGTGTTGTGTGTGTGGGTGATAACAGTATTCTCTGTGTGTGTGATAACAGTGTTGTGTGCGTGGGTGATAACTGTGCAGCATGTATGAGTGATAACAGTGTTCTATGGGTGAGTGATAAAAGTGTTGAGTGTGTGGGTGATAACAGTGTTCTGTGAGTGGGTGGTAACAGTGTTCTGTGCCTGGGTGATAAATGTGCTGCAGGTGTGAGTGATAACAGTGTTCTATGTGTGAGTGATAAAAGTGTTTTGTGTGTGGGTGATAACAGTGTTCTGTGCGTGGGTGATAAATGTGCTGCAGGTGTGAGTGATAACTGTGTTCTATGTGTGAGTGATAAAAGTGTTGTGTGTGTGGGTGATAACAGTGTTCTGGGTGTGGGTGATAACAGTGTTCTGTGCGGGGGTGATAAATGTGCTGCAGGTGTGAGTGATAACAGTGTTCTATTGTGAGTGATAACAGTTTTGTGTGTGTGGGTGATAACAGTGTTCGGTGTGTGGGTGATAACCGTGTTCTGTGTGTGGATGATAATAGTGTATGGATGTGGGTGATAACATTGTTGTGTGTGTGTGCATGATAACAGTGTTCTGTGTGTGGATGATAACAGTGTTCTGGATGTAGGTGATAACAGTGTTATGTGTGTGTGGGTGATTACAGTGTTGTGTGTGTGTGTGATAACAGTGTTCTGTGCGTGGGTGATAACTGTGTTCTGTGTGTGGATGATAACAGTGTTGTGTGTGTGTGGGTGATAACCGTGTTCTGTGTGTGGATGATAACACTGTTCTGTGTGTGTGTGATAACAGTGTTCTGTGAGTGGATGATAAATATGTTCTGGGAGTGGGTGATAACAGTGTTGTGTGCGTGGGTGATAACGGTGCAGCATGTATGAGTGATAACAGTGTTCAATGTGTGAGTGATAACAGTGTTGTGTGTGTGGGTGATAACAGCGTTTTATGTGTGAGTGATAACAGTGTTGTGTGTGTGGGTGATAACAGCGTTTTATGTGTGAGTGATAACACTGTTGTGTGCGTGTGGGTGATAAAAATGTTGTGTGTGTGGGTGATAACAGTGTTGTGTGTGTGTCTGATAACAGTGTTCTGTGTGTGGGTGATAACTGTGTTCTGTGTGTGGGTGATAACAGTGTTGTGTGTGTGTGGGTGATAACCGTGTTGTGTGTGTGGATGATAACAGTGTTCTGTGTGTGTGTGATAACAGTGTTCTGTGAGTGGATGATAAATATGTTCTGGGAGTGGATGATAACAGTGTTCTGTGTGTGGGTGATAACCGTGTTATGTGTATGGTGAAACCAGTGTTCTGTGTGTGGGTGATAACAGTGTTCTGTGTGTGGGTGATAACAGTCTTCTGGGTGTGGGTGATAACAGTGTTGTGTGTGTGGGTGATAACCGTTTTGTGTGTGTGGATGATAACAGTGTTCTGTGTGTGTGTGATAACAGTGTTCTGTGAGTGGATGATAAATGTGTTCTGGGTGTGGGTGATAACAGTGTTGTGTGAGTGGGTGATAACTGTGCAGCATGTATGAGTGATAACAGAGTTCTATGGGTGAGTGAAAAAATTGTTGAGTGTGTGGGTTAGAACAGTGTTCTGTGTGTGGGTGATAACAGTGTTCTGTGCGTGGGTGATAAATGTGCTGCAGGTGTGAGTGATAACAGTGTTCTATGTGTGAGTGATAACCGTGTTGTGTGTGTGGATGATAACAGTGTTCTGTGTGTGTGTAATAACAGTGTTCTGTGAGTGGATGATAAATATGTTCTGGGAGTGGATGATAACAGTGTTGTGTGCGTGGGTGATAACGGTGTTCCGTGTGTGGTGATAACAGTGTTCTGTGTGTGGGTGATAACAGTGTTCTGTGTGTGGGTGATAACAGTGTATCGATGTGGGTGATAACATTGTTGTGTGTGTGTGGATGATAACAGTGTTCTGTGTGTGGATGATAACAGTGTTCTGGATGTAGATGATAACAGTGTTGTGTGTGTGTGGGTGATAACAGTGTTGTGTGTGTGGGAGATAACAGTGTTCTGTGTGGGTGATTACAGTGTTCTGTGAGTGGATGATAACAGTGTTCTGTGTGTGGGTGATAACAGTGTTGTGTGTGTGGGAGATAACAGTGTTCTGTGTGGGTGATAACAGTGTTCTGTGAGTGGATGATAACAGTGTTCTGTGTGTGGGTGATAACAGTGTTGTGTGTGTGGGTGATAACCGTGTTGTGTGTGTGGATGATAACAGTGTTCTGTGTGTGTGTGATAACAGTGTTCTGTGATTGGATGATAAATGTGTTCTGTGTGTGGGTGATAACAGTGTTGTGTGCGTGGGTGATAACTGTGCAGCATGTATGAGTGAGAACAGTGTTCTATGGGTGAGTGATAAAAGTGTTGAGTGTGTGGGTGATAACAGTGTTCTGTGTGTGGGTGATAACAGTGTTCTGTGCGTGGGTGATAAATGTGCTGCAGGTGTGAGTGATAACAGAGTTCTATGTGTGAGTGATAAAAATGTTGTGTGTGGGTGATAACAGTGTTCTGGGTGTGGCTGATAACAGTGTTCTGTGCGGGGGTGATAAATGTGGTGCAGGTGTGAGTGATAACAGTGTTCTATTGTGAGTGATAACAGTGTTGTGTGTGTTTGTGATAACAGTGTTCGGTGTGTGGGTGATAACCGTGTTCTGTGTGTGGATGATAATAGTGTATGGATGTGGGTGATAACATTGTTGTGTGTGTGTGGATGATAACAGTGTTCTGTGTGTGGATGATAACAGTGTTCTGGATGTAGGTGATAACAGTGTTGTGTGTGTGTGGGTGATAACAATGTTGTGTGTGTGGGTGATAACAGTGTTGTGTGTGTGTCTGATAACAGTGTTCTGTGTGTGGGTGATAACTGTGTTCTGTGTGTGGGTGATAACAGTGTTGTGTGTGTGTGGGTGATAACCGTGTTGTGTGTGTGGATGATAACAGTGTTCTGTGTGTGTGTGATAACACTGTTCTGTCAGTTGATGATAAATATGTTCTGGGAGTGGGTGATAACAATGTTGTGTGCGTGGGTGATAACTGTGCAGCATGTATGAGTGATAACAGTGTTTAATGTGTGAGTGATAACAGTGTTGTGTGTGTGGGTGATAACAGCGTTTTATGTGTGAGTGATAACAGTGTTGTTTGTGTGGGTGATAAAAGTGTTCTGGATTTGGGTGATAAAAGTGTTGTGTGCGTGTGGGTGATAAAGATGTTGTGTGTGTGGGTGATAACAGTGTTGTGTGTGTGTGTCTGATAACAGTGTTCTGTGTGTGGGTGATAACTGTGTTCTGTGTGTGGGTGATAATAGTGTTGTGTGTGTGTGGGTGATAACCGTGTTATGTGTGTGGATGATAACAGTGTTCTGTGTGTGTGTAATAACAGTGTTCTGTGAGTGGATGATAAATATGTTCTGGGAGTGGATGATAACAGTGTTGTGTGCGTGGGCGATAACGGTGTTCCGTGTGTGGTGATAACAGTGTTCTGTGTGTGGGTGATAACAGTGTTCTGTGTGTGGGTGATAACAGTCTTCTGGGTGTGGGTGATAACAGTGTTGAGTGCATGGGTGATAACTGTGCTGCAGGTGTGAGTTAAAACAGTGTTTAATGTGTGAATGATAACAGTGTTGTGTGTGTGAGTGATAACAGTCTTCTGGGTGTGTGCTGACAGTGTTCTGTGAGTGGGTGATAACAGTGTTCTATGTGTGAGTGATAACAGTGTTTTATGTGTGAGTGATAACAGTGTTGTGTGTGTGGGTGATAACGGTGTTCCGTGTGTGGGTGATAACAGTGTTCTGTGTGTGGGTGATAACAGTGTTCTGTGTGTGGGTGATAACAGTGTATCGATGTGGGTGATAACATTGTTGTGTGTGTGTGGATGATAACAGTGTTCTGTGTGTGGATGATAACAGTGTTCTGGATGTAGGTGATAACAGTGTTGTGTGCGTGTGGGTGATAACAGTGTTGTGTGTGTGGGAGATAACAGTGTTCTGTGTGGGTGATTACAGTGTTCTGTGAGTGGATGATAACAGTGTTCTGTGTGTGGGTGATAACAGTGTTGTGTGTGTGGGAGATAACAGTGTTCTGTGTGGGTGATAACAGTGTTCTGTGAGTGGATGATAACAGTGTTCTGTGTGTGGGTGATAACAGTGTTGTGTGTGTGGGTGATAACCGTGTTGTGTGTGTGGATGATAACAGTGTTCTGTGTGTGTGTGATAACAGTGTTCTGTGAGTGGATGATAAATGTGTTCTGGGTGTGGGTGATAACAGTGTTGTGTGCGTGGGTGATAACTGTGCAGCATGTATGAGTGAGAACAGTGTTCTATGGGTGAGTGATAAAAGTGTTGAGTGTGTGGGTGATAACAGTGTTCTGTGTGTGGGTGATAACAGTGTTCTGTGTGTGGGTGATAACAGTGTTCTATTGTGAGTGATAACAGTGTTGTGTGTGTTTGTGATAACAGTGTTCGGTGTGTGGGTGATAACCGTGTTCTGTGTGTGGATGATAATAGTGTATGGATGTGGGTGATAACATTGTTGTGTGTGTGTGGATGATAACAGTGTTCTGTGTGTGGATGATAAGAGTGTTCTGGATGTAGGTGATAACAGTGTTGTGTGTGTGTGGGTGATAACAATGTTGTGTGTGTGGGTGATAACAGTGTTGTGTGTGTGTCTGATAACAGTGTTCTGTGTGTGGGTGATAACTGTGTTCTGTGTGTGGGTGATAACAGTGTTGTGTGTGTGTGGGTGATAACCGTGTTGTGTGTGTGGATGATAACAGTGTTCTGTGTGTGTGTGATAACAGTGTTCTGTGAGTGGATGATAAATATGTTCTGGGAGTGGGTGATAACAGTGTTGTGTGCGTAGGTGATAACTGTGCAGCATGTATGAGTGATAACAGTGTTTAATGTGTGAGTGACAACAGTGTTGTGTGTGTGGGTGATAACAGCGTTTTATGTGTGAGTGATAACAGTGTTGTGTGTGTGGGTGATACAAATGTTGTGTGTGTGGGTGATAACAGTGTTGTGTGTGTGTCTGATAACACTGTTCTGTGTGTGGGTGATAACAGTGTTGTGTGTGTGTGGGTGATAACCGTGTTGTGTGTGTGGATGATAACAGTGTTCTGTGTGTGTGTGATAACAGTGTTCTGTGAGTGGATGATAAATATGTTCTGGGAGTGGATGATAACAGTGTTGTGTGCGTGGTGATAACAGTGTTCTGTGTGTGGGTGATAACAGTGTTCTGTGTGTGGGTGATAACAGTGTTGTGTGCGTGGGATGTAACTGTGCTGCAGGTGTGAGTTAAAACAGTGTTCTATGTGTGAGTGATAACAGTGTCGTGTGTGTGAATGATAACAGTGTTGTGTGTGTGGGTGATAACGGTGTTCCGTGTGTGGGTGATAACAGTGTTCTGTGTTTGGGTAATAAAAGTGCTCTGTGTGTGGGTGATAACAGTGTATCGATGTGGGTGATAACATTGTTGTGTGTGTGTGGGTGATAACAGTGTTCTGTGTGTGGGTGATAACAGTGTTGTGTGCGTGGGATGTAACTGTGCTGCAGGTGTGAGTTAAAACAGTGTTCTATGTGTGAGTGATAACAGTGTCGTGTGTGTGAATGATAACAGTGTTGTGTGTGTGTGGGTGATAACGGTGTTCCGTGTGTGGGTGATAACAGTGTACAGTGTGTGGGTAATAAAAGTGCTCTGTGTGTGGGTGATAACAGTGTATCGATGTGGGTGATAACATTGTTGTGTGTGTGTGGATGATAACAGTGTTCTGTGTGTGTGTGATAACAGTGTTCTGTGAGTGGATGATAAATATGTTCTGGGAGTGGATGATAACAGTGTTGTGTGCGTGGTGATAACAGTGTTCTGTGTGTGGGTGATAACAGTGTTCTGTGTGTGGGTGATAACAGTGTTGTGTGCGTGGGATGTAACTGTGCTGCAGGTGTGAGTTAAAACAGTGTTCTATGTGTGAGTGATAACGGTGTCGTGTGTGTGAATGATAACAGTGTTGTGTGTGTGGGTGATAACGGTGTTCCGTGTGTGGGTGATAACAGTTTTCTGTGTGTGGGTGATAACAGTGTTCTGTGTGTGGGTGATAACTGTCTTCTGGGTGTGGGTGATAACAGTGTTGTGTGCGTGGGTGATAACTGTGCTGCAGGTGTGAGTTAAAACAGTGTTCTATGTGAGAGTGATAACAGTGTTGTGTGTGTGTGAGTGATAACAATGTTGAGTGTGTGGGTGATAATGGTGTTCCGTGTGTGGGTGATAACAGTGTTCTGTGTGTGGGTGATAACAGTGTTCTGTGTGTGGGTGTTAACAGTGTATCGATGTTTGTGATAACATTGTTGTGTGTGTGTGGATGATAACAGTGTTCTGGATGTAGGAGATAACAGTGTTGTGTGTGTGTGGGTGATAACAGTGTTGTGTGTATGGGTGATAATAGTGTTCTGTGTGGGTGATTACAGTGTTCTGTGAGTGGATGATAACAGTGTTCTGTGTGTGGGTGATAACAGTGTTGTGTGTGTGGATGATAACAGTGTTCCGTGTGTGGGTGATAACTGTGTTCTATTGTGAGTGATAACAGTGTTGTGTGTGTTTGTGATAACAGTGTTCTGTGTGGGTGATTACAGTGTTCTGTGAGTGGATGATAACAGTGTTCTGTGTGTGGTTGATAACAGTGTTCTGTGTGTGGGTGATAACAGTGTTCTCGGTGTGGGTAATAACAGTGTTTTATGTGTGAGTGATAACAGTGTTGTGTGTGTGGGTGACAACGGTGTTCCGTGTGTGGGTGATAACAGTGTTCTGTGTGTGGGTGATAACAGTGTTCTGTGTGTGGGTGATAACAGTGTATAGATGTGGGTGATAACATTGTTGTGTGTGTGTGGATGATAACAGTGTTCTGTGTGTGGATGATAACAGTGTTCTGGATGTAGGTGATAACAGTGTTGTGTGCGTGTGGGTGATAACAGTGTTGTGTGTGTGGGAGATAACAGTGTTCTGTGTGGGTGATTACAGTGTTCTGTGAGTGGATGATAACAGTGTTCTGTGTGTGGGTGATAACAGTGTTGTGTGTGTGTGAGATAACAGTGTTCTGTGTGGGTGATAACAGTGTTCTGTGAGTGGATGATAACAGTGTTCTGTGTGTGGGTGATAACAGTGTTGTGTGTGTGGGTGATAACCGTGTTGTGTGTGTGGATGATAACAGTGTTCTGTGTGTGTGTGATAACAGTGTTCTGTGAGTGGATGATAAATGTGTTCTGGGTGTGGGTGATAACAGTGTTGTGTGCGTGGGTGATAACTGTGCAGCATGTATGAGTGAGAACAGTGTTCTATGGGTGAGTGATAAAAGTGTTGAGTGTGTGGGTGATAACAGTGTTCTGTGTGTGGGTGATAACAGTGTTCTGTGTGTGGGTGATAACTGTGTTCTATTGTGAGTGATAACAGTGTTGTGTGTGTTTGTGATAACAGTGTTCGGTGTGTGGGTGATAACCGTGTTCTGTGTGTGGATGATAATAGTGTATGGATGTGGGTGATAACATTGTTGTGTGTGTGTGGATGATAACAGTGTTCTGTGTGTGGATGATAACAGTGTTCTGGATGTAGGTGATAACAGTGTTGTGTGTGTGTGGGTGATAACAATGTTGTGTGTGTGGGTGATAACAGTGTTGTGTGTGTGTCTGATAACAGTGTTCTGTGTGTGGGTGATAACTGTGTTCTGTGTGTGGGTGATAACAGTGTTGTGTGTGTGTGGGTGATAACCGTGTTGTGTGTGTGAATGATAACAGTGTTCTGTGTGTGGGTGATAACAGTGTTCTGTGAGTGGATGATAAATATGTTCTGGGAGTGGGTGATAACAGTGTTGTGTGCATAGGTGATAACTGTGCAGCATGTATGAGTGATAACAGTGTTTAATGTGTGAGTGACAACAGTGTTGTGTGTGTGGGTGATAACATCGTTTTATGTGTGAGTGATAACAGTGTTGTGTGTGTGGGTGATACAAATGTTGTGTGTGTGGGTAATAACTGTGTTGTGTGTGTGTCTGATAACACTGTTCTGTGTGTGGGTGATAACTGTGTTCTGTGTGTGGGTGATAACAGTGTTGTGTGTGTGTGGGTGATAACCGTGTTGTGTGTGTGGATGATAACAGTGTTCTGTGTGTGTGTGATAACAGTGTTCTGTGTGTGTGTGATAACAGTGTTCTGTGAGTGGATGATAAATATGTTCTGGGAGTGGATGATAACAGTGTTGTGTGCGTGGTGATAACAGTGTTCTGTGTGTGGGTGATAACAGTGTTCTGTGTGTGGGTGATAACAGTGTTGTGTGCGTGGGATGTAACTGTGCTGCAGGTGTGAGTTAAAACAGTGTTCTATTTGTGAGTGATAACAGTGTCGTGTGTGTGAATGATAACAGTGTTGTGTGTGTGGGTGATAACGGTGTTCCGTGTGTGGGTGATAACAGTTTTCTGTGTGTGGGTGATAACAGTGTTCTGTGTGTGGGTGATAACAGTGTTCTGTGTGTGGGTGATAACAGTGTTGTGTGCGTGGGTGATAACTGTGCTGCAGGTGTGAGTTAAAACAGTGTTCTATGTGAGAGTGATAACAGTGTTGTGTGTGTGTGAGTGATAACAATGTTGAGTGTGTGGGTGATAATGGTGTTCCGTGTGTGGGTGATAACAGTGTTCTGTGTGTGGGTGATAACAGTGTTCTGTGTGTGGGTGTTAACAGTGTATCGATGTTTGTGATAACATTGTTGTGTGTGTGTGGATGATAACAGTGTTCTGGATGTAGGTGATAACAGTGTTGTGTGTGTGTGGGTGATAACAGTGTTGTGTGTATGGGTGATAATAGTGTTCTGTGTGTGGATGATAACAGTGTTCTGGATGTAGGTGATAACAGTGTTGTGTGTGTGTGGGTGATAACAGTGTTGTGTGTATGGGTGATAATATTGTTCTGTGTGGGTGATTACAGTGTTCTGTGAGTGGATGATAACAGTGTTCTGTGTGTGGGTGATATCAGTGTTCTGTGAGTGGATGATAACAGTGTTCTGTGTGTGGGTGATAACAGTGTTGTGTGTGTGGTTGATAACAGTGTTCTGTGTGTGGGTGATAACAGTGTATCGATGTTTGTGATAACATTGTTGTGTGTGTGTGGATGATAAGAGTGTTCTGGATGTAGGTGATAACAGTGTAGTGTGTGTGTGGGTGATAACAGTGTTGTGTGTATGGGTGATAATAGTGTTCTGTGTGTGGATGATAACAGTGTTCTGGATGTAGGTGATAACAGTGTTGTGTGTGTGTGGGTGATAACAGTGTTGTGTGTATGGGTGATAATATTGTTCTGTGTGGGTGATTACAGTGTTCTGTGAGTGGATGATAACAGTGTTCTGTGTGTGGGTGATATCAGTGTTCTGTGAGTTGATGATAACAGTGTTCTGTGTGTGGGTGATAACAGTGTTGTGTGTGTGGTTGATAACAGTGTTCTGTGTGTGGGTGATAACAGTGTATCGATGTGGGTGATAACATTGTTGTGTGTGTGTGGATGATAACAGTGTTCTGTGTGTGGGTGATAACAGTGTTCTGTGTGTGGGTGATAACAGTGTATCGATGTGGGTGATAACATTGTTGCGTGTGTGTGGATGATAACAGTGTTCTGTGTGTGGATGATAACAGTGTTCTGGATGTAGATGATAACAGTGTTGTGTGTGTGTGGGTGATAACAGTGTTGTGTGTGTGGGAGATAACAGTGTTCTGTGTGGGTGATTACAGTGTTCTGTGAGTGGATGATAACAGTGTTCTGTGTGTGGGTGATAACAGTGTTGTGTGTGTGGGAGATAACAGTGTTCTGTGTGGGTGATAACAGTGTTCTGTGAGTGGATGATAACAGTGTTCTGTGTGTGGGTGATAACAGTGTTGTGTGTGTGGGTGATAACCGTGTTGTGTGTGTGGATGATAACAGTGTTCTGTGTGTGTGTGATAACAGTGTTCTGTGATTGGATGATAAATGTGTTCTGTGTGTGGGTGATAACAGTGTTGTGTGCGTGGGTGATAACTGTGCAGCATGTATGAGTGAGAACAGTGTTCTATGGGTGAGTGATAAAAGTGTTGTGTGTGTGGGTGATAACAGTGTTCTGTGTGTGGATGATAACAGTGTTCTGTGCGTGGGTGATAAATGTGCTGCAGGTGTGAGTGATAACAGTGTTCTATGTGTGAGTGATAAAAATGTTGTCTGTGGGTTATAACAGTGTTCTGGGTGTGGGTGATAACAGTGTTCTGTGCGGGGGTGATAAATGTGCTGCAGGTGTGGGTGATAACAGTGTGCTATTGTGAGTGATAACAGTGTTGTGTGTGTTTGTGATAACAGTGTTCGGTGTGTGGGTGATAACCGTGTTCTGTGTGTGGATGATAATAGTGTATGGATGTGGGTGATAACATTGTTGTGTGTGTGTGGATGATAACAGTGTTCTGTGTGTGGATGATAACAATGTTCTGGATGTAGGTGATAACAGTGTTGTGTGTGTGTGGGTGATAACAATGTTGTGTGTGTGGGTGATAACAGTGTTGTGTGTGTGTCTGATAACAGTGTTCTGTGTGTGGGTGATAACTGTGTTCTGTGTGTGGGTGATAACAGTGTTGTGTGCGTGGGTGATAACTGTGCTGCAGGTGTGAGTTAAAACAGTGTTCTATGTGTGAGTGATAACAGTGTCGTGTGTGTGAATGATAACAGTGTTGTGTGTGTGGGTGATAACAGTGTTCTGTGTGTGGGTGATAACAGTCTTCTGGGTGTGGGTGATAACAGTGTTGTGTGTGTGGGTGATAACCGTTTTGTGTGTGTGGATGATAACAGTGTTCTGTGTGTGTGTGATAACAGTGTTCTGTGAGTGGATGATAAATGTGTTCTGGGTGTGGGTGATAACAGTGTTGTGTGCGTGGGTGATAACTGTGCAGCATGTATGAGTGATAACAGAGTTCTATGGGTGAGTGAAAAAATTGTTGAGTGTGTGGGTTAGAACAGTGTTCTGTGTGTGGGTGATAACAGTGTTCTGTGCGTGGGTGATAAATGTGCTGCAGGTGTGAGTGATAACAGTGTTCTATGTGTGAGTGATAAAAGTGTTGTGTGTGTGGGTGATAACAGTGTTCTGTGTGTGGGTGATAACAGTGTTCTGTGCGGGGATGATAAATGTGCTGCAGGTGTGAGTGATAACAGTGTTCTATTGTGAGTGATAACAGTGTTGTGTGTGCTTGTGATAACAGTGTTCTGTGTGTGGGTGATAACCGTGTTCTGTGTGTGGATGATAATAGTGTATGGATGTGGGTGATAACATTGTTGTGTGTGTGTGGATGATAACCGTGTTGTGTGTGTGGATGATAACAGTGTTCTGTGTGTGTGTAATAACAGTGTTCTGTGTGTGGGTGATAACAGTGTTCTGTGTGTGGGTGATAACAGTCTTCTGGGTGTGGGTGATAACAGTGTTGAGTGCGTGGGTGATAACTGTGCTGCAGGTGTGAGTTAAAACAGTGTTCTATGTATGAGTGATAACAGTGTTCTATGTGTGAGTGATAACAGTGTTGTGTGTGTGGGTGATAACGGTGTTCCGTGTGTGGTTGATAACAGTGTTCTGTGTGTGGGTGATAACAGTGTTCTGTGTGTGGGTGATAACAGTGTATCGATGTGGGTGATAACATTGTTGTGTGTGTGTGGATGATAACAGTGTTCTGTGTGTGGATGATAACAGTGTTCTGGATGTAGATGATAACAGTGTTGTGTGTGTGTGGGTGATAACAGTGTTGTGTGTGTGGGAGATAACAGTGTTCTGTGTGGGTGATAACAGTGTTCTGTGAGTGGATGATAACAGTGTTCTGTGTGTGGGTGATAACCGTGTTGTGTGTGTGGATGATAACAGTGTTCTGTGTGTGTGTGATAACAGTGTTCTGTGATTGGATGATAAATGTGTTCTGTGTGTGGGTGATAACAGTGTTGTGTGCGTGGGTGATAACTGTGCAGCATGTATGAGTGAGAACAGTGTTCTATGGGTGAGTGATAAAAGTGTTGAGTGTGTGGGTGATAACAGTGTTCTGTGTGTGGGTGATAACAGTGTTCTGTGCGTGGGTGATAAATGTGCTGCAGGTGTGAGTGATAACAGAGTTCTATGTGTGAGTGATAAAAATGTTGTGTGTGGGTGATAACAGTGTTCTGGGTGTGGCTGATAACAGTGTTCTGTGCGGGGGTGATAAATGTGCTGCAGGTGTGAGTGATAACAGTGTTCTATTGTGAGTGATAACAGTGTTGTGTGTGTTTGTGATAACAGTGTTCAGTGTGTGGGTGATAACCGTGTTCTGTGTGTGGATGATAATAGTGTATGGATGTGGGTGATAACATTGTTGTGTGTGTGTGGATGATAACAGTGTTCTGTGTGTGGATGATAACAGTGTTCTGGATGTAGGTGATAACAGTGTTGTGTGTGTGTGGGTGATAACAATGTTGTGTGTGTGGGTGATAACAGTGTTGTGTGTGTGTCTGATAACAGTGTTCTGTGTGTGGGTGATAACTGTGTTCTGTGTGTGGGTGATAACAGTGTTGTGTGTGTGTGGGTGATAACCGTGTTGTGTGTGTGGATGATAACAGTGTTCTGTGTGTGTGTGATAACACTGTTCTGTGAGTTGATGATAAATATGTTCTGGGAGTGGGTGATAACAATGTTGTGTGCGTGGGTGATAACTGTGCCGCATGTATGAGTGATGACAGTGTTTAATGTGTGAGTGATAACAGTGTTGTGTGTGTGGGTGATAAAAGTGTTCTGGATGTGGGTGATAAAAGTGTTGTGTGCGTGTGGGTGATAAAGATGTTGTGTGTGTGGGTGATAACAGTGTTGTGTGTGTGTCTGATAACAGTGTTCTGTGTGTGGGTGATAACTGTGTTCTGTGTGTGGGTGATAATAGTGTTGTGTGTGTGTGGGTGATAACCGTGTTGTGTGTGTGGATGATAACAGTGTTCTGTGTGTGTGTGATAACAGTGTTCTGTGAGTGGATGATAAATATGTTCTGGGAGTGGATGATAACAGTGTTGTGTGTGTGGGTGATAACGGTGTTCCGTGTGTGGTGATAACAGTGTTCTGTGTGTGGGTGATAACAGTGTTCTGTGTGTGGGTGATAACAGTCTTCTGGGTGTGGGTGATAACAGTGTTGAGTGCATGGGTGATAACTGTGCTGCAGGTGTGAGTTAAAACAGTGTTTAATGTGTGAATGATAACAGTGTTGTGTGTGTGAGTGATAACAGTGTTCTGTGTGTGTGCTGACAGTGTTCTGTGAGTGGGTGATAACAGTGTTCTATGTGTGGGTGATAACAGTGTTCTGTGTGTGGGTGATAACAGTCTTCTGGGTGTGGGTGATAACAGTGTTGTGTGTGTGGGTGATAACCGTTTTGTGTGTGTGGATGATAACAGTGTTCTGTGTGTGTGTGATAACAGTGTTCTGTGAGTGGATGATAAATGTGTTCTGGGTGTGGGTGATAACAGTGTTGTGTGCGTGGGTGATAACTGTGCAGCATGTATGAGTGATAACAGAGTTCTATGGGTGAGTGAAAAAATTGTTGAGTGTGTGGGTTAGAACAGTGTTCTGTGTGTGGGTGATAACAGTGTTCTGTGCGTGGGTGATAAATGTGCTGCAGGTGTGAGTGATAACAGTGTTCTATTGTGAGTGATAAAAGTGTTGTGTGTGTGGGTGATAACAGTGTTCTGTGTGTGGGTGATAACAGTGTTCTGTGCGGGGATGATAAATGTGCTGCAGGTGTGAGTGATAACAGTGTTCTATTGTGAGTGATAACAGTGTTGTGTGTCCTTGTGATAACAGTGTTCGGTGTGTGGGTGATAACCGTGTTCTGTGTGTGGATGATAATAGTGTATGGATGTGGGTGATAACATTGTTGTGTGTGTGTGGGTGATAACCGTGTTGTGTGTGTGGATGATAACAGTGTTCTGTGTGTGTGTAATAACAGTGTTCTGTGTGTGGGTGATAACAGTGTTCTGTGTGTGGGTGATAACAGTCTTCTGGGTGTGGGTGATAACAGTGTTGAGTGCGTGGGTGATAACTGTGCTGCAGGTGTGAGTTAAAACAGTGTTCTATGTGTGAGTGATAACAGTGTTGTGTGTGTGAGTGATAACAGTGTTGTGTGTGTGGGTGATAACGGTGTTCCGTGTGTGGTTGATAACAGTGTTCTGTGTGTGGGTGATAACAGTGTATCGATGTGGGTGATAACATTGTTGTGTGTGTGTGGATGATAACAGTGTTCTGTGTGTGGATGATAACAGTGTTCTGGATGTAGATGATAACAGTGTTGTGTGTGTGTGGGTGATAACAGTGTTGTGTGTGTGGGAGATAACAGTGTTCTGTGTGGGTGATTACAGTGTTCTGTGAGTGGATGATAACAGTGTTCTGTGTGTGGGTGATAACAGTGTTGTGTGTGTGGGAGATAACAGTGTTCTGTGTGGGTGATAACAGTGTTCTGTGAGTGGATGATAACAGTGTTCTGTGTGTGGGTGATAACAGTGTTGTGTGTGTGGGTGATAACCGTGTTGTGTGTGTGGATGATAACAGTGTTCTGTGTGTGTGTGATAACAGTGTTCTGTGATTGGATGATAAATGTGTTCTGTGTGTGGGTGATAACAGTGTTGTGTGCGTGGGTGATAACTGTGCAGCATGTGTGAGAGAGAACAGTGTTCTATGGGTGAGTGATAAAAGTGTTGAGTGTGTGGATGATAACAGTGTTCTGTGTGTGGGTGATAACAGTGTTCTGTGCGTGGGTGATAAATGTGCTGCAGGTGTGAGTGATAACAGAGTTCTATGTGTGAGTGATAAAAATGTTGTGTGTGGGTGATAACAGTGTTCTGGGTGTGGCTGATAACAGTGTTCTGTGCGGGGGTGATAAATGTGCTGCAGGTGTGAGTGATAACAGTGTTCTATTGTGAGTGATAACAGTGTTGTGTGTGTTTGTGATAACAGTGTTCAGTGTGTGGGTGATAACCGTGTTCTGTGTGTGGATGATAATAGTGTATGGATGTGGGTGATAACATTGTTGTGTGTATGTGGATGATAACAGTGTTCTGTGTGTGGATGATAACAGTGTTCTGGATGTAGGTGATAACAGTGTTGTGTGTGTGTGGGTGATAACAATGTTGTGTGTGTGGGTGATAACAGTGTTGTGTGTGTGTCTGATAACAGTGTTGTGTGTGTGTCTGATAACAGTGTTCTGTGTGTGGGTGATAACTGTGTTCTGTGTGTGGGTGATAATAGTGTTGTGTGTGTGTGGGTGATAACCGTGTTGTGTGTGTGGATGATAACAGTGTTCTGTGTGTGTGTGATAACAGTGTTCTGTGAGTGGATGATAAATATGTTCTGGGAGTGGATGATAACAGTGTTGTGTGTGTGGGTGATAACGGTGTTCCGTGTGTGGTGATAACAGTGTTCTGTGTGTGGGTGATAACAGTGTTCTGTGTGTGGGTGATAACAGTCTTCTGGGTGTGGGTGATAACAGTGTTGAGTGCATGGGTGATAACTGTGCTGCAGGTGTGAGTTAAAACAGTGTTTAATGTGTGAATGATAACAGTGTTGTGTGTGTGAGTGATAACAGTGTTCTGTGTGTGTGCTGACAGTGTTCTGTGAGTGGGTGATAACAGTGTTCTATGTGTGGGTGATAACAGTGTTCTGTGTGTGGGTGATAACAGTCTTCTGGGTGTGGGTGATAACAGTGTTGTGTGTGTGGGTGATAACCGTTTTGTGTGTGTGGATGATAACAGTGTTCTGTGTGTGTGTGATAACAGTGTTCTGTGAGTGGATGATAAATGTGTTCTGGGTGTGGGTGATAACAGTGTTGTGTGCGTGGGTGATAACTGTGCAGCATGTATGAGTGATAACAGAGTTCTATGGGTGAGTGAAAAAATTGTTGAGTGTGTGGGTTAGAACAGTGTTCTGTGTGTGGGTGATAACAGTGTTCTGTGCGTGGGTGATAAATGTGCTGCAGGTGTGAGTGATAACAGTGTTCTATTGTGAGTGATAAAAGTGTTGTGTGTGTGGGTGATAACAGTGTTCTGTGTGTGGGTGATAACAGTGTTCTGTGCGGGGATGATAAATGTGCTGCAGGTGTGAGTGATAACAGTGTTCTATTGTGAGTGATAACAGTGTTGTGTGTCCTTGTGATAACAGTGTTCGGTGTGTGGGTGATAACCGTGTTCTGTGTGTGGATGATAATAGTGTATGGATGTGGGTGATAACATTGTTGTGTGTGTGTGGGTGATAACCGTGTTGTGTGTGTGGATGATAACAGTGTTCTGTGTGTGTGTAATAACAGTGTTCTGTGTGTGGGTGATAACAGTGTTCTGTGTGTGGGTGATAACAGTCTTCTGGGTGTGGGTGATAACAGTGTTGAGTGCGTGGGTGATAACTGTGCTGCAGGTGTGAGTTAAAACAGTGTTCTATGTGTGAGTGATAACAGTGTTGTGTGTGTGAGTGATAACAGTGTTGTGTGTGTGGGTGATAACGGTGTTCCGTGTGTGGTTGATAACAGTGTTCTGTGTGTGGGTGATAACAGTGTATCGATGTGGGTGATAACATTGTTGTGTGTGTGTGGATGATAACAGTGTTCTGTGTGTGGATGATAACAGTGTTGTGGATGTAGATGATAACAGTGTTGTGTGTGTGTGGGTGATAACAGTGTTGTGTGTGTGGGAGATAACAGTGTTCTGTGTGGGTGATTACAGTGTTCTGTGAGTGGATGATAACAGTGTTCTGTGTGTGGGTGATAACAGTGTTGTGTGTGTGGGAGATAACAGTGTTCTGTGTGGGTGATAACAGTGTTCTGTGAGTGGATGATAACAGTGTTCTGTGTGTGGGTGATAACAGTGTTGTGTGTGTGGGTGATAACCGTGTTGTGTGTGTGGATGATAACAGTGTTCTGTGTGTGTGTGATAACAGTGTTCTGTGATTGGATGATAAATGTGTTCTGTGTGTGGGTGATAACAGTGTTGTGTGCGTGGGTGATAACTGTGCAGCATGTATGAGAGAGAACAGTGTTCTATGGGTGAGTGATAAAAGTGTTGAGTGTGTGGATGATAACAGTGTTCTGTGTGTGGGTGATAACAGTGTTCTGTGCGTGGGTGATAAATGTGCTGCAGGTGTGAGTGATAACAGAGTTCTATGTGTGAGTGATAAAAATGTTGTGTGTGGGTGATAACAGTGTTCTGGGTGTGGGTGATAACAGTGTTCTGTGCGGGGGTGATAAATGTGCTGCAGGTGTGAGTGATAACAGTGTTCTATTGTGAGTGATAACAGTGTTGTGTGTGTTTGTGATAACAGTGTTCAGTGTGTGGGTGATAACCGTGTTCTGTGTGTGGATGATAATAGTGTATGGATGTGGGTGATAACATTGTTGTGTGTATGTGGATGATAACAGTGTTCTGTGTGTGGATGATAACAGTGTTCTGGATGTAGGTGATAACAGTGTTGTGTGTGTGTGGGTGATAACAATGTTGTGTGTGTGGGTGATAACAGTGTTGTGTGTGTGTCTGATAACAGTGTTCTGTGTGTGGGTGATAACTGTGTTCTGTGTGTGGGTGATAACAGTGTTGTGTGTGTGTGGGTGATAACCGTGTTGTGTGTGTGGATGATAACAGTGTTCTGTGTGTGTGTGATAACACTGTTCTGTCAGTTGATGATAAATATGTTCTGGGAGTGGGTGATAACAATGTTGTGTGCGTGGGTGATAACTGTGCAGCATGTATGAGTGATAACAGTGTTTAATGTGTGAGTGATAACAGTGTTGTGTGTGTGGGTGATAAAAGTGTTCTGGATTTGGGTGATAAAAGTGTTGTGTGCGTGTGGGTGATAAAGATGTTGTGTGTGTGGGTGATAACAGTGTTGTGTGTGTGTCTGATAACAGTGTTCTGTGTGTGGGTGATAAATGTGTTCTGTGTGTGGGTGATAATAGTGTTGTGTGTGTGTGGGTGATAACCGTGTTGTGTGTGTGGATGATAACAGTGTTCTGTGTGTGTGTGATAACAGTGTTCTGTGAGTCGATGATAAATATGTTCTGGGAGTGGATGATAACAGTGTTGTGTGTGTGGGTGATAACGGTGTTCCGTGTGTGGTGATAACAGTGTTCTGTGTGTGGGTGATAACAGTGTTCTGTGTGTGGGTGATAACAGTCTTCTGGGTGTGGGTGATAACAGTGTTGAGTGCATGGGTGATAACTGTGCTGCAGGTGTGAGTTAAAACAGTGTTTAATGTGTGAATGATAACAGTGTTGTGTGTGTGAGTGATAACAGTGTTCTGTGTGTGTGCTGACAGTGTTCTGTGAGTGGGTGATAACAGTGTTCTATGTGTGGGTGATAACAGTGTTCTGTGTGTGGGTGATAACAGTCTTCTGGGTGTGGGTGATAACAGTGTTGTGTGTGTGGGTGATAACCGTTTTGTGTGTGTGGATGATAACAGTGTTCTGTGTGTGTGTGATAACAGTGTTCTGTGAGTGGATGATAAATGTGTTCTGGGTGTGGGTGATAACAGTGTTGTGTGCGTGGGTGATAACTGTGCAGCATGTACGAGTGATAACAGAGTTCTATGGGTGAGTGAAAAAATTGTTGAGTGTGTGGGTTAGAACAGTGTTCTGTGTGTGGGTGATAACAGTGTTCTGTGCGTGGGTGATAAATGTGCTGCAGGTGTGAGTGATAACAGTGTTCTATGTGTGAGTGATAAAAGTGTTGTGTGTGTGGGTGATAACAGTGTTGTGTGTGTGGGTGATAACAGTGTTCTGTGCGGGGATGATAAATGTGCTGCAGGTGTGAGTGATAACAGAGTTCTATTGTGAGTGATAACAGTGTTGTGTGTGCTTGTGATAACAGTGTTCGGTGTGTGGGTGATAACCGTGTTCTGTGTGTGGATGATAATAGTGTATGGATGTGGGTGATAACATTGTTGTGTGTGTGTGGGTGATAACCGTGTTGTGTGTGTGGATGATAACAGTGTTCTCTGTGTGTGTAATAACAGTGTTCTGTGTGTGGGTGATAACAGTGTTCTGTGTGTGGGTGATAACAGTCTTCTGGGTGTGGGTGAGAACAGTGTTGAGTGCGTGGGTGATAACTGTGCTGCAGGTGTGAGTTAAAACAGTGTTCTATGTGTGAGTGATAACAGTGTTGTGTGTGTGAGTGATAACAGTGTTGTGTGTGTGGGTGATAACGGTGTTCCGTGTGTGGTTGATAACAGTGTTCGGTGTGTGGGTGATAACAGTGTTCTGTGTATGGGTGATAACAGTGTATCGATGTGGGTGATAACATTGTTGTGTGTGTGTGGATGATAACAGTGTTCTGTGTGTGGATGATAACAGTGTTCTGGATGTAGATGATAACAGTGTTGTGTGTGTGTGGGTGATAACAGTGTTGTGTGTGTGGGAGATAACAGTGTTCTGTGTGGGTGATTACAGTGTTCTGTGAGTGGATGATAACAGTGTTCTGTGTGTGGGTGATAACAGTGTTGTGTGTGTGGGAGATAACAGTGTTCTGTGTGGGTGATAACAGTGTTCTGTGAGTGGATGATAACAGTGTTCTGTGTGTGGGTGATAACAGTGTTGTGTGTGTGGGTGATAACCGTGTTGTGTGTGTGGATGATAACAGTGTTCTGTGTGTGTGTGATAACAGTGTTCTGTGATTGGATGATAAATGTGTTCTGTGTGTGGGTGATAACAGTGTTGTGTGCGTGGGTGATAACTGTGCAGCATGTATGAGTGAGAACAGTGTTCTATGGGTGAGTGATAAAAGTGTTGTGTGTGTGGGTGATAACAGTGTTCTGTGTGGGGGTGATAACAGTGTTCTGTGCGTGGGTGATAAATGTGCTGCAGGTGTGAGTGATAACAGTGTTCTATGTGTGAGTGATAAAAATGTTGTGTGTGGGTGATAACAGTGTTCTGGGTGTGGGTGATAACAGTGTTCTGTGCGGGGGTGATAAATGTGCTGCAGGTGTGTGTGATAACAGTGTTCTATTGTGAGTGATAACAGTGTTGTGTGTGTTTGTGATAACAGTGTTCGGTGTGTGGGTGATAACCGTGTTCTGTGTGTGGATGATAATAGTGTATGGATGTGGGTGATAACATTGTTGTGTGTGTGTGGATGATAACAGTGTTCTGTGTGTGGATGATAACAATGTTCTGGATGTAGATGATAACAGTGTTGTGTGTGTGTGGGTGATAACAATGTTGTGTGTGTGGGTGATAACAGTGTTATGTGTGTGTCTGATAACAGTGTTCTGTGTGTGGGTGATAACTGTGTTCTGTGTGTGGGTGATAACAGTGTTGTGTGCGTGGGTGATAACTGTGCTGCAGGTGTGAGTTAAAACAGTGTTCTATGTGTGAGTGATAACAGTGTCGTGTGTGTGAATGATAACAGTGTTGTGTGTGTGGGTGATAACGGTGTTCCGTGTGTGGGTGATAACAGTTTTCTGTGTGTGGGTGATAACAGTGTTTAATGTGTGGGTGATAACTGTCTTCTGGGTGTGGGTGATAACAGTGTTGTGTGCGTGGGTGATAACTGTGGTGCAGGTGTGAGTTAAAACAGTGTTCTATGTGAGAGTGATAACAGTGTTGTGTGTGTGTGAGTGATAACAATGTTGAGTGTGTGGGTGATAATGGTGTTCCGTGTGTGGGTGATAACAGTGTTCTGTGTGTGGGTGATAACAGTGTTCTGTGTGTGGGTGTTAACAGTGTATCGATGTTTGTGATAACATTGTTGTGTGTGTGTGGGTGATAACAGAGTTGTGTGTATGGGTGATAATAGTGTTCTGTGTGGGTGATTACAGTGTTCTGTGAGTGGATGATAACAGTGTTCTGTGTGTGGGTGATATCAGTGTTCTGTGAGTGGATGATAACAGTGTTCTGTGTGTGGGTGATAACAGTGTTGTGTGTGTGGATGATAACAGTGTTCTGTGTGTGGGTGATAACAGTGTTGTGTGTGTGGTTGATAACAGTGTTCTGTGTGTGGGTGATAACAGTGTTGTGTGTGTGGGTGATAACAGTGTTCTATGTGTGAGTGATAACAGTGTTTTATGTGTGAGTGATAACAGTGTTGTGTGTGTGGGTGATAACGGTGTTCCGTGTGTGGGTGATAACAGTGTTCTGTGTGTGGGTGATAACAGTGTTCTGTGTGTGGGTGATAACAGTGTATCGATGTGGGTGATAACATTGTTGTGTGTGTGTGGATGATAACAGTGTTCTGTGTGTGGATGATAACAGTGTTCTGGATGTAGGTGATAACAGTGTTGTGTGCGTGTGGGTGATAACAGTGTTGTGTGTGTGGGAGATAACAGTGTTCTGTGTGGGTGATTACAGTGTTCTGTGAGTGGATGATAACAGTGTTCTGTGTGTGGGTGATAACAGTGTTGTGTGTGTGGGAGATAACAGTGTTCTGTGTAGGTGATAACAGTGTTCTGTGTGTGGATGATAACAGTGTTCTGTGTGTGGGTGATAACAGTGTTGTGTGTGTGGGTGATAACCGTGTTGTGTGTGTGGATGATAACAGTGTTCTGTGTGTGTGTGATAACAGTGTTCTGTGAGTGGATGATAAATGTGTTCTGGGTGTGGGTGATAACAGTGTTGTGTGCGTGGGTGATAACTGTGCAGCATGTATGAGTGAGAACAGTGTTCTATGGGTGAGTGATAAAAGTGTTGAGTGTGTGGGTGATAACAGTGTTCTGTGTGTGGGTGATAATAGTGTTCTGTGTGTGGGTGATAACAGTGTTCTATTGTGAGTGATAACAGTGTTGTGTGTGTTTGTGATAACAGTGTTCGGTGTGTGGGTGATAACCGTGTTCTGTGTGTGGATGATAATACTGTATGGATGTGGGTGATAACATTGTTGTGTGTGTGTGGATGATAACAGTGTTCTGTGTGTGGATGATAACAGTGTTCTGGATGTCGGTGATAACAGTGTTGTGTGTGTGTGGGTGATAACAATGTTGTGTGTGTGGGTGATAACAGTGTTGTGTGTGTGTCTGATAACAGTGTTCTGTGTGTGGGTGATAACTGTGTTCTGTGTGTGGGTGATAACAGTGTTGTGTGTGTGTGGGTGATAACCGTGTTGTGTGTGTGGATGATAACAGTGTTCTGTGTGTGTGTGATGACAGTGTTCTGTGAGTGGATGATAAATATGTTCTGGGAGTGGGTGATAACAGTGTTGTGTGCGTAGGTGATAACTGTGCAGCATGTATGAGTGATAACAGTGTTTAATGTGTGAGTGACAACAGTGTTGTGTGTGTGGGTGATAACAGCGTTTTATGTGTGAGTGATAACAGTGTTGTGTGTGTGGGTGATACAAATGTTGTGTGTGTGGGTGATAACAGTGTTGTGTGTGTGTCTGATAACACTGTTGTGTGTGTGGGTGATAACTGTGTTCTGTGTGTGGGTGATAACAGTGTTGTGTGTGTGTGGGTGATAACCGTGTTGTGTGTGTGGATGATAACAGTGTTCTGTGTGTGTGTGATAACAGTGTTCTGTGTGTGTGTGATAACAGTGTTCTGTGAGTGGATGATAAATATGTTCTGGGAGTGGATGATAACAGTGTTGTGTGCGTGGTGATAACAGTGTTCTGTGTGTGGGTGATAACAGTGTTGTGTGCGTGGGATGTAACTGTGCTGCAGGTGTGAGTTAAAACAGTGTTCTATGTGTGAGTGATAACAGTGTCGTGTGTGTGAATGACAACAGTGTTGTGTGTGTGGGTGATAACGGTGTTCCGTGTGTGGGTGATAACAGTTTTCTGTGTGTGGTTGATAACAGTGTTCTGTGTGTGGGTGATAACTGTCTTCTGGGTGTGGGTGATAACAGTGTTGTGTGCGTGGGTGATAACTGTGCTGCAGGTGTGAGTTAAAACAGTGTTTAATGTGTGAGTGATAACAGTGTTGTGTGTGTGGGTGATAACAGCGTTTTATGTGTGAGTGATAACAGTGTTGTGTGTGTGGGTGATAAAAGTGTTCTGGATGTGGGTGATAACAGTGTTGTGTGCGTGTGGGTGATAAAAATGTTGTGTGTGTGGGTGATAACAGTGTTGTGTGTGTGTCTGATAACAGTGTTCTGTGTGTGGGTGATAACTGTGTTCTGTGTGTGTGTGATAACAGTGTTGAGTGTGTGGGTTGTAACAGTGTTGTGAATGTGGGTGATAACAGTGTGGTGTGTGTGTGGTTGATAACAGTGTTGCTTATATGGGGGATAACAGTGTTCCGTGTGTGGGTGATAACAGTGTTGTGTTTGTGGGTGATAACAGTGTTGTGTGTGTCGGTGATAGCAGTGTTGTGTGTGTGGGTGATAACAATGTTGTGTGTGTGGATGGTAACAGTGTTGTTTGTGTGGATGATAACAATGTTGTGTGTGTGGGTGATAACAGTGTTGCGTATACGGGGGATAACAGTGTTATCTCCCACACACACTGTTATCTCCCACACACACAACACTGTTATCACCCACACACAGAACACTGTTATCACCCACACACAGAACACTGTTATCACCCACACACGGAACACCGTTATCACCCACACACACAACACTGTTATCACTCACACACACAACACTGTTATCACTCACACATAGAACACTGTTTTAACTCACACCTGCAGCACAGTTATCACCCACGCACAGAACACTGTTATCACCCACACACACAACACTGTTATCACCACACACGGAACACCGTTATCACCCACGCACACAACACTGTTATCATCCACTCCCAGAACATATTTATCATCCACTCACAGAACACTGTTATCACACACACACAGAACACTGTTATCATCCACACACCCAACACGGTTATCACCCACACACACACAACACTATTATCACCCACACACAGAACACAGTTATCACCCACACACAGAACACTGTTGTCAGACACACACACAACACTGTTATCACCCACACACACAACATTGTTATCACCCACACGCACACAACACTGTTATCACCCACATCCAGAACACTTTTATCACCCACACACACAACACTGTTATCACTCACACATAAAACGCTGTTATCACCCACACACACGACACTGTTATCACTCACACATTAAACACTGTTATCACTCATACATGCTGCACAGTTATCACCCACGCACACAACACTGTTATCACCCACTCCCATAACATATTTATCATCCACTCACAGAACACTGTTATCAGACACACACACAGAACAGTGTTATCATCCACACACACAACACGGTTATCACCCACACACACACAACACTGTTATCACCCACACACAGAACACTGTTATCATCCACTCACAGAACACTGTTATCACCCACACACAGAACACTGTTATCATCCACTCACAGAACACTGTAATCACCCACACAGAACACTATTATCACCCATACACACAACACTGTTATCACCCACGCACACAACACTGTTATCACTCACTCCCAGAACATATTTATCATCCACTCACAGAACACTGTTATCACACACACACAGAACACTGTTATCATCCACACACACAACACGGTTATCACCCACACACACAACACTGTTATCACCCACACACAGAACACTGTTATCATCCACTCACAGAACACTGTTATCACCCACACACAGAACACTGTTATCATCCACTCACAGAACACTGTAATCACCCACACAGAACACTATTATCACCCATACACACAACATTGTTATCACCCACACACACACAACACTGTTATCACCTACATCCAGAACACTGTTATCATCCACACACACACAACAATGTTATCACCCACATCGATACACTGTTAACACCCACACACAGAACACTGTTATCACCCACACACAGAACACTGTTATCACCCACACACGGAACACCGTTATCAACCACACACACAACATTGTTATCACTCACACACACACAACACTGTTATCACTATCACATAGAACACTGTTTTAACTCACACCTGCAGCACAGTTATCACCCACGCACACAACACTGTTATCACCCACACCCAGAAGACAGTTATCACCCACACACAGAACACTGTTATCACCCACACACAGAACACTGTTATCACCCACACACGGAACACCGTTATCACCCACACACACAACACTGTTATCATTCACACACACGACACTGTTATCACTCACACATAGAACACTGTTTTAACTCACACCTGCAGCACAGTTATCACCCACGCACACAACACTGTTATCACCCACACCCAGAACACAGTTATCACCCACACACAGAACACTGTTATCACCCACACACAGAACACTGTTATCACCACACACGGAACACCGTAATCACCCACGCACACAACACTGTTATCATCCACTCCCAGAACATATTTATCATCCACTCACAGAACACTGTTATCACACACACACAGAACACTGTTATCATCCACACACACAACACTGTTATCACCCACACACACACAACACTGTTATCACCCACACACAGAACACAGTTATCACCCACACACAGAACAGTGTTATCAGACACACACACAACACTGTTATCACCCACACACACAACATTGTTATCACACCCACACACAACATTGTTATCACGCACACACACAACACTGTTATCACCCACAAACACAACACTGTTATGACCCACAAACACAACCTTGTTATCACCCACACACACAACACTGTTATCACCCACACACACAACATTGTTATCACACCCACACACAACATTGTTATCACGCACACACACAACACTGTTATCACCCACAAACACAACACTGTTATCACCCACAAACACAACCTTGTTATCACCCACACACACAACACTGTTATCACCCACACACACAACACTTTTATCGCACACACCCAGAACACTGTTATCATCCACACACACAACACTGTTATCACCCACACCCGGAACACTGTTATCACCGACACCCACAACACTTTTATCACCCACACCCGGAACACTGTTATCACACACACACAGAACACTGTTATCACCCACACACACAACTCTGTTATCACACACACACACAACACTGTTATCACCCAAAACCCAGAACACTGTTATCACCCACACACGCAACACTGTTATCACACACACTCAGACCACAGTTATCACCCGCACACACAACACTGTTATCACCCACACACACAACACTGTTATCACCCACACACACAACACTGTTATCACACACACCCAGAACACTGTTATCACCCACACCCGGGACACTGTTATCACCCACACCCGGAACACTGTTATCGCCCACACCCGGAACACTGTTATCACCCACTCCCAGAACACTGTTATCACCCACACACACAACACTGTTATCACCCACACACACACAACACTGTTATCACCCAAAACCCAGAACACTGTTATCTCCCACACACGCAACACTGTTATCACCCACACACACAACACTGTTATCACACACACACACAACACTGTTATCACCCACAAACACAACACAGAACATTGTTATCACCCATACACGGATCACTGTTATTACCCACACCCAGAAAACTGTTATCACTCACACCCAGAACAGTGTTATCACCCTCACACACAACACTGTTATCACCCACACACACACAACACTGTTATCACCCACACACACACAACACTGTTATCACCCACACACACAACATTTTTATCACCCACACCCAGAACACTGTTATCACCCACATACACAACACTGTTATCAAACACACGGAACACTGTTATCGCACACACCCAGAACACTGTTATCTCCCACACACACAACACTGTTATCACCCACACCCGGAACACTATTATCGCACACACCCAGAACACTGTTAACATCCACACACACAACACTGTTACCACCCACACCCGGAACACTGTTATCACCGACACCCACAACACTGTTATCACCCACACACAGAACACTGTTATCACCCACACACACAACTCTGTTATCACACACACACACAACACTGTTATCACACAAAACCCAGAACACTGTTATCACCCACACACGCAACACTGTTATCACACACACTCAGACCACAGTTATCACCCACACACACAACACTGTTATCAGCCACACCCGGAACACTGTTATCACCCACACCCGGAACACTGTTATCGCCCACACCCAGAACACTGTTATCACCCACACACACAACTCTGTTATCACACACACACACAACACTGTTATCACCCAAAACCCAGAACACTGTTATCACCCACACACGCAACACTGTTATCACACACACTCAGACCACAGTTATCACCCACACACACAACACTGTTATCACCCACACACACAACACTGTTGTCACACACACACACAACACTGTTATCACACACACCCAGAACACTGTTATCACCCACACCCGGGACACTGTTATCACCCAAAACCCAGAACACTGTTATCACCCACACACGCAACACTGTTATCACACACACTCAGACCACAGTTATCACCCACACACACAACACTGTTATCACCCACACACACAACACTGTTATCACACACACACACAACACTGTTATCACACACACCCAGAACACTGTTATCACCCACACCCGGGACACTGTTATCACCCACACCCGGAACACTGTTATCGCCCACACCCAGAACACTGTTATCACCCTCTCCCAGAACACTGTTATCACCCACACACACAACACTGTTATCACCCACACACACAACACTGTTATCACCCAAAACCCAGAACACTGTTATCTCCCACACACGCAACACTGTTATCACCCACACACACAACACTGTTATCACACACACACACAACACTGTTATCACCCACAAACACAACACAGAACATTGTTATCACCCATACACGGATCACTGTTATTACCCACACCCAGAAAACTGTTATCACTCACACCCAGAACAGTGTTATCACCCTCACACACAACACTGTTATCACCCACACACACACAACACTGTTATCACCCACACACACAACACTTTTATCACCCGCACCCAGAACACTGTTATCACCCACATACACAACACTGTTATCAAACACACGGAACACTGTTATCACACACACCCAGAACACTGTTATCTCCCACACACACAACACTGTTATCACCCACACCCGGAACACTATTATCGCACACACCCAGAACACAGTTATCATCCACACACACAACACTGTTATCACCCACACCCGGAACACTGTTATCACCGACACCCACAACACTTTTATCACCCACACCCGGAACACTGTTATCACCCACACACAGAACACTGTTATCACCCACACACACAACTCTGTTATCACACACACACACAACACTGTTATCACACAAAACCCAGAACACTGTTATCACCCACACACGCAACACTGTTATCACACACACTCAGACCACAGTTATCACCCACACACACAACACTGTTATCAGCCACACCCGGAACACTGTTATCACCCACACCCGGAACACTGTTATCGCCCACACCCAGAACACTGTTATCACCCACTCCCAGAACACTATTATCACCCACACACACAACTCTGTTATCACACACACACACAACACTGTTATCACCCAAAACCCAGAACACTGTTATCACCCACACACGCAACACTGTTATCACACACACTCAGACCACAGTTATCACCCACACACACAACACTGTTATCACCCACACACACAACACTGTTATCACACACACACACAACACTGTTATCACACACACCCAGAACACTGTTATCACCCACACCCGGGACACTGTTATCACCCACACCCGGAACACTGTTATCGCCCACACCCAGAACACTGTTATCACCCACTCCCGGAACACTGTTATCACCCACACACACAACACTGTTATCACCCAAAACCCAGAACACTGTTATCTCCCACACACGCAACACTGTTATCACCCACACACACAACACTGTTATCACACACACACACAACACTGTTATCACCCACAAACACAACACAGAACACTGTTATCACCCATACACGGATCACTGTTATTACCCACACCCAGAAAACTGTTATCACTCACACCCAGAACAGTGTTATCACCCTCACACACAACACTGTTATCACCCACACACACACAACACTGTTATCACCCACACACACACAACACTGTTATCACCCACACACACAACACTTTTATCACCCACACCCAGAACACTGTTATCACCCACATACACAACACTGTTATCAAACACACGGAACACTGTTATCGCACACACACACAACACTGTTATCACCCACACCCGGAACACTATTATCGCACACACCCAGAACACTGTTATCATCCACACACACAACACTGTTATCACCCACACCCGGAACACTGTTATCACCGACACCCACAACACTTTTATCACCCACACCCGGAACACTGTTATCACCCACACACAGAACACTGTTATCACCCACACACACAACTCTGTTATCACACACACACACAACACTGTTATCACCCAAAACCCAGAACACTGTTATCACCCACACACGCAACACTGTTATCACACACACTCAGACCACAGTTATCACCCACACACACAACACTGTTATCAGCCACACCCACACACACAACACTGTTATCACCCACACCCGGAACACTGTTATCGCCCACACCCAGAACACTGTTATCACCCACTCCCAGAACACTATTATCACCCACACACACAACACTGTTATCACCCACACACACAACACTGCTTTCACCCAAAACCCAGAACACTGTTATCTCCCACACACGCAACACTGTTATCCCCCACACACACAACACTGTTATCACACACACACATGACACTGTTATCACCCACACCTGGAACACTGCGATCACCCACACCCGGAACACTGTGATCACCCACACTCAGAATACTGCTATTCCCCCACACCCGGTACAGTGCTCTCACCCACACAGAGCACTGTTATCACCCACACACACAACACTGTTATCCCCCACACACACAACACTGTTATCACACACACACATGACACTGTTATCACCCACACCTGGAACACTGCGATCACCCACACCCGGAACACTGTGATCACCCACACTCAGAATACTGCTATTCCCCCACACCCGGAACAGTGCTCTCACCCACACAGAGCACTGTTATCACCCATACACGGAACACTGTTATTACCCACACCCGGAAAACTGCTATCACTCACACCCAGAACACTGTTATCACCCACACACACAACACTGTTACCACCCACACACACACAACACTGTTATCACCCACACACACAACACTTTGATCACCCACACCCATAACACTGTTATCACCCACACACACAACACTGTTATCACACACACACACAAAACACGGTTATCACACATACCCAGAACACTGTTATCGCCCACACACACAACACTGTTATCACCCACACACACAACACTTTGATCACCCACACCCATAACACTGTTATCACCCACACACACAACACTGTTATCACACACACACACAAAACACGGTTATCACACACACCCAGAACACTGTTATCACCCACACCCGGGACACTGTTATCACCCACACCCGGAACACTGTTATCGCCCACACCCAGAACACTGTTATCACCCTCTCCCAGAACACTGTTATCACCCACACACACAACACTGTTATCACCCACACACACAACACTGTTATCACCCAAAACCCAGAACACTGTTATCTCCCACACACGCAACACTGTTATCACCCACACACACAACACTGTTATCACACACACACACAACACTGTTATCACCCACAAACACAACACAGAACATTGTTATCACCCATACACGGATCACTGTTATTACCCACACCCAGAAAACTGTTATCACTCACACCCAGAACAGTGTTATCACCCTCACACACAACACTGTTATCACCCACACACACACAACACTGTTATCACCCACACACACAACACTTTTATCACCCGCACCCAGAACACTGTTATCACCCACATACACAACACTGTTATCAAACACACGGAACACTGTTATCACACACACCCAGAACACTGTTATCTCCCACACACACAACACTGTTATCACCCACACCCGGAACACTATTATCGCACACACCCAGAACACTGTTATCATCCACACACACAACACTGTTATCACCCACACCCGGAACACTGTTATCACCGACACCCACAACACTTTTATCACCCACACCCGGAACACTGTTATCACCCACACACAGAACACTGTTATCACCCACACACACAACTCTGTTATCACACACACACACAACACTGTTATCACCCAAAACCCAGAACACTGTTATCACCCACACACGCAACACTGTTATCACACACACTCAGACCACAGTTATCACCCACACACACAACACTGTTATCAGCCACACCCGGAACACTGTTATCACCCACACCCGGAACACTGTTATCGCCCACACCCAGAACACTGTTATCACCCACTCCCAGAACACTATTATCACCCACACACACAACTCTGTTATCACACACACACACAACACTGTTATCACCCAAAACCCAGAACACTGTTATCACCCACACACGCAACACTGTTATCACACACACTCAGACCACAGTTATCACCCACACACACAACACTGTTATCACCCACACACACAACACTGTTATCACACACACACACAACACTGTTATCACACACACCCAGAACACTGTTATCACCCACACCCGGGACACTGTTATCACCCACACCCGGAACACTGTTATCGCCCACACCCAGAACACTGTTATCACCCACTCCCGGAACACTGTTATCACCCACACACACAACACTGTTATCACCCAAAACCCAGAACACTGTTATCTCCCACACACGCAACACTGTTATCACCCACACACACAACACTGTTATCACACACACACACAACACTGTTATCACCCACAAACACAACACAGAACACTGTTATCACCCATACACGGATCACTGTTATTACCCACACCCAGAAAACTGTTATCACTCACACCCAGAACAGTGTTATCACCCTCACACACAACACTGTTATCACCCACACACACACAACACTGTTATCACCCACACACACACAACACTGTTATCACCCACACACACAACACTTTTATCACCCACACCCAGAACACTGTTATCACCCACATACACAACACTGTTATCAAACACACGGAACACTGTTATCGCACACACCCAGAACACTGTTATCTCCCACACACACAACACTGTTATCACCCACACCCGGAACACTATTATCGCACACACCCAGAACACTGTTATCATCCACACACACAACACTGTTATCACCCACACCCGGAACACTGTTATCACCGACACCCACAACACTTTTATCACCCACACCCGGAACACTGTTATCACCCACACACAGAACACTGTTATCACCCACACACACAACTCTGTTATCACACACACACACAACACTGTTATCACCCAAAACCCAGAACACTGTTATCACCCACACACGCAACACTGTTATCACACACACTCAGACCACAGTTATCACCCACACACACAACACTGTTATCAGCCACACCCACACACACAACACTGTTATCACCCACACCCGGAACACTGTTATCGCCCACACCCAGAACACTGTTATCACCAACTCCCAGAACACTATTATCACCCACACACACAACACTGTTATCACCCACACACACAACACTGCTTTCACCCAAAACCCAGAACACTGTTATCTCCCACACACGCAACACTGTTATCACACACACTCAGACCACAGTTATCACCCACACACACAACACTGTTATCACCCACACACACAACACTGTTATCCCCCACACACACAACACTGTTATCACACACACACATGACACTGTTATCACCCACACCTGGAACACTGCGATCACCCACACCCGGAACACTGTGATCACCCACACTCAGAATACTGCTATTCCCCCACACCCGGAACAGTGCTCTCACCCACACAGAGCACTGTTATCACCCATACACGGAACACTGTTATTACCCACACCCGGAAAACTGCTATCACTCACACCCAGAACACTGTTATCACCCACACACACAACACTGTTACCACCCACACACACACAACACTGTTATCACCCACACACACAACACTTTGATCACCCACACCCATAACACTGTTATCACCCACACACACAACACTGTTATCACACACACTCACAAAACACGGTTATCACACATACCCAGAACACTGTTATCGCCCACACACACAACACTGTTATCACCCACACACACAACACTTTGATCACCCACACCCATAACACTGTTATCACCCACACACACAACACTGTTATCACACACACACACAAAACACGGTTATCACACACACCCAGAACACTGTTATCACCCACACCCGGGACACTGTTATCACCCACACCCGGAACACTGTTATCGCCCACACCCAGAACACTGTTATCACCCTCTCCCAGAACACTGTTATCACCCACACACACAACACTGTTATCACCCACACACACAACACTGTTATCACCCAAAACCCAGAACACTGTTATCTCCCACACACGCAACACTGTTATCACCCACACACACAACACTGTTATCACACACACACACAACACTGTTATCACCCACAAACACAACACAGAACATTGTTATCACCCATACACGGATCACTGTTATTACCCACACCCAGAAAACTGTTATCACTCACACCCAGAACAGTGTTATCACCCTCACACACAACACTGTTATCACCCACATACACACAACACTGTTATCACCCACACACACAACACTTTTATCACCCGCACCCAGAACACTGTTATCACCCACATACACAACACTGTTATCAAACACACGGAACACTGTTATCACACACACCCAGAACACTGTTATCTCCCACACACACAACACTGTTATCACCCACACCCGGAACACTATTATCGCACACACCCAGAACACTGTTATCATCCACACACACAACACTGTTATCACCCACACCCGGAACACTGTTATCACCGACACCCACAACACTTTTATCACCCACACCCGGAACACTGTTATCACCCACACACAGAACACTGTTATCACCCACACACACAACTCTGTTATCACACACACACACAACACTGTTATCACCCAAAACCCAGAACACTGTTATCACCCACACACGCAACACTGTTATCACACACACTCAGACCACAGTTATCACCCACACACACAACACTGTTATCAGCCACACCCGGAACACTGTTATCACCCACACCCGGAACACTGTTATCGCCCACACCCAGAACACTGTTATCACCCACTCCCAGAACACTATTATCACCCACACACACAACTCTGTTATCACACACACACACAACACTGTTATCACCCAAAACCCAGAACACTGTTATCACCCACACACGCAACACTGTTATCACACACACTCAGACCACAGTTATCACCCACACACACAACACTGTTATCACCCACACACACAACACTGTTATCACACACACACACAACACTGTTATCACACACACCCAGAACACTGTTATCACCCACACCCGGGACACTGTTATCACCCACACCCGGAACACTGTTATCGCCCACACCCAGAACACTGTTATCACCCACTCCCGGAACACTGTTATCACCCACACACACAACACTGTTATCACCCAAAACCCAGAACACTGTTATCTCCCACACACGCAACACTGTTATCACCCACACACACAACACTGTTATCACACACACACACAACACTGTTATCACCCACAAACACAACACAGAACACTGTTATCACCCATACACGGATCACTGTTATTACCCACACCCAGAAAACTGTTATCACTCACACCCAGAACAGTGTTATCACCCTCACACACAACACTGTTATCACCCACACACACACAACACTGTTATCACCCACACACACACAACACTGTTATCACCCACACACACAACACTTTTATCACCCACACCCAGAACACTGTTATCACCCACATACACAACACTGTTATCAAACACACGGAACACTGTTATCGCACACACCCAGAACACTGTTATCTCCCACACACACAACACTGTTATCACCCACACCCGGAACACTATTATCGCACACACCCAGAACACTGTTATCATCCACACACACAACACTGTTATCACCCACACCCGGAACACTGTTATCACCGACACCCACAACACTTTTATCACCCACACCCGGAACACTGTTATCACCCACACACAGAACACTGTTATCACCCACACACACAACTCTGTTATCACACACACACACAACACTGTTATCACCCAAAACCCAGAACACTGTTATCACCCACACACGCAACACTGTTATCACACACACTCAGACCACAGTTATCACCCACACACACAACACTGTTATCAGCCACACCCACACACACAACACTGTTATCACCCACACCCGGAACACTGTTATCGCCCACACCCAGAACACTGTTATCACCAACTCCCAGAACACTATTATCACCCACACACACAACACTGTTATCACCCACACACACAACACTGCTTTCACCCAAAACCCAGAACACTGTTATCTCCCACACACGCAACACTGTTATCACACACACTCAGACCACAGTTATCACCCACACACACAACACTGTTATCACCCACACACACAACACTGTTATCCCCCACACACACAACACTGTTATCACACACACACATGACACTGTTATCACCCACACCTGGAACACTGCGATCACCCACACCCGGAACAGTGCTCTCACCCACACAGAGCACTGTTATCACCCATACACGGAACACTGTTATTACCCACACCCGGAAAACTGCTATCACTCACACCCAGAACACTGTTATCACCCACACACACAACACTGTTACCACCCACACACACACAACACTGTTATCACCCACACACACAACACTTTGATCACCCACACCCATAACACTGTTATCACCCACACACACAACACTGTTATCACACACACACACAAAACACGGTTATCACACATACCCAGAACACTGTTATCGCCCACACACACAACACTGTTATCACACACACACAACACTGTTATCACACACACCCAGAACATTGTTATCACCCAAACACACAACACTGTTATCACCCACACACAAAACACTGTTATCACCCACACACACGACACTGTTATCCCCCACACCCGGAACAGTGCTCTCTCCCACACACTGAGCACTGTTATCACCCATACACGGAACACTGTTATTACCCACACCCGGAAAACTGCAATCACTCACACCCAGAACAGTGTTATCACCCACACACACAGAACACAGTTATCACCCACACACACAACACTGTTATCACCCACACACACAACACTGTTATCACCCACACCCAGAACACTGTTATCACCCACACACACAACACTGTTATCACACACACACAAAACACTGTTATCACACACACCCAGAACACTGTTATCGCCCACACACACAACACTGTTATCACACACACCCAGAACACTGTTATCGCACACACCCAGAACACTGTTATCACACACACCCAGAACACTGCTATCACCGACACACAACACTTTTTTCACCCACATCCGGAACACTGTTATCACCCACACCCAGAACACTGTTATCACCCACACCCGGAACACTGTTATCACCCACACACATAACACTGTTATCACACACACCCAGAACACTGTTACCACCCACACCCGGAACACTGTTATCACCCACACACACAATACTGTTATCACACACAGCCAGAGCACTGCTATCACCCACACACACAACACTGTTATCACACACACCCAGAACACTGTTATCACACACACACAAAAAACACTGTTATCACCCACTCCCAGAACACTGTTATTCCCCACAAACACAATACTGTTATCACCCACACCCAGAACACTGTTATCACCCACACACACAACACTGTTATCACCCACACCCGGAACACTGTTATCACCCACACTCAGAATACTGTTATCCCCCACACCAGGAACAGTGCTCTCACCCACACACAGAGCACTGTTATCACCCATACACGGAACACTGTTATTACCTACACCCGGAAAACTGCTATCACACACACCCAGAACACGGTTATCACCCACACAAACAACACTGTTATCACCCACACACACAACACTTCTAACACCCACACCCAGAACACTGTTATCACCCACACACACAACACTGTTATCACACACACACACAAAACACGGTTATCACACACACACACAGAACATTGTTATCACCCACACACAGTTCACTGTTATCACCCACACACACAACACTGTTATCACACACACCCAGAACACTGTTATCACCCACACCCGGAACACTGTTATCACCCACACACAGAATACTGTTATCACCCACACCCGGAACACTGTTATCACACACACCCAGAACACTGTTATCACCCACACACACAACTGTTATCACCCATACACAGAACACTGTTATCACCCACACACAACACTGTTATCACACACACCCTGAACACTGTTATCACCCACACACACAACACTGTTATCACCCACACCCGGAACACTATTATCACACACACACACAACACTGTTATCATCCACACACACAACACTGTTATCACCCAACACAAACAACACTGTTATCATCCACACACACAACACTGTTATCACCCACACACACAACATTGTTATCATCCACACACACAACACTGTTACCATCCACACACACAACATTGTTATCACCCACACACACAACACTGTTATCACCCACACACACAACACTGTTATCACCCACAAACACAACACTGTTATCACCCACACCCGGAACACTGTTATCCCCCATATACGCAACACTGTTATCACCCACACACACCAGACTGTTATCACCCACACACACAACATTGTTATCACTCACACACTCAACACTGTTATCATCCACACACACAACACTGTTATCATCCACACACACAACACTGTTATCACCCACACACACACAACACTGTTATCACCCACACACACAACATTGTTATCACACCCACACACAACATTGTTATCACGCACACACACAACACTGTTATCACCCACAAACACAACACTGTTATCACCCACAAACACAACATTGTTATCACCCACACACACAACACTGTTATCACCCACAAACACAACACTGTTATCCCCCATACACGCAACACTGTTATCCCCCACACACACAACACTGTTATCACCCACACACACAACACTGTTATCCCCCACACACACAACACTGTTATCACCCACAAACACAACACTGTTATCACCCACACCCGGAACACTGTTATCCCCCATATACGCAACACTGTTATCACCCACACACACCACACTGTTATCACCCACATTCACAACACTGTTATCACCCACACACTCAACACTGTTATCATCCACACACACAACACTGTTATCACCCACACACACAATACTGTTATCACACACAGCCAGAGCACTGTTATCACCCACACACACAACACTGTTATCACACACACACTGAACACTGTTATCACCCACACACACAACACTGTTATCACCCACACCCGGAACACTATTATCACCCACACACAGAACACTGATATCACCCACACACACAACACTATTATCACACACACACACAACACTGTTATCATCCACACACACAACACTGTTATCACCCACACACACAACACTGTTATCATCCACACACACAACACTCTTATCACCCACACACACAACATTGTTATCATCCACACAAACAACACTGTTACCATCCACACACACAACATTGTTATCACCCACACACACAACACTGTTATCACCCACACACACAACACTGTTATCACCCACACCCGGAACACTATTATCCCCCATATACGCAACACTGTTATCACCCACACACACCACACTGTTATCACCCACATTCACAACACTGTTATCACCCACACACTCAACACTGTTATCATCCACACACACAACACTGTTATCATCCACACACACAACACTGTTATCACCCACACACACACAACACTGTTATCACCCACACACACAACATTGTTATCACACCCACACACAACATTGTTATCACGCACACACACAACACTGTTATCACCCACAAACACAACACTGTTATCACCCACAAACACAACATTGTTATCACCCACACACACAACACTGTCATCACCCACACACACAACACTGTTATCACCCACAAACACAACACTGTTATCCCCCATACACGCAACACTGTTATCCCCCACACACACAACACTGTTATCACCCACACACACAACACTGTTATCCCCCACACACACAACACTGTTATCACCCACACACATAACACTGTTATCACCCACAAACACAACACTGTTATCCCCCATACACGCAACACTGTTATCCCCCACACACATAACACTGTTATCACCCACACACACAACACTGTTATCCCCCATACACACAACACTATTATCACCCACAAACACAACACTGTTATCCCTATACACGCAACACTGTTATCACCCACACACACAACACTGTTATCCCCCACACACACAACACTGTTATCACCCACAAACACAACACTGTTATCCCCATACACGCAACACTGTTATCACCCACACACACAACACTGTTATGCCCCACACACACAACACTGTTATCACCCACATACACAACAGTGTTATCCCCCACACACACAACACTGTTATCACCCACAAACACAACACTGTTATCCCCCCAACACACAACACTTGTTATCACCCACAAACACAACACTGTTATCACCCACAAACACAACACTGTTATCCCCCACACACACAACACTGTTATCACCCACAAACACAACACTGTTATCCCCCCAACACACAACACTTGTTATCACCCACACACAATCACAACACTGTTATCACCCACAAACACAACACTGTTATCCCCCATACACGCAACACTGTTATCACCCACACACACAACACTGTTATCCCCCATACACACAACACTGTTATCACCCACAAACACAACACTGTTATCCCCATACACGCAACACTGTTATCACCCACACACACAACACTGTTATCCCCCACACACACAACACTGTTATCACCCACAAACACAACACTGTTATCCCCATACACGCAACACTGTTATCACCCACACACACAACACTGTTATCCCCCCCACACACAACACTGTTATCACCCACAAACACAACACTGTTATCCCCCACACACACAACACTGTTATCACCCACAAACACAACACTGTTATCCGCCCAACACACAACACTTGTTATCACCCACAAACACAACACTGTTATCCCCCCCACACACAACACTGTTATCCCACACACACACAACACTGTTATCCCCATACACGCAACACTGTTATCACCCACACACACAACACTGTTATCCCCCACACACACAACACTGTTATCACCCACAAACACAACACTGTTATCCCCCACACACACAACACTGTTATCACCCACAAACACAACACTGTTATCCGCCCAACACACAACACTTGTTATCACCCACACACACAACACTGTTATCCCCCCCACACACAACACTTGTTATCACCCACAAACACAACACTGTTATCTCCCACACACACAACACTGTTATCCCCCACACACACAACACTGTTATCAACGACACCTACAACGATGGTTCTGATTGTCTGCTCTCAGTGCAAAGTTGAATTTGTGTCATCCACACCTTTCTTCCCTCTCGCTGAATGTCTTTGGTGCTCTCCCAGCTATATTTGATATACTCCTGTTGCCCTTTGCCCTGCTCTCCCTCACCTTGTCGCCAGATCCTTGATTTTCTGTTCTCACCTTCAGTTTGAAATTCATAACCACTTCCTGTCTCTATCTGGGCTTCCCGCTAGCCCCTGCACCATCTGTGGTCCTCTCCTCTTCATCAGGTCTGTCATCCTTCTCTAATTTTAATTGCCCCACTAATGGGGCACATGCTTCAAGCTGATTGGTGTCAATGCTCTTAGACTGTCCTGTCAACTCTCTGTTTCCCTGTGCTGCTTTAAAATGCTCTTTAATTTCCCCTTTTTTGAGTAACTGCTTGCTCACTTCTTCTCATCCTGTCTCAGAGCCTCCGTGTTCAGGTTAGATTGATAGTGCCCCTCCTTTCCCATCAGAAAGGTGCTATAGAATGCCAGATGTTGTTGATGCATTGCCCCACACACTGGTCACCATAGAAACAATGACTAAAGCCACACAATTAAGCTCCTATTTGCAAAGTTTTTAATTAACAAAAACATTTCCACTGGCATTATTTGTAACATAGTGCACACAGTTATCATGTCAATGTATTAATTTAGCAGTTGCCAGACCGGGTTCAGTATTACGATGCATTCCCCATACAGTCCCAATATCACAGAACAGCTCATTGCAAAAGCTATCTTCCACTTAACTTTGGCTTTGATTTCCCATTTGTATTGGAGTTGTCAGTCATTCTTATGACCCCTTCTTCCTCAGCGCCACGTCCCCATTCTCCAGAGACTCCCCAGCCCTCCATGTGAAGTCGACAGAGTAAAAAGTGCTGAGAGTGTGGACAATCCAGGAAGCCATCAGGAGGCTGTGCTCAACAATCAGAGCTGGGACGTCCCCCTGACTGATGTGTTCTGCTGCTACCAGAATCCCAACTGAGCACTGGGACCGATATGAGACTGAGCGTGGATGTTAATCAGCGCAGCTCAGTGATAGGTCAGGGGCTCCTCACGAAGGCACCAGTGAGTCAAGTAACTCAACCCCACTCCTTGGGTGCAGCTTTCCTGACTGCACCACCTTTTGCCACAATACACTCTCCAGGATTCAACATGCTGCACTTGAGCTTCGCTATTTCTTCCTCAGAAGGGCAGGGTTGTGAAACCGACTGTGTCAGAAGAAGCTGGTGACTGGTGGGCGGCACGGTGGCTCAGTGGTTAGCACTGCTGCCTCACAGTGCCAGGGACCCAGGTTCGAGTCCACCCTTGGACAGACTGTCTGTGTGGGGTTTGCACATTCTCCCCGTGTCTGTGTGGATTCTCCAGGTGCTCCAGTTTCCTCCCACTGTCCTAAGATGTGCAAGTCAGGTGGATTGGCCATGCTACCTTGTCCATAGTGTCCATGCGCAGACTATGCGGATTAACCATGGGAAATGCAGGGTTACAGGGATTGGGCGGTATGCTCTTTGGACGGTCAGTGTTGACTTGATGGACGGAATGGCCTGCTTCCACACGGTAGGGAATCTATGGTCCTCAGTAATGCCTGGCTACAGCTGACACAAAAGTCTGAAATATTCACAAAGCTATAAGGAGTACAGAAGGAACGGTTCCAGTGGCTTCCCAGCTGAGTTGTGTATTCTCCATTACTTGTGCCATGCCAACATAAGACTAGCAGAAGTAGGCCATTCAGCCCATCAAGTTTATTCCACTGTTCAATCAGTTCATGGCTGAGCAACTCCACCTTTCTGCCTTCTCTCCATAGCCCTTGCTTCCCTTCCGGATTAAAAATCTTGTGGCATTTCTAACATGCTCCTAAACTGAGGACGTTCTGATGCCCAGGTGTAAACAGAACCACAATGTACCATCAAACAGGAGGCTTGATGCACTCGTTCTGGGTGGTACGTCTCTGCCGAAGCTGGGGTCTAGGGCCCAGTAATACCCCTACATCCATGCTCTGTCAGGCCCAGCTCAACAGGCAGCTCACAGCCAATGACCTGTTCTAGGACTGCTCCCAGACTAGGCAAGGCCATTACTGATAGAGCGGGGCTGTTAGTTGAGACACCATGTTCTATTTACAGACTCTGTTAAACAGATTGAGCAGAATTGCAATTCTCAAATGGCCCACATTAGCCACAAAGAGCGCAGAACCCAATGTCACCTTGTCCACTGTCACAAACAGCAGCTTGGCCTCAGGGTGCACCATTCGAACAGGAAGAGAAAGCAGCAGCTCGCTCTCAGAGCTCTATCAGCAGGTTCGCAACACCTTCCCCTAGTCCCTGTTTAACAGGGACACAATAGTCTGGGAATCTGTGATACTCACTACCCAGACCGACTGTGCCAAAGATCCAAACTTGTCAATCATGTAACCTTTCTATTTACACAGTGTCAGCTTACCCCATTATCACACTGCCCACCATCAAACAGGAACAACACAGGATTAGATACAGAGTAAAGCTGCTTCTACACTGCCCACCATCAAACACTCTCAGAACAGGGACAGCACAGGGTTAGATACAGAGTAAAACTCCCTCTACACTGTTCCACATCAAACACTCCCAGGACAGGAACAGCACAGGATTAGATACAGAGGAAAGCTATCTCTACACTGTCTCCATTATACACTCCTCGGATAGCGACAGGTGGATACAAAGGAGATCTTCTTCCGCAACTTCAGAATTGGCCTCAGTGTTAACCTGAAATAAATGGCCCCTTACCCATCATGCTTTAATGGGGTTGGCAATCAGCATGAGAGCAGGGAGACCCTCTACTGCAGTCTATAACTGGACTGTTTATGTTACCCCGTGTCCCAGTCATAAACAAAATGTCTTCAAATCAGGCTTCATGAACAGGGAGCTAGTCCCTGACTCTGTTTACAGCAAGATGGGGCGATGTGCAGCACCTCAGAGGATAGTCATTTTGTTAGTTACTGGCAATTTGCACGAATACATGCTGCATTTTTCTGGAAGACTAATGACGAGGAGAATATGGCTCTGTACGAAACAGTCACAACAACACGGCAGTGTGTGTACTGCTCCATCACTGAGAGGTACACGTGGGAAAGGAGTTCATATGGACGAGAGTCACAGATACTCTGTGTGGGTCTGTACCCTGCCCTGGGGTGGGGGGAGGGGCCATCGAGGTCAGTACCAGGCACTAGGCCATGTGACCCAGCGAGGACAACCAAGGATTTGACAGTCCCTCACAGACAGCCTCTCCACAATGGGAAGGTGGCAATCAGGCTTGGTGGTTCGGCAGGGCCAGGTCAGAGGGATGGTAGGGAGGAGTTGTGGAGGGACAGTGGATGGGAGGTTACAGTGCTGGGGTTTGGGGGGGCGGGGTGCTGGGTGGGAGTTGCAGGGCCCTGTTATACCTCCTGCTGGTATGGAAATCCCTATCGATACTGAGTCTGAGTTGAGTCCACGAGGAAGAACTGGGAACACCGACGGCTGTCGAATTCAGAACGTGGAGGATGGATTTCTCTGGTAACGTGGCCCAGGCAGGAAATAGTTACATACCCCACGACACTTCTCTACACCTGCAAAATAAAAAAAAAATTAATATACTGGCATCAGCAACAGTGGGACTGTGGTGTTCACACTGACAAGTGACAGACTGGCAGCATCGACCAAATCAAGATTGAGGGCACTGGAAGCACCAATACAATAGGAACCAGCTCCATTGACGGTCGAAATACTGGTGCCATGCGGGCAGCATTGTTTGCACAGGCACTGGCATCGACAGCAGGCAATAGACCAACCTGTTCCATATTAAAACAAAAAAAACTGACAGCGCTCAGCAGGTCTGGCAGGAAACACAGTTTAGGATTTCAGGTCAATGACCAGTCCCAGTCGGGACTCGGCAAAGTTCGGGGATGTCAGCAAGTTTTAAGCAAGCGATTGGGGAGGGTGGGAATTGGAAAAATAAAAGCCAAGCAAAAGCTTGGATTTCCTCCGGGTGCTCCGGTTTCCTCCAAGAGATGAGCAAACGAGGTGGAGTCGTCACAGGTATTGCAGGTTTATGGAGATTGGGTGCGGGGGCTGGGGGTGCTGTATCTGGGTAGGATGCTCTTCAGAGAGACCATGTGAACTCGATGGGCCGAATAGCCTGCCTTCACACTGGAGGGATTCTGTGATTCAAAGGTATAATCCAGTGGAGGGCAGTGGAAATCGAATGGCAAAAGGGACAATGCTGTAGCACGGAGGAACATAGTCGCTGACGGCTAACTGACCAACCTGTAGGAGTGTTACATTTGCCCCCTATAATCCTCTGGCATCTCCTCCATATCTCGGGAAAATTTTGGCAAATCCATTCATTATCCTCCCACTCCCTCACCCCTCGCCACACACCTCCTTGAGGAATCTCAATGCCAGCAATCCAGTCATGGAGAACCCATCAATCTTTACCATGACGGTGGCTCAGTGGTTAGCACTGCGGCCTCACAGTGCCAGGGACCCAGGTTCAATTCCAGCCTCGGGTGACTGCCTGGATGAAGTTTGTACATTCTCCCCCGTGTCTGTGTGGGCTCCCTCCAGGTGCTCCAGTTTCCTCCCACAGTCCAAAGGTGTGCAGGTCAGGTAGATTAGCCATGCCAAATTGCCCATAGTGTCCAGGGATGTGTGGGTTAGGTGGATTAGCCCTGGGAAATGCAGGGTTACAGGGATTGAGTAGGAGGGTGGGATGCTCTTCTGAGGGTCGGTGTGGACTCAGTGGGCCGAATGACCTGCTTCCACATTGTACGGATTCTGTGATACCATTTCAAATGGTAATTTATCTGTGTCCACTGCCTCAGTGAACACTTATATTGAGTATTTATTAAGTATTCAAGCCTTCCCAAATCATTACTCCAACTGACCTCCCTCTACATCTCTCCCTGCACTTTTTTGAACACTGAAACCATGATTATTAAGCATCTTTGTCCTCACCATTTGAAATCCTATTTGCATAGTACACCCCTTCTAAACCTACCCCGGTATAATATGGAGCTACCTCTTTTACAGAGTCATAGAGATGTACAGCACAGAATCAGACCCTTCGGCCCAACCCGTCCATGCCGACCAGATATCCCAATCCAATCTAGTCCCACCTGCCAGCACCCGGCCCATATCCCTCCAAACCCTTCCTATTCATATACCCATCCAAATGCCTTTTAAATGTTGCAATTGTACCAGTCTCCACCACATCCTCTGGCAGCTCATTCCATACACATACCACCCTCTGCGTGAAAAAGGTTCCCCTTAGGTCTCTTTTATATCTTTCCCTGGACCTTTACCCTCTAGTTCAGGACTCCCCCACCCAAGGGAAATGACAGTTTCTATTTACTGTATCCATGCCCTTCATGATTTAATAAACCTCTATAAGGTCACCCTCAGACTTTTGCCTCAGAGGATGGTCATTCAACAGGAAGTGTCCAAGGGGAGGGGCAGAGAGTCTGGGGGTGGGGGTGTCTGAGGGGAAGTGAATCTGAGTGGAGGGGGAAGTCAGTCTGGGGGGAGGGAGTGTCTAAGGGGAGGGGCAGAGAGTCTGGGGGCATTGTGATTGGAGGGGCAGAGACTCTTAGGAGAGAAGGAGAGTATCTGAGGGGAATGGGAGAGTGACTGAGGGGAGGGGAGAGTGTGTGAGGGTAAGGGTGAGAGAGTCTGAGGGGTGAAGAGTCGAGGGGCAGGGAGAGTCTGAGGGGCTGGGGAGAGTCTGAGGAGGGGAGAGTCTGAGGGGCGGGGGAGAGTCTGAGGAGGGGAGTCTGAGGGGTAGGGGAGAGTCTGAGGAGAGGAGAGTCTGAGGGGTTGGGGAGAGTCTGAGGAGGGGAGAGTCTGAGGGTGGGGGAGAGTCTGAGTGGGGAGAGTCTGAGGGAGGGGAGAGTCTGAGGGGAGGGGAGAGTCTGAGTGGAGGGGAGAGTGTCTGAAGGGAGATGGACACAATGAGGTGACCGAGATCAGGCCTGGGGAAGGTGGTGTAGCTGTCTGTGACCATTCATAGACATAAGACTTTCTCTGAGCTATGGGCATGGCACGAGCTAATGTTGTAGAAACAAATTGTTGACAATAATTTGATGGCTTTCCTTTCGTTCAAAAGCAGGAACACACTAACTGGCACAGCCAACACAGAATCAGTTCCCAAAACTGAGTGTTGCTTGGTTTCTATTTGTGAAAAAAGGAAGCATATACATTAATTAATCTTAATTTGGTTGTTGAGCAAATCATCCTCATCAGCCAATGCAGAGATTTGATTGAATAAAGATTTGTACACCTGTTGTCTCTCACTGTGCCTCACGCTTGTACACGCACGCTCACACACACACTCACACACACACGCACACACACACGCACGCTCTCACACACACACATGCACACACACGCGCTCACACACACGCGCTCACACACACACATACACAACATGGGTGCTCAGGAAAATATAAGCACTACCACAAAAGCAGGTAAAGAGATTTGACAGCAGCTCAGGTTTGAGGCCTGGCTTAGAGAATGGGAACTGTCTGGATTACCAAGAGCTGGCAGAAGCTCAATGGGTCGAATGGCCTCCTCACATGCTGTAATGACTGGATGTGATGTGGTGTGTGAGACTCAATGAGAGATTTCAGACAGTGGAGAGTATTGAGAGTAAGGATTCAGCATTGGGATTTTATCAGGAAGGATGGAGCCTGTGAGCAGTCAGAGGACTGTTGCGAAACAGCAGATGACCATTCATGCCATTGAGCTCGTGCTGGGAATAAGAATTATTGGCCAACTATGAATGTGTCATGAAAGAAAACCCCAACACACAACAGAAGGACATTATCATGGCACCCGGGGGCTGACTGGGTCAGCTAGATATTTGGCAGTGTGTGCATCATCCTGACACACAGACAGAGACAGAGATAGACACAGACAGAGACACAGTAATAGACAGAGACACGTGGTGCCACAGTGGTTGAGTGGTTAGCACTGCTGCCTCACAGCGCCAGGGACCCAGGTTCAATTCCAGCCTCGGGTAACTGTCTGTGTGGAGTTTGCACATTCTCCCCGTGTCTGCGTGGGTTTCCTCCCACAGTCCAAAGTTGTGCAGGTTAGGTGAATTGGCTATGCTCGATTGCCCATAGTGTCCAGGGATGTCTAGGTTAGGTGGGTTAGCCTTGGGAAATGTAAGAGGATAGGGTAAAGGGGTGGGTCTGGGTGAGATCATTTCCAGTGACTTGGTGCGGGCTTGATGGGCCAAATGGCCTGGTTCCACATTGTAAGGATTCTATTTAAAATTTACAGAGACACACACAGATGGAGTTGTTCTTACCTGACACAGCCCTCCTTCAGGACAGTGTGCTGTCACCCTCTATGCTAGTTGGCTGCCAGTCAGATTGGTGTGAAGCTCCTGTCAGGAACAGCAGCCTGCGAGGGGCCCCCTGTCTCCCTGCTCACAATAGGGCCCCCTCACAGGCTGGTGTCCTCCAGTTTGTCAGGCCGCTCAAGGGCCTGCTGTCTCCTCTGGACACCCTCCAGGATTTTCTTCCTGGGCCCCAGGGGGATGGCAATACTTTTCAGATCCTCATCTGAGCACAGCACCAGAGCGTCGAGGTCAATCTGCTCCCTGTTGAAGACTGGCACCAATTCGGAGATGCTCAGGGAGGCCAGGAACGTTTCCAGGGGGCTACTGTCAACATCAGGCTCAGGGCTCAGCTCCAGGCCCAACCAGGATGACTGGTCCTCAGCCTCAGCGGCCTCTTGCAGGCTCCGGGCACTGCCAATGCTGTCGTCCAGGCTGGGGGGGCGGCGAAGGCCTGGGGCCTGTTCCTCAGGGTCTGGCTCCTCCTCATCCCCCTGGCCTGAGCCCAGGCCTAGACCAAACAGCCCACCACTCGCATAGCTCCTCCGGAAGAGCAGAGTGCCCAGACCGGGCCTGTTGAAGAGGGACTCGTGTCCAGAGTCAGTGCTGACCTCGGAGCCGGCAGCCTCTGTAGGGCCTGGGCCTGGCTCGCTGGCTCCGTCGGGGCTGAACATGTCCCGGATGTTGCGGCGGCTGTTACCCCGGGGACTGGAGTGCTGCCCAGGCGGCCTGACTGACATCACCTCACTGCTGAGCTGCAGGCCCGAGAGCGAGCGCACACTCCTCCGACCATCCTCCGACACCTTGAAGGTTCCATCCGCCTGCTTCCTCCTCTCCAGCCTCCTCTGCATCTTGCTCTTGCCCCCCTTGGCCATGGCCGAAGCCGAGGGCCCGAGTGAGTAAGGCCCCGAGGCCAGGCCCTGAAGCCTGCGGCCTAGGCTGCTGCCGCTGGCGAAGCTGGAGAAGCTGACGGTGTCCGAGGTATCCAACATCTCCCTCCTGTGCCTTTTCTCCATCCGGCGGCGGTGCCTCTCCTGCAGCTTGGCGCATTCCTTGATGCGTTTGTCGGCTTCACGGAAGGCCCTGCGCTTCAGTTTGCTCACCAACTTCGGGTTGAGCTGGGTCTGCTTGGCAGCGATGGAGTCCAGGTAGCGGATACACTCCATGTGGTTCTTCATGGCTGCCATGTCCAACGGCGTGTGGTAGTCATTGTCCAGGCACCAGATGTTTGCACCAAACGACACCAGGAAGGATAGCAGGTTCAGGTGGCCGTGAGCAGCTGCCAGGTGAAGGGGCGCATTCCCCCAGAGGTCACATTTGTCAGGGTCACCACTGGAGAAAACAGAGAGAGAGAGAGAGAGACGTTGTCAGTCACCAGTGGTGCTTTTTGGGGTGGCTGGCACGGTGAGCTGGTATTCACTCTCTCCTTCCCACACCCACTCCAACACCATTCTGGGATCTTCAATCACTCTTCCAAACTTCAGTGGAAACAAGCACAGTCTGTCCAACTTTTCCTCATGAGGATCATTCACTCATTCCAGGTATCTAGGTACAAACCTCCTCTGAACCATCTCCAACACACTTACATCATACCTTAAATAGGGAGCCCGAAAAGTATTCGAAATGTGCTATCACTCTGTAACTGACATCTAACATGCCTCAATTCAATTCCTCATGAAATACAGGATGGCATCCCATGAACCTGTTGAATTACTCACTGTATCTGCACACTAACACTCACAAAAGAACACAAAAATCCCTCTGCACCTCGAAGTTCTGCAGACATTCTCCATTTCAGTAATATTTTGTTTTTATAATAGGTACGTATCTAAAACATAGGTGTGTAATGTGCAGGTGTGTAATGGTGGGTGTGTAACAGGCCAGTTTGTAGCAAGCGAGTGTGTCGCAGTTACATGCAATGGACAGGTGAATACCAAATGTTCAGTTTAACACATAGGTGTGTAATGGCTTTGTGTATAACATGCAACTGTGTGTGCGTGCGTGTGTATGTGTGTGTGTGTATGTATGTGTGTGTGTGTGTGTGTGTGTATTTGTGTGTGTGTGTGTATGTGTGTGCGTGTGTGTGTGCGTGTGTATGTGTGTGTGCAGGTGTATGTGTGTATGTGCGTGTGTGTATGTGCATGTGTATGTGTGTGTGCGTGTATGTGTGTGTATGTGTGTATGCGTGTGTATGTCTGTGCGCGCACGTATGTGTGTGTGTGCGCGCGTGTGTGTGTATGCGTGTGTATGTGTGTGTATATGTGTGTGCGCGTGTGTGTATGTGTGTGTGTGCGTGTGTATGTGTATGTGTGTGTGCATGTGCATATGTATGTGTGTGCGTGCGTGTGTGTATGTGTGTGTGCGTGTGTGTGCATATGTGTGTGTGTGCGTGTGTGTATGTGTGTGTGTGCGTATGCGTGTGTGTGTGTGCACGTGCTCACATGTGTGAATGTGCATGTGTGTATGTGCGTGTGTGTGCGTGTGTGGGTGTGTGTGTGTATGTGTATGTATGTGTGTGTATGTGTGTATTTGTGTGTGCGTGTATATGTGTGTGTGCGTGTGTGCGCGTGCATGTATGTGTCTGTGTGTGCGCGCGTGTGTGTGTATGCGTGTGTATGTATGTGTGTGTATGTGTGCGCGCGTGTGTGTGTATGTGTGTGCGTGTGTGTGTATATGTGTGTGCGTGTGTATGCGTGTGTGTGTATGTGTGTGTATGTGTATGTGTGTGTGTGCGTGTGTATGTGTGTGCATGTGTGTGTATGTGTGTATTTGTGTGTGCGTGTATATGTGTGTGTGCGTGTGTGTGCGCGCATGTATGTGTCTGTGTGTGCGCGTGTGTGTGTATGTGTGTGTGTATGTATGTGTGTGTATGTGTGCGCGTGTGTATGTGTGTGTGCGTGTGTGTGTGTGTGTGTATGTGTGTGTGTGCGTGTGTATGTGTGTGCATGTGCATGTGTATGTGTGCGTGCATGTGCATTTGTGTGTGTGTGCGTGTGTATGTCTGTGTATGTGTGTGTGTGCTTGTGTATGTGTGTGTGTATGTGTGTGTGTGCGCGCGTGTGTTTGTGCGTGTGTGTATGTGCGTGTGTGTGCATGTGTGTATGTGTGTGAATGTGTGTGCATGTGTGTTTGCATGTGTGTGCGTGTGTGTGTGTGCGTGTGTGTATGTGTGTGAATGTGTGTGCATGTGTGTTTGCATGTGTGTGCGTGTGTGTGTGTGCGTGTGCGTATGTGTATGTGTATGTATGGTTGTGTATGTGTGTGTGTATGTGTATGTGTGTGTATGTGTGTGTGTATGTGTGTGTATGTGTGTATGTATGTGTGTGTGTGCGCGTGTATGTGTGTGTGCGTGTGTGTATGTGTGTGTATGTGTGTGTATGTGTGCGCGTGTGTGTGTATGTGTATGTGTGTGTGTGAATGTGTATGTGTGTGCGTGCATGTGTGTGTGAATGTGTGTGCGTGTGTGTGTGTGTGTGTTTTAGAAATGTGCAGATGTAAAAAGAATGGGTGTGTAATGAACTAATGTGTAACTGGTGGTTATATATAACAATTTCCCAGTGCAGAAATGACTAACACGAGGGGTCATAGTTTTAAGCTGGTTGGAGGAAAGTATAGAGGGGATGTCAGAGGCAGGCTCTTTACACAGAGAGTTGTGAGAGCATGGAACGTGTTGCCAGCAGTAGTTGTGGAGGCAGGGTCATTGGGGACATTGAAGAGACTCCTGGACATGCATATGGTCACAGACATTTGAGGGTGCATACATGAGGATCAGTGGAAGGCACAACATCGTGGGCTGAAGGGCCTGTTCTGTGCTGTACTGTTCTATGTGCTATGTTCTATGTTCTAATTGAGTGTGTTAAAAATGGGGATATAATGGATAGGTTTAAACTGGCCAGATGTATTAACTAGCAGTTATATAACAGTGTGCTTACGACAGGCAGATATGTAATGGGAAACAAAAACAGAGATTGCTGGAGAAACGCATAGCTCTGGCAGCATCTGTGGGGACGAAGCAGAGTTAACATTTTGGGTCCAGTGACCCTTCTACAGAACTGACATTAACTTTGTCTCCACAAGGGTTCACAAGGAGGAGATGTTAGCAATGCTGCCAGACCTGCTGAGTTTCTCCAACAATTTCTGATTTTCAACATCCAGACCCCTTTTATTTTGGTTTCATCATAGAGTCACATAGCATCGAAACAGACCCTTCGGCCCATCTCCATGTTCCCAAACTAAATAAGTTCGATTTGCCTGCATTTGGTCCATATCCCTCTAAACCCTTCCTACTCATGTAGCTGTCCAAATGTCTTCTGTCAAAAGGAAGAAGGAGGCTTATGTAAAGGTAAGATGTGAAGGCTCAATTAGAGTGCTTGAGAGTTACAGGTTAGCCAGGAAAAACGTAAAGAGAGAGCTAAGAAGAGCCAGGAGGGAACATGAGAAGTCTTTGGCAGGTAGGATCAAGGAAAACCCTAAGGCTTTCTATAGATATATCAGGAATAAATGAATGACCGGGATAAGCTTCCGATGCAGGGTTTTTGCCTGAAATGTCGATTTTCCTGCTCCTCAGATGCTGCTTGACCTGCTGTGCTTTTCCAGCACCACTCTCATCTAGGGTAAGATTAGAGCCAGTCAAGGACAGTAATGGGAAGTTGTGTGTGGAGTCCGAAGAGATAGGAGAGGTGCTAAATGAATATTTTTTTGTCAGTATTCACACAGGAGAAAGACAATGTTATCGAGAAGAATAGACTAGGCAGGATTGGGGTTCACAAGGAGGAGATGTTAGCAATTCTGCAAAGTCTGAAAATAGATAAGTCCCCTGGGCCGGATGGGATTTATCCTAGGATTCTCTGGGAAGCCAGGGAGGAGATTGCTGAGCCTTTGGCTTTGATCTTAATGTTGTCATTGTCCACAGGAATAGTACCAGAAGATTGCAGGAGAGTAATCATTGTCCCCTTGTTCAAGAAGGGGAGTAGAGACAACCCTGGTAATTATAGACTAGTGAGCCTTACTTCGGTTGTGGGTAAAGTGGTGGAAAAGGTTATAAGAGATAGCATTTATTATCATCGAGAGAGGAATAAGTTGATTAGGGATAGTCAACACGGTTTTGTGAAGGGTAGGTCGTGCCTCACAAACCTTACTGAGTTCTTTGAGATGGTGACCAAATAGGTGGATGAGGGTAAAGCAGTTGGTGTAATGTATATGGATTTCAGCAAAACGTTTGGTAAGGTTCCCCACAGTAGGCTACTGAAAAAAATACAGAGGTATGGGATTTAGCAGTTTGGATCAGACATTGGCTAGCTGGAGGAAGACAGAGGGTGGTGGTTGATGGGAAATGTTTCATCCTGGAGTTCAGTTACTGGTGGTGTACCGCAAGGATCTGTTTTGGGACCACTGCTGTGTGTCATTTTTATAAATGACCTGGATGAGGGCATAGAGGGTTAGTAAATTTGCGGATGACACTAAAATTGGTGGAGTTGTTGGACAGTGGTGGCTAGCAGAAGGGGACACAGCTTTAAATTGAGGGGTGATAGATATAGGACAGATATCAGAGGTAGGTTCTTTACTCAGAGAGTAGTAGAGGTGTGGAATGCACTGCCTACAACAGTCGTAGACTTGCCAACTTTAAGGGCATTTAAATGATCATTGGGTAAACATATGGATGACAATGGAACAGTGTAGTTAGATGGGCTTCAGATTGGTTTCACAGGTCGGTGCAACATCGAGGGCCGAAGGGCCTGTGCCGTGTTGTAATGTTCTATGTTCTAAATGTTGTAACTGTACCTGCATCTCCTATTCCCTTTGGCAGCTCGTTACACATTTCACCTGGAGACCATTGGGTTCTCTTATACATCTTTACTTTGATCTTATCGTTTATTAAAAGGTTTTTCCCTCAAATATAAAATTCAACAATTATTCAGAAAGAGGGTCAATCGTTTTGGGGATGAATAAATAATATCACCAGCTTCCCATGGGAAATGTTTCACTTAGTTGCTGTGGGTATCATTGTGCAGCTCCCTCACTGGCACAGCCCTCACTAGTGACCATGTTTTACAGTGCGCCACATTAATTGAAATATTTCCTCCACTTTTCGGCTCAAAAAAGTATCATAAATTGCTGCAAGGCCAATATTAACATACTCCTGTTAATGGAGACGTATGGGAGGGTATAGAACAGACTGAAAATGTGTTGCTGGAAAAGTGCAGCAGGTTAGGCAGCATCCAAGGAGCAGGAGAATCGATGTTTCGGGCATGAGCCCGTCTTCAGGAATCCTGCTGAAACGTCGGTCCTCCTGCTCCTTGGATGCTGCCTGACCTGCAGCGCTTTTCCAGCAACACATTTTTCAGCTCTGATCTCCAGCATCTGCAGTCCTCACTTTCTCCTATAGAACAGACTGGTATATAACAGGTGATGAGAGATTCTGTAGCAAGTGTAACAGGAATGTGTGTAATGTGGGTGTACATAATGAACTATTTCATGGGCATGGATATGAAATAGCCTGGTGTCTAACAGACTGATTGATAGACTTTGTTGAAATGGGTGGGTGTATATCTTTTCTGTAGGCAGAAATGTTATCACGCACACTGAGTGACCTTCCCACCATCAAAATCACTGTGACTTATTTTTGTGATTTTGTTTTCAACTATTATTCACCAACAGTAAAAACTGCTGTGTAGCCAAATCAATATTTAAATGCAAAGCCCATTAAAGACAAAGCAAACCATCAATAGTGAAGGGGGTGGGGATGGAGGGGTAGGGAGAGATGAAAGGGGCAAAATTAAAATGGAGTTGGAGGGGGTGATGAAGCTCTGTATCCTCTTGGTGGACACTGCGTGCTCTTTCTCCAAGGACACCCGGGCTTGAATGTAACCAGGGAAGAGGGGCAGGCAGTCGGCAGAGAGGACTCTGCCCCCCGCCCCCACTCCATGGCCACTGCTGGGACCTGTTAATGGCCTGCCCCATGAGAAGATCCTCCAACCTGGCCACATGACCTCTGCACCGGGCGCCCAAAGATCAAGAACATGCAACTAAAACCACAAATAACGGCACAGGGAGTGCAAACACCCACGACACAACACGCACACGAATCACGGACTCCACAGCGCCACAAAATAAAAGAGTTTGCCTGGGAGCCCAGTCAGGTGCTCAGTGGTTAGCACTGCTGCCTCACAGTGCCAGGGCCCTGGGTTCGATTCCAGCCTCGTCCTTGAAAGTGGAGTCGCAGGTAGATAGGATAGTGAAGAAGATGTTTGGTCTGCTTTCCTTTATTGGTCAGAGTATTGAGTACAGGAGTTGGGAGGTCATGTTGCGGCTGTACAGGACATTGGTTAGGCCACTGTTGGAATATTGTGTGCAATTCTGGTCTCCTTCCTATCAGAAAGATGTTGTGAAACTTGAAAAGGTTTAGAAAAGATTTACAAGGATGTTGCCAGGGTTGGAGGATTTGAGCTACAGGGAGAGGTTGAACAGGCTGGGGCTGTTTTCCTGGAGCGTTGGAGGCCGAGGGGTGACCTTATAGAGGTTTACAAAATTATGAGGGACATGGATAGGATAAATAGGCAAAGCCTTTTCCCTGGGGTCGGGGAGTCCAGAACTAGAGGGCATAGGTTTAGGGTGAGAGGGTTTTTCACACAGAGGGTGGTATGTGTATAGAATGAGCTGCCAGAGGAAGTGGTGGAGGCTGGTACAATTGCAACATTTAAGTGGCATTTGGATGGGTATATGAATAGGAAGGGTTTGGAGGGATATGGGCCGGGTGCTGGCAGGTGGGACTAGATTGGGTTGGGATATCAGGTCGGCATGGACAGGTTGGGCCGAATGGTCTGTTTCCATGCTGTACATCTCTATGACTCCCCGCATCTGTGTGGGTTTCCTCCGGGTGCTCCAGTTTCCTCCCACAGTCCAACGATTTGCAGGCTCGGTGAATTGGCCATGTTAAATTACCCGTAGCGTTCAGGGATGTGTAGGTTAGGTACATTAATTGGGGCAAATGAAGCGTAATAGGGAATGGGTTTGGGTGGGATATCCTTCGGAGGGTGGGTGTAGACCTGTTGGGTCGAAGGGCCTGATTCCACGCTGTAGGGATTCTATGTAGGTGTACAACGGGAGGGTGTTTATAACAACGGGAGGGTGTGCTATTGGCAATTGTAACAAATGGATGTGCATCATGTGGATGTGTCGAGGCAAGGTGTGTGATGGATGGATGTCTAACAGGTGAACCAAAGCATTCTCAAACAAAAACATTCACCCTGGGCCACAGAAGGAGATGGTTGTGGAATGATCACCAGTTCCAGAATGTCTGGAACAAAGACAAGGGTCCAGGGTCCGGGTGGTGTGGGGGTGGAGGAGAATCCCAGAGCTTCGGGCCCCAGGCAACTGAGGGCAAGGCTGCCCAAGTGCGAGAGTTCAAATCCAGCCATCGCCAGACTGGAATTAGAGCAGTGTAGATCTATCAGAGAGCTGTGGGGCTCGGGAGAGATTAGAGAGGTACGGAGGGGTTTAGGCTATGGAGAAATTTGAAACCAACAAAGTGAATTTTAAAATGACTGACAATTATTTGACTGGGAGCCAATATAGGTGAGTGAGCACAGGGGCGAGAGGGGAAAGGGATTCAGTCTGAGTTAAGACACAGACCGCAGAGGTTTGGTCAGGCTCAAGTGTATGGGTGGTGGGGGGGTGGGGGGAGACCAGTGGATAGGAATAATTGAGTCTAAAGGTGATGAAGGCTGGGAGTGAAGTCAGGTGATGTTCTGGTGGTGGGTACTGGTAGGTGTGGAGATGGTGTGAATAGGAGACAATGAGACATAGAGAGTGTGAGTTGGTTAATTTAGTCTCAGTCTGTTACTGGGGGGGAGGGATGGTGTTGGCAGATAGGTTGTGAGATTTCTCCGACTAGCAAAGCAGGTATCCGATCCCTTAATGCTGTGTTTATTTTTGTGGGATCTTGCTGTGTACAAGTCAGCTGTTGCATTTCCCACATTTCCCTTCATTTGGAGTATCCTGAGGTTGGGAACGGTGTGATGGAAATGCGAGTTCTTCCCTCGTGACAATCAATGTTTTCCCTTCATTCCGTTCATGCTGAGGGATCTCCTGCAGGGTTGTGGGGGGGGGGTCTTTAAAATGTCACTTCCTCAGGTACCTCAGGGAGCCACAGCAAAGCAATAATTCATGCTCTTCGTTTCTCAATGAATTATTTAGCCTGCACATAGGGAGGAAACCAAGCAGCAAAAGTAAATAGGTCTGTCTTGAGTTGGTACAAAGCAGGGCTATCTCTCTTAGAGATCAGAGCCATTATTAGTTAGTCTGTAATGAGTGACCCCTCTGGTTATCCTTACCTTATGTTTACCCCATGAACACAAGCTCTGGCTTGTAATAATGCTTTTGTGTCACCAAAGATCAGGGATTATGAGGAGTCAGATAACATTGAGTTATAATGGGATGGCAAACAATATTTGACTGCAGCCCATTGGAATATACGCAGTCTGTGTCTCTTGTTTGGCCCTTCAAACCCAGTCGAGTTTTGACAAAGAGCTCTTGCATCGCACAACTTTCTCAGCAAAATGTCCCCCTGGGAAAACAGGGGCTAATGGGCCACTTGCCCACGTTCAGTCAGCTGAGCGATAGCCCGCTACAGGTAAAAAAAAAGCCAAGGGAGCGTCAGCTATCTCATGCCTTATTGTTTGAAATTTAATACAAACCACTGGGAGTAGGGTTTCTGAGAGCCCAGAGACTCTGCAGGGAATCTGATCCTCAGCTCTAACTGCAATTCGAGTCCGTGCCCTGATCAACATGACTCATTGTGACTGCAGTCAGACTCTCTGTCCCTCACCTCCTCTCTTTGCGTTCACTCATCAGAGTGAGGCCCCAGGCTCAACCATAAAGCAGCAGGCCCTCGCTGGATCGCTGCTACTCTGGTTTGGACTCCATGGTCATCTTCATGTCAAACATGTGCTGTAGCCTACCCACTGCCTTTGGAGACAACTGTCTTGATGTTGGGTAACCCACTGGGCTATTATACAAGTATTTTTAAATTAAAAATTAAATTTTAAATTAAAAATACACAAGTATTTTTAAATTCATTCCTGGGATGAGGGTGCCACTGGCATTATTGTTACTGCCCATCTTGAATTGCCCAACACATCACTGTGGGTCTGGAGTCACGTGTAGGCCAGACCAGGTAGGGATGGCAGTTTCCTTCCCTAAAGGGCATTGGTGACCCAGATGGGCTTTGGTTTCCTGACAATAGACAATGGATTCAGGGTCATCATTGGATTGTTAATCACAGATTTGGGTTTTTTTACCTCAAATCCCCCACCATTTGCCTTGGCAGGATTCAAACTCCAGTCCCCACAACGTTACCTGGGTCTCTGGATTAACAGCACGGTGGCACAGTGGTTAGCACTGCTGCCTCACAGCGCCAGAGACCCGGGTTCAATTCCCGCCTCAGGCGACTGACTGTGTGGAGTTTGCACGTTCTCCCCGTGTCTGCGTGGGTTTCCTCCGGGTGCTCCGGTTTCCTCCCACAGTCACAACGATGTGCAAGGTCAGGTGAATTGGTCATACTAAAATTGCCCGTAGTGTTAGATAAGGGGTAAATGTAGGGGTATGGGTGGGTTTCGCTTCGGCGGGTCGGTGTGGACTTGTTGGGCCGAAGGGCCTGTTTCCACACTGTAATCTAATCTAATCTAATCTAATAATACCATTAAACCCTCACCTCCTACGTTGCCTGCAAGCCAAACACAGGCGGGTCTGAATTGGTAAGGAGCAGTGGCTGGAAGCTGATGAAGAGGCGAGATCTCAAAAGTTAAAAGATGACTCCAATCTGTGTCTAACACTGAGACCCCACACTGGGAGAACGGGGCACCTGGAAACACTGAGTTTTAATGCAGTCTAATGCCACATAGAGACTAAATACTCAAACTGACACAGCGGAATAGATTGTCGACATGTTACCCAGGGTTTCAGTTGGCAATGTGGATCTGTTTCTCACATCCCTGGGACACCTCAAAGGGCAGAACAATCACCAATTCAAATGTAGACCTTGTTGTAACATTGACGAATGCGCAGCAGGAACACCTGACTGACACCTACCCCAGCGAGGCCTGTGTCACTGAGGGTACTGGGGATGTTTGTCTGTCAGAATGGGATATGGCTGATCACTGGAGAAGCTCATCAGGCAGATCCAGTGTTGCTAACGCTGACACTGGGCAGAAAGTCATTATTAACCAGCCAGCTTACCACTCCATTACTCATTATTAATCTCACCACAGCTTAATCTGTGCACACGTTATTGACGAAAGATTTACAAAGCACCTGTGATGACTGTAGGAGGTCACAAGATGCTTCACAGCCAATTAAACACCGATGGAAGAGCTTCACATGGACAATCAGAGTCTGTGCTTATTCGCCTCACTACATGTCATCCTGACAGTGCAGTACTCCCCCAGCACTGACCCTCTGACAGTGTGGCACTCCCTCAGCACTGACCCTCTGACAGTGCAGCACTCTCTCAGTACTGACCGTCCGACAGTGCAGCACTCCCTCAGCACTGACCATCCAACAGTGCAGCACTCCCTCAGCACTGACCGTCCGACAGTGCAGCAGTCCCTCAGCACTGACCCTCTGACAGTGCAGCACTCCCTCAGCACTGACCCTCTGACAGTGCAGCACTCCCTCAGCACTTCCTCAGCACTGACCCTCTGACAGTGCAGCACTCCCTCAGCACTGACCCTGTGACAGTGCAGCATCCCTCAGCACTGACCCTCTGACAGTGTGGCAGTCCCCCAGTACTGACCCTCTGACAGTGCAGCACTCCCTCAGCACTGACCCTCTGACAGTGCAGCAGTCCCTCAGTACTGACCATCCAACAGTGCGGCACTCCCTCAGTACTGACCCTGTGACAGTGTAGCATCCCTCAGCACTGACCCTCTGACAGTGTGGCAGTCCCCCAGTACTGACCCTCTGACAGTGCAGCACTCCCTCAGCACTGACCCTCTGACAGTGCAGCACTCCCTCAGTACTGACCATCCAACAGTGCAGCACTCCCTCAGCACTGACCCTGTGACAGTGCAGCATCCCTCAGCACTGACCCTCTGACAGTGTGGCAGTCCCCCAGTACTGACCCTCTGACAGTGCAGCACTCCCTCAGCACTGACCCTCTGACAGTGCAGCACTCCCTCAGCACTGACCATCCAACAGTGCAGCACTCCCTCAGCACTGACCGTCCGACAGTGCAGCACTCCCTCAGCACTGACCCTCTGACAGTGCAGCACTCCCTCAGCACTGACCCTCTGACAGTGCAGCACTCCCTCAGCACTGACCGTCCGACAGTGCAGCACTCCCTCAGCACTGACGCTCTGACAGTGCAGCACTCCCTCAGCACTGACCCTGTGACAGTGCAGCATCCCTCAGCGCTGACCCTCTGACAGTGCAGCAGTCCCTCAGTACTGACCATCCAACAGTGCGGCACTCCCTCAGTACTGACTCTCTGACAGTGCAGCACTCTCTCAGCACTGACCCTCTGACAGTGCGGCACTCCCTCAGTACTGACTCTCTGAAAGTGCAGCAGTCCCTCAGTACTGACCATCCAACAGTGCAGCACTCCCTCAGTACTGACTCTCTGACAGTGCAGTACTCTCTCAGCACTGACCCTCTGATAGTGCAGCACTCTCTCCGCACTGACCCTCTGACAGTGCGGCACTCCCTCAGCACTGACCATCCAACAGTGCAGCACTCTCTCAGCACTGACCCTCTGACAGTGCGGCACTCCCTCAGTACTGACCCTCTGACAGTGCAGCACTCCCTCAGCACTGACCCTCTGACAGCGCAGCACTCCCTCAGCACTGACCCTCTGACAGTGCAGCACTCCCTCAGCACTCCCTAAGCACAACCCTCTGACAGTGCAGCACTCCCTCAGCACTGACCCTCTGACTGCGCAGCACTCCCTCAGCACTGACCCTCTGACAGTGCAGCACTCCCTCAGCACTTCCTCAGCACTGACCCTCTGACAGTGCAGCACTCCCTCAGCACTGACCCTCTGACAGTGCAGCACTCCCTCAGTACTGACCCTCTTACAGTGCAGCACTCCCTCAGCACTGACCCTCTGACAGTGCAGCACTCCCTCAGCACTGACCCTCAGCACTGACCCTCTGACAGTGCAGCACTCCCTCAGCACTCCCTCAGCACTGACCCTTTGACAGTGCAGCACTCCCTCAGCACTGACCCTCTGACAGTGCAGCACTCCCTCAGCACTAACTTACCCACAGTGTGGTACACGTTGGAGTTCAGAACAATGACGTGGGATCTGATTGAAACTTGTAGAATACTGAAAGGCCAGGAGTGGACGTGGGAAAGCTTTTTCCACTGGAAGGAGAGACTAAGACCCGAGGGCACAGCCTCACCCTTTAAGAAACCTTACAGCCCAGAAACAAGCCCTTCGGCCCTCCAAGCCTGAGCCGATCCAAATCCACTGTCTAAACGTATCCAATTCTTAAGCATCTGTATCCCTCTGCTCCCCACCTACTCTGTCCAGATGCACCTTAAATGAATCTACCGTGCCTGCCTCTACCATCTCTGCTGGCAACGTGTTCCAGGCACCTACCACCCTCTGTATAAAGTACTTGCTGCATGTATCCCCCTTAAATCTTTCACCTCTCACCTTGAAAGCGTGACCTCTCGTTATTGAATCCCTCACCCTGGGAAAAAGCTTGTCTCTATCTACCCTGTCTATACCCTTCATGATTTTGTAAACCTCAATCAGGTCCCCCCTCAATCTCCTTTTGTCTAATGAAAACAATCCTAACCTACTCAACCTCTCTTCATAGCTCGCACCTTCCATACCAGGCAACATCCTTGTAAACCTTCTCTGCACCCTCTCCAAAGCATCCACACCCTTTTGGTAATATGGCGACCAGAACTGTACACAGTATTCTAAATGCGGCCGAACCAATGTCTTGTACAATGTTAACATGACCTGCCAGCTCTTATACTCAATACCCCGTCCAATGAAGACAAGCATACTATATGCCTTCTTGATCACTCTATCTACCTGTTCAGCTACTTTCAGGGTACAATGGACCTGCACTCCCAGATTTCCCTGCCCATCAACTTTTCCCAAGGCTCTTCCATTTACTGTATAATTCGCTCTAGAATTAGACTTCCCAAAATGCATCACCTCACATTTGTCTGGATTGAACTCCATCTGCCACTTCTCCACCCAACTCTCCAGTCTATCTATATCCTCCTGTATTCTCTGACAGTCCCTTATGCTTTCTGCTACTTCACCAATCTTCGTGTCATCTGCAAACTTGCTGATCATACCAACAGTGCCCTCTTATAGATCATTACTAGCAACAGTGGCCCCTGCACTGACCCCTGTGGAACACCACTGGTCACCTTTCTCCATTTCGAGAACCTTCCTTCAACTACTACTCTCCATTTCCTGTTGCTCAACCAGGTCTTTATCCACCTAGCTAGAACACCCTGCACACCATGTGACTTCACTTTCTCCATTAGTCTACCATGGGGAACCTTATCAAATGCTTTACTAAAGTCCATGTATATGACATCAACAGTCCTTCCTTCATCTATTAACCTGGTCCATTCCTCAAAGAACTCTATTAAGTTGGTAAGGCATGATCTACCCTACACAACTATGTTGCCTATCACTGATAAGCCCATTCTTTTTCAAATATAAATAGATTTTATCCCTCACCACCTTCTCCAGCAACTTTCCCACCACCGACATCAGGCTCACTGGTCTGTAGTTACCTGGAATATCCCTACTACCCTTCTTGTACAGGGGGACAACATGAGCCACCCTCCAGTCCTCCAGCAACTCACCTGTGTTTAAGGATGCTTCAAAGATATCTGTCAGGGCCCGAGCTATTTCCTCTCTCACCTCCCTCAGTAACCTGGGATAGATCCCATTCGGTCCTGGGGATTTTACCACCTTAATATCCTTTAGCCTACACAACACATCTTTCCTCCTTAGGTCAACGTGATCCAGAGTAAACAAACGTCCATCTCTAATCTCAGCATTCATCACCTCCTGTTCCTCAGTGAACACTGATGCAAAGTAATCATTGAGAATCTCACCCATTTTCTCAGGTTCGACACAACCTTCCTTCCTTCCTTACCCTTTAGTGGACCAACCCTTTCTCTGGTTACCCTCTTGCTTCTTATATAAGAATATAAGGCCTTGGGATTCTCTCTAATTCTGCTCCCCAAAGCTATTTCATGACCCCTTTTAGCCCACTTGGTTCCTCGTTTAAAAATGCTCCTATTCTCCCGATATTCCCCCAAGGCCCATTCTGTTCTTAGCTGCCTGGACCTTACGTACGCTTCCCTTTTCCTCTTGGCTAGTCGCACAATTTCTCCTGTCATCCACGGTTCACGAATCTTGCCTTTCCTATCCCTTGTTTTCAAAGGGACATGTCTATCCTGCACTATCTTCAACCTATCTTTGAAAGCCTCCCACATAACAAATGTGGACTTTCCTTCAAATAGTTGTGTCCAATCCACATTTCCCAGCTCCTGCCTAATTTTGATATAATCAGCCCAGTTTAGGCCCTTAGGACCACTCTCATTTTTGTCTGCTGTATTCTGAAACTTACGGAAATGTGGTCACTGTTTCCAAAGAAATCCCACACTGCAACTCCTATGACCTGGCCTGGTTCATTCCCCAACACCAGGTCCAATATGGCCCCTTCCCTCGTCAGACTATTGACATACTGCTCTAGAAAACTCTCCTGGACGCTTCTTACAAATTCTATCCCATCCAGACTTTTGACACTAAGTGTATCCCAGTCAATGTTGGGAAAATTAAAATCTGTTGCCTCTACATCTTTCCATAATCTGTTTACCTATTTGTGTTTTTACCTCACGCTCACTGTTGGGAGGTCTGTAATACAGCCCCAACACTGTAACTGCACCCTTCTTATTTCTCATCTCCACCCATAATGACTCACTACTCAAGCCCTCCATAGTGTCCTCCTTTAGCACAGCTGTGGTATTATCCCTGACCAGCAATGCAACTCCTCCCCTCACCTTTTACTTCCCTCCCTGTCCTGTCTGAAGTGTCTATATCCTGGAACATTTAGTTGCCAATCATGCCTTTCCTTCAACCAAGTCTGTGATTGCAATGACATCATACTCCCAGGCACCAATCCAAGTCCTAAGTTCATCTGCATTACCCACTATACTCCTTGCATTAAAGTAGATGCACCTCAGGCCACCAGTTCTGTTGCGTTCACCTGCTCTCTGCCTACTCTTCCCCTTATTCATGCTATCTTCATGATTCTTATAGTCACCCGTTCCCACCTCGCTGCCTACTTGTCTTCTTTTCTGGTTCCCAGCCCCTGCTATATTAGTTTAAAATCTCCCCAACAGCAGTCGCAAAAAACTCCTCCAAGTACATTAGTTCCATTTTGGTTCAGATGTAGTCCATCCAATTTGTAATAGTCCCAACTTCCCCAGAACCGGTCCCAATGTCCATCAAATCTGAAGCCCTCCCTCCTATACCATCCCTCAAGCCACGTGTTCAACCTGCCTATTTTTTCATTTCTACCCTGGTTAGCATGTGGCACTGGTTGTAATCCTGGGATCGCTACCTTTGAGGTCGTCCTTTTTAACTTCTCTCCTCGCTCCCTGAATTCTGCTTTCAGGACCTCATCTTGTTTTTTACTTATATCGTTGGTGGCTGTTCACCCTCCCCTTTTAGAATGCTCTGCAGCTGATCAGTGACATCCCTGACCCGAGCACCTGGGAGACAATTTACCATCCGGGAGTCCCGTCTTCAGCCACAGAACCGCCTATCTACTCCCCTCACAATAGAATCCCCTATGACTAGGCCCTACGAGTCTTTTTCCCGCCCCTATGAACAGCAGTGCCCGCCAGAGTGCCATGATCTTGACAACTGCTGCCCTCCCCTGGTGAGCCATCTCCCCCAACAGTATCCAAAATGGAGGGAGATGACCGCAGGGGATACCTGCACTGCCTTCCTACTCTTTTTCTGCCTTTTGGTCACCCATTCACTGTCTCCCTCAGCAATTCTAACCTGCGGTGTGACCAGTTCACTAACGTGCTTTCCACGACCTCCTCAGCCTTGCGGATGCTCCACTGTGAGTCCATCCGCAGCTCCAGAGCCGTCATGCGGTCAAACAAGAGCTGCAGTTGGACACACTTCTTGCAAGTGTAAGAGTCAGGGACATCAGCCACTTCCCTGAGCTCCTACTTCAAGCAAGAGGCACATGCCACAGGTCCGAGGTCCCCTGCCATTGTAAGCCTTAGCTTTATATCAACGAACAAAAAACCAAACAAGACACTTAAATAAATGAAAGAAAAGAAAAAAAAAAGAACTGCGATGAGGAAAGATTCCTTCAGTTGGGGGTGTGAATCTGTGGAACTCATTGCCACAGGAGACTGCCAAGGCATTGAGTGTATTTAAGACAAAGAGAGATAGGCTCTTGATGAGTAGGGGACGGGTCAAGGGTTATAGGAGAAGGCAGGAGAATGGGGTTGAGAAACATAACAACAATGATCGAATTGTGGAGCCGACTCGATGGGCTGAATGGTCTAATTCTACTCAACACCTGACGCTCTCACTCCATGGGTATTGTGGATTGTATTCTAATGAACAGCACTAGCTGTAGAGTTATAGCCTAGTGAGAGCCAGCGTATGTGGAACTATAAACCAGTGAAAATCCAGGTTAGAAGGAATTTGATCAAAAATGACTTTGAGGCAGTTTCCTAGTTGCTGCAGGTTGAGTGTTGCATTAGATTAGATTAGATTACTTACAGTGTGGAAACAGGCCCTTCGGCCCAACAAGTCCACACCGACCCGCCGAAGCGCAACCCACCCAGATCCATTCCCCTACATTTAACCCTTCACCTAACACTACGGGCAATTTAGTATGGCCAATTCACCTAACCTGCACATTTTTATTTTGAATTTTGGGAGGAAACCAGAGGAAACCCACGCAGACACGGGGAGAATGTGCAAACTCCACACAGAGAGTCGCCTGAGGCGGGAATTGAACCCAGGTCTCTGGCGCTGTGAGACAGCAGTGCTAACCACTGTGCCACCGTGCCGCCCACTCAGGAGGTATCTGGAGGTTTAAACTAGAAGCTCCCTACTCTCTTATCCTGTGTTCAGAATCTATAAAGAGGAGCTGCTAATTGTGCTGGTTAAGTAACAATTCACTTCATGTGTGTGACCTTTCAGTCTGTTGGGTTCACTGAGGCCAGGCCAGGTTTATCTGTTCTGGTCTGGGTCATAAATAACATTGCAACTAAATTTCTGATGTTAATATGATCCCAAACAACAATTCAATTGAGGAATGACTTTGACTAGCAGGCACACTGAGCAGCAAAGCATCCTCATTACTCATAACTGACCAGCATCAAATGTCACCTCCATAAAATAAAATAGACTTTATAGCAATTCTGTTCGTCCTGAATTAACTCTCTGGGGAGTGGAATTATCCACACAATGTTCAGCTTCATAGAGTCATACAGCACAGAAACAGACCCTTCAGTCCAACTAGTCCATGCTAAACATAATCCCAAACTAAACGGGTTCCACCTGCCTGCTCCCTCCAAACCTTTCCTATTCATGTACGTACCCAAATTTCTTTGAAATGTTGCAATTAGATTAGAATCCCTACAGCTTGGAAACAGGCCCTTCGGCCCAACCAGTCCACACTGACCCTCTGAAGAGTAACCCACCCAGACACGGGGAGAATGTGCAAACTCCATACAGACAGTCGCCCAAGGTTGGAATCAAACCCAGGCCCCTGGCGCTAACGACTGAGCCACCGTGCCACACACAATTGTGCCCGAAACTGTGCCCAAATGCACCACTTCCTCAGGAAGTTCATTCTATATGCAAGCCATCCCAATGTAAAATATTTGCCCCTCATGTCTTTTTTAAATCTTTCTCCTCGCACCTTAAAAATGTGCTCCCTGGTCTTGAAACCCCTCAGCCTGGGGGGAAAGACAATGAACCCTATCTAACGTTTTTATAAACGTTTATAAGGTTCTTAACCTCCTACACTCCAGTAAAAAAAATCCCAGCCTATCCAGCCTTTCTTTGTAACTCAAACCTTCCATTCCCGAGCAACATCCTGATAAAACGCTTCTGAACTCTCTCCAGCTTGAGAATATCCTTCCTGTAACAGAGGGGCCAGAACTGGACAAACATCTTGAGCAAAGGGAAAGTGATTACTGTATCAACCGAAAGTCCCTCTTAGCATTCCACCCCAGCGATGGTTCATAATCTGGGCAGAACAATGAACAATCTGCATCATCAGATCTTGCAATGATTCTTTGACCAACCTTATGTGATACCTTCGCCAGTCCATGGGCTGACTGTGTGAGAGTGAAGGGTCACTGATCTTCCCACCACTCAGATCTCAGCCTTTAACCATGACAATCTCCTCTGATTCCCCAGTCTCATCATCCCTCCATTCCCACCTGAAGGAGTTTTATCCCGTGAAAGGAATAGTTGTACTTATATAGCTGCAGTCCCAGCCTCAGCATGTTCCTGCACTCCTCTGAGGGGCCAATGAAGGATTGTTGGAATGTGGTTCACTGTTATATCATGGGGAAGCAGCCTGCCAAGCTGTGCAGCAAGATCCCACAATGAGCACATGATAAAGACCTGTTCACCTATTTTTGGTTGAGCTATAAATCAGCCGGGTGACCAAGGAGAGCATTCATGCGCTCAGAAAATCGATCTGGGATCCTGTAGGCTGAAAATGATTTGAATATTGTTTAAGATCAAAGGCAATTGAGTATTGGGTTTGAGAGGGATTGACAGGTTTGAGAGGGTTTGAGAGGGATTGACGGGTTTGAGAGGGATTGACGGGTTTGACGGGTTTGAGAGGGATTGACGGGTTTGAGAGGGATTGACGGGTTTGACGGGTTTGAGAGGGATTGACGGGTTTGAGAGGGATTGACGGGTTTGACGGGTTTGAGGGGGATTGACGGGTTTGACGGGTTTGAGAGGGATTGACGGGTTTGAGAGGAATTGACGGGTTTGATGGGTTTGAGAGGGATTGACGGGTTTGATGGGTTTGAGAGGGATTGACGGGTTTTTAGAGGGATTGACGGGTTTTTAGAGGGATTGACGGGTTTGAGAGGGATTGACGGGTTTGAGAGGGATTGACGGGTTTTTAGAGGGATTGACGGGTTTTTAGAGGGATTGACAGGTTTGAGAGGGATTGATGGGTTTGAGAGGAATTGACGGGTTTGAGAGGAATTGACGGGTTTGACGGGTTTGAGAGGGATTGACGGGTTTGAGAGGGATTGATGGGTTTGAGAGGGATTGACGGGTTTGAGAGGAATTGACGGGTTTGACGGGTTTGAGAGGGATTGACGGGTTTGAGAGGCTTTGACGGGTTTGAAAAGGATTGACGGGTTTTTAGAGGGATTGACGGGTTTGAGAGGGATTACAGGTTTGAGAGGGATTGACGGGTTTGAGAGGTATTGACGGGTTTGACGGGTTTGAGAGGGATTGACGGGTTTGAGAGGGATTGACGGGTTTGACGGGTTTGAGGGGGATTGACGGGTTTGACGGGTTTGAGAGGGATTGACGGGTTTGAGAGGGATTGACGGGTTTGAGAGGGATTGATGGGTTTGAGAGGGATTGACGGGTTTGAGAGGGATTGATGGGTTTGAGAGGTATTGACGGGTTTGACAGGTTTGAGAGGGATTGACGGGTTTGAGAGGGATTGACGGGTTTGAGAGGGATTGATGGGTTTGAGAGGGATTGACGGGTTTGACGGGTTTGAGAGGGATTGACGGGTTTGAGAGGGATTGATGGGTTTGACAGGGATTGACGGGTTTGACGGGTTTGAGAGGGATTGACGGGTTTGACGGGTTTGAGAGGAATTGACGGGTTTGAGGGGGATTGACGGGTTTTTAGAGGGATTGACGGGTTTTTAGAGGGATTGACGGGTTTGAAAGGGATTGATGGGTTTGAGAGGGATTGACGGGTTTGACGGGTTTGAGAGGAATTGACGGGTTTGAGAGGGATTGACGGGTTTGAGAGGGATTGACGGGTTTGAGAGGGATTGATGGGTTTGAGAGGGATTGATGGGTTTGAGAGGGATTGATGGGTTTGAGAGGTATTGACGGGTTTGACGGGTTTGAGAGGGATTGACGGGTTTGAGAGGGATTGACGGGTTTGAGAGGGATTGATGGGTTTGAGAGGGATTGATGGGTTTGACAGGGATTGACGGGTGTGACGGGTTTGAGAGGGATTGACGGGTTTGACGGGTTTGAGAGGAATTGACGGGTTTGAGGGGGATTGACGGGTTTTTAGAGGGATTGACGGGTTTTTAGAGGGATTGACGGGTTTGAAAGGGATTGATGGGTTTGAGAGGGATTGACGGGTTTGACGGGTTTGAGAGGAATTGACGGGTTTGAGAGGGATTGACGGGTTTGAGAGGGATTGACGGGTTTGAGAGGGATTGATGGGTTTGAGAGGGATTGATGGGTTTGAGAGGGATTGATGGGTTTGAGAGGTATTGACGGGTTTGACGGGTTTGAGAGGGATTGACGGGTTTGAGAGGGATTGACGGGTTTGAGAGGGATTGATGGGTTTGAGAGGGATTGACGGGTTTGACGGGTTTGAGAGGGATTGACGGGTTTGACGGGTTTGAGAGGAATTGACGGGTTTGAGAGGGATTGACGGGTTTTTAGAGGGATTGACGGGTTTTTAGAGGGATTGACGGGTTTTTAGAGGGATTGACAGGTTTGAAAGGGATTGACGGGTTTGACAGGTTTGAGAGGGATTGACGGGTTTGAGAGGGATTGACGGGTTTTTAGAGGGATTGACGGGTTTTTAGAGGGATTGACGGGTTTGAAAGGGATTGACGGGTTTGACGGGTTTGAGAGGCTTTGACGGGTTTGAAAAGGATTGACGGGTTTTTAGAGGGATTGACGGGTTTGAGAGGGATCACAGGTTTGAGAGGGATTGACGGGTTTTTAGAGGGATTGACGGGTTTGAGAGGGATTGACGGGTTTGAGAGGGATTGACGGGTTTTTAGAGGGATTGACGGGTTTGAGAGGGATTGACAGGTTTGAGAGGGATTGATGGGTTTGAGAGGGATTGATGGGTTTGAGAGGTTTGAGAGGGATTGACGGGTTTGAGGGGGATTGCTAGATTTGAGAGGGATTGACGGGTTTGAGAGGGATTGACGGGTTTGAGAGGGATTGACGGGTTTGAGAAGGATTGACAGGTTTGAGAGGGATTGACGGGTTTGAGAGGGATTGACTGGTTTGAGAGGGATTGACGGGTTTGACAGGTTTGAGAGGGATTGATGGGTTTGAGAGGGATTGACTTGTTTGAGAGGGAATGACGGGTTTGAGAGGGATTGATGAGTTTGACGGGTTTGAGAGTGATTGACGGGTTTGAGAGGGATTGATGGGTTTGACGGGTTTGAGAGGGATTGACGGGTTTGAGAGGGATTGACGGGTTTGAGAGGGATTGATGGGTTTGAGAGGGATTGAGAGGGATTGATGGTTTTGAGAGGGATTGATGGGTTTGAGAGGGATTGAGACGGATTGACGGGTTTGAGAGGGATTGATGGGTTTGACGGGTTTGAGAGGGATTGACGGGTTTGAGAGAGATTGACGGGTTTGACGGGTTTGAGAGGGATTGACGGGTTTGAGAGGGATTGACGGGTTTGAGAGGGATTGATGGGTTTGAGAGGGTTTGAGAGGGATTGACGGGTTTGAGAGGGATTGATGGGTTTGACGGGTTTGAGAGGGATTGACGGGTTTGAGAGGGATTGACGGGTTTGACGGGTTTGAGAGGGATTGACGGGTTTGAGAGGGATTGATGGGTTTGAGAGGGATTGACGGGTTTGAGAGGGATTGACGGGTTTGACGGGTTTGAGAGGGATTGACGGGTTTGAGAGGGATTGACGGGTTTGAGAGGCTTTGACAGGTTTGACAGGTTTGAGAGGGATTGACGGGTTTTAGAGGGATTGACGGTTTTGAGAAGGATTGACAGGTTTGAGAGGGATTGACTGGTTTGAGAGGGATTGACGGGTTTGACAGGTTTGAGAGGGATTGACGGGTTTGAGAGGGATTGACGGGTTTGAGAAGGATTGACAGGTTTGACAGGTTTGAGAGGGATTGACGGGTTTGACGGATTTGAGAGGGTTTGAGAGGGTTTGACGGGTTTGTGAGGGATTGACGGGTTTGACGGGTTTGAGAGGGATTGACGGGTTTGAGAGTGATTGACGAGTTTGAGAGGGTTTGACGGGTTTGAGAGGGATTGACAGGTTTGAGAGGGATTGATGGGTTTGAGAGGGATTGATGGGTTTGAGAGGGATTGACGGGTTTGACGGGTTTGAGAGGGATTGATGGGTTTGAGAGGGATTGATGGGTTTGAGAGGGATTGACGGGTTTGACGGGTTTGAGAGGGATTGCAGGGAAATCACTTCATTGACAGATGCCAGTCAGATGTGTGTGGCACTATGTGATCAGAGCTTTCAGTGCCCATTCCCAGTCCCTCCCTTTCCTTGCGCTCCTCAAATCTTACAGATTTTTAAACACAAACCTTGAGACAGGACTTTGAGTGTTGGCCATTATAATCAAAGATTTTAACTGAGGGAAGTGTCACTTGGTTGTGATTTTTCCCGATTCACATCCTCTACAAGGCACATTGCTGCCACTCACCCGTGGTCTCTCATCAGCACCTTCCAAACCTACAGGGAGAACATGGCAACACCACCAGCTGCAAATTCCACTCGCAATCCTGACTTGGAAATATATTGCCGTTCCTTCAGTGTCACTGGATCAAAATCCCGGAATTCCCTCCCTAAAGGCATTGTGGGTCAACCTACAGTAGATGGACTGCACTGGTTCAAGAAGGCACCACCACCTTCTTATGGGGGCAACTAGGGACGGGCAATAAATTTTGGCCCCAGCCAGCAAGGCCTCCATCTTATGAATAACAAAAAGCTTGATTTGTTAGTGGTTCACCGTCCAATTAAGGGCAGTGAGTGGGCTCGGCCCACTGGGAAGTTAGCAGGAGATGCTGCAGCCCAGACCCTGCCAGTCCAGGAAGAGGGAGAGGGTCCACCTACCCAAGGCACCCTCTCTACATGATCCAATTACAACACTAGCCCAGCTGCCGTGTCACCACTGTACAGGGAAAAGCCAAGGCAGCCCCTGTAAATGGCCAACGTGCCTTAACCAGCTACCCACTGATGGCATAAGAGCAGATGGTGCTGGTAAACTAGCACGCTGCCCAGATGAACAAATCCTCTCATCACTCACCCCTCATGGGTGCCAAAACCTTGCTCTTGGTGTCCCCAAGCCAATTTAAGAAGCAAGAGTCGAGAGTGTGGTGCTGGAAAAGCACAGCAGGTCAGGCAGCATCCGAGGAGCAGGAGAATCGGCGTTTCAGGCAAAAGCCCTTCATCAGGAATTCAAGAAGCAAGTTTGTTTCATCTCTCGGCACACAGTTCTTTCCCTTCGGGGAATGGTGCGGGAAGGTGAACCATAGACAGCATCCTATCCAGATGCATCACAGCTTGGTGTGGCAAGGCCGCAAGATATTGCAGAGAGTTGTGAACACAGTCCATCATGCAAACCATCTTTCCATCCATTGACTCTAAACTTCCTGCTGCCTTGAGAAAGTGACCACCATAAGCAAAGGCCCCCCCCCTCCCCACCACCTCGGTTATAATGTCTTCCGCGCCATTCCATCAGGTAGAAAAAGCAAAAGTTTGAAACCACATAGCAACAGATTTAAGAACAGCTTCCTCCCCGCTGTTATCAGACTTATGAATGGACCTCTCATATACTAGAGTTGATCTTTCTCTGCATCTTCTCTGTATAGATTCTGCACTCGGTTCAATTTCCCTGATGTACTTATGTAAGGTATGATTTGTCCAGATAAGACACAAAACAATACTTTTCATGGTATCTTGGTACATGTGACAAAAATAAATCAAACCAAATCAAATCAGTATTTGAACCACATCAAATCCTTCATCTTCTGCGGCCAAACGTTTCTGGAGCAGGATTTGAACCTGTGACTCAGAGGTAATGACTGGATCAGCTGACGAAACATGGCCCTTTTTCAAAGAGCTTTTAAAAAGTTGTTCATGGGATGTGGGTATCACTGGCTAGACCAATGTTTATTGCCCATCCCTAACTGCCCAGAGGGTAGTTAAGAGTCAGTCACATAGCTGTGGGTCTTCAGTCACATGTAAGTCAGACCAGGTGAGGATGGCAGATTTCCTTCCTCGAGGAGATGAGTGAACTACAACTGAGATACACATTTATCGTTCCAATTTTTTTATTGAATTCAAATTCCACAGGCCCATCATGGAGAGATTTGAACCGATATCCCCAGAATATGCAGTTCTGAGGAGGTGTCATCGCAAGCTCAAAACATAAACTCTATTCTTCTCTCTCTCCACACAGGCTGTCAGACCTGCTGAGTTTCTCCAGCATTCTCCAGCAGTCGCTGTGTTCCCCGGAACATTAGCCCAGGATTTGGAACTCCTATTTCTGGATTAGTGGTGCTGGAAGAGCACAGCAGTTCAGGCAGCATCCAAAGAGCAGCGAAATCGACATTTCGGGCAAAAGCCCTTCATCAGGAATAAAGGCAGTGAGCCTGAAGCTTGGAGAGATAAGCTAGAGGAGGGTGGGGGTGGGGAGAAAGTAGCATAGACTACAATGGGTGAGTGGGGGAGGGGATGAAGGTGATAGGTCAGGGTGGAGAGGGATGAAGGGCTTTTGCCCGAAACGTCGATTTTGCCTGTCCTCGGATGCTGCCTGAACTGCTGTGCTCTTCCAGCACCACTAATCCAGAATCTGGTTTCCAGCATCTGCAGTCATTGTTTTTACCATTTGGGACTCCTAGTCCAGTGACGTTATCAGTACGTCCTTAGTGTGGTACCAGGAATGAGAGAGATCAGAGATGTGGAGAGATTGGAGAAACTGGAATTGATTTCCTTCAGGCAGAGAAGGTTATCGGAAGATTAAGTCAAGTTGTTGAAAATGTTGGAAGATTTTGATAGAGTGAATGAGGAGACATTGGTTCCATACGTGGGAGGGCTATGGACCTGAGGAGGAAGGTTAGAGATAATCAGGAAACAAATAATCTTCCCTGTGGCCAGAAGGGAAGGTGAGGAGGAGCCTTTTGCACAATGAGCTAGTGCCATTTGGAATACCATTGCAAAGGCTGCTGGCTACAGATTCAAACTTTCAAAAAAACTATTTGGCAAATACTTGGAAAGAATTGAAGGATTCCATTAAAAGAAAGTGGGGAGTGGACCCAATTGGACAACTATTTTAAAGAGCAAGCGCAGGGTGCTGAACTTCCTCCTTCCATTCTCCTCAATTCTGTTTCTCCAAACTAAGTGATGCCCTGCACTTTAATAGCAGCCTGACACCACCATGGAAACAGCATGGAAACAGACCCTTCAGTCCAACCAGTCCGTAAAACTGAACTAGTCCCAACTGCCTGAGCCTAGCCCATATCCCACCAAATGTTTCCTCTTATCCAAATGTCTTTTAAATGTTGTAACTCTACCCACATCTGGCACTTCCCCTGGAAGTTTATTCCACATGCAAATCGCTCTCTGTAAAAAAAGTTGCCCCTCACAACTTTTTTAAACCTTTCTCCTCTCACCTTAAAAACATGCCCCTCACCTTGAAATTCCCTGCCCGAGGGAAGAGATGCCTTATCTATGCCCCTTATGATTTTAAAAATCTCTATCAGGTCTACGCTCAACCTCCTGCACTTCAGTTAAAAAAGTCCTAGCCTATACAGCCTCTCCTTATAACACAAATCTTCCATTCTTGGCAACATCCTGGTAAACCTCTTCAGAACCCTCTCCAGCTGAACAATATCCTTCCAATTACGGAGCAACCAGAACTGAACACTACTGCAGAAGAGGTCTTACCAATGTCTTGTACAACATCAACATGGCACCCCAACTCCTAAACTCATGAGGAGCTTGGTGGACAGTCTGTGAGCCAGTCTCCTGCTTAAGAGAACAGCTTAGCATCAGCTAGTGCTTGTTCTGAACTTGTTCAGGCTACAACAACAACCTGACTCTACACAACACCTTTTAGATACTAAAAAATGTTGAAGCATTTCACTGGAAACATTTATAAAATCAAAATGACACCAAACCAAGATCAGGGAGATGATGGGCAAATTAAAAGAGTTGTCTTTATGGAGTCTCTAACAGATGGAGAAAGAGAAAGATACTCGCAGGTAGATAGGATAGTGAAGAAGGCATTTAGTATGCTTTCCTTTATTGGTCAGAGTATTGAGTACAGGAGTTGGGAGATCATGTTGCGGCTATACAGGACATTGGTTAGGACATTGGTTGGAATATTGTGTGCAATTCTGGTCTCCTTCCTATCTGAAAGATGTTGTGAAACTTGAAAGGGTTCGGAAAGTTTTACAAGGATGTTGCCAGGTTTGGAAAATTTGAGCTATAGGGAGAGGCTGAACAGGCTGGAGCAGTTTTCCCTGGAGCATCGGAGGCTGAGGGGTGACCTTATAGAGGTTTATAAAATCATGAGGCACATGGATAGGATAAATAGACACAGTCGTTTCCCTGGGGTCGGGGAGTCCAGAACTAGAGGGCATAGGTTTAGGGTGAGAGGGGAAAGATATAAAAGGGTCCTAAGGGGCAACTTTTTCACGCAGAGGGTGGTACGTGTATGGAATGAGCTGCCAGAAGATGTGGTGGAGGCTGGTACAATTGCAATATTTAAAAAGCATTTGGATGGGTATATGAATAGGAAGGGTTTCGAGGGATACGGGCAAAGTGCTATCAAATGGGACTAGGTTAATTTAGGATAGCTAGTCGGCATGAATGAGTTGGACTGAAGGGTCTGTTTCCATGCTGTACATCCCTATGACTCTAAATGTTTAAGAATTCCTGAGTTTAGGGCCAGGCAGCTAAAGGCAGAGCCAGCAGTTATTGGCAGGTGCACTGGCTTCTTGATCATTTATTTCAAAATGTGAGCCATCTCAATCAGTAAAGGTCAGAGAGCAATGCTCCCAATCAATCCATCACTCTAAATGCAAATTAAAATCGGGTTCCTGAAGATTGGTTCCTGTTCAGTGACTGTATGATGACAGATGGTTGAATGCTTCCAGAGGGATTCGAGAGGACTCCCTTTGACATGACTTACAGCCTCAATGTAAATGAGACGCAGGCAGGAACTGCAGGCTTTGACTGAAGGGAAATGTGAAGCTGCTGGAGACAGTGAAAGGATTCATTTTGTTAAACCCTTTCCATCTTGACATGAGCATCGACTGTCCAGTTGGGAGCCGGCCCAGGGACTGGAATGGGGAATGGGAATCACCCGGAAACTGCATGTGGAGTAGATTGCTCAACCCAGCTGGGAAAGGGCTCGGCATATAGGCAGTCTTCCCCTAACACTGTGGTAGTGCCCTTGCCTCTGAGCTAGGGGCCCAGGTTCAAGACCCAGCTCCCCTGGCAGTGTGTGAAAACATCTCTGAACAGACTGGTAAATAACTCATCTCCTCCATCCCGAGAACTATCCACAATCCCAGCATGCTGCTGGAATCCAGAAACAGGTTCAAGCGAAGGAGAGAGAAAGATGGCAGCAGGAGCTCTGGCCAGACCTGTCCTAGAAGCTTTCTTTATGACGAATAAAACAAACTGGAAAGAAAGATGTGCATTTGATAGCACCTTTCACAACCTCAGGGCACCCTAAACCCTTTCACGAGGTATTTTGAAGTTCTTGATAGCTCCTGACTTCTGTCGAATAAGATTGCAGCAAGGATGAAGGCTGTGAGACTAACGAGGGTCTCGGTGGTAGATTCACTAGAACAGAATTGGAGAGGAGAAGTATTAGGGAGCTAGAATTCCTTAGTAACGGACTCAATCATTGCTCAGCCAATAAAAAGTGGCTCATCGTGAATAGTGAAGCCCTATTTGATAGTGCCCCTGAGTTACAATTTGACTTTGCTTCACTGATCCATGGTTCAGCAACCAAAGCCTGAGGCCTACTGGCCTTTCAGCTTTGCTACTTCTTCCTGTGGGTTAATTCCCAATTCACTGTGTTTAAGGTAGATCGTGATGCTGTCAACTCCTCAGCAATATCCCCATGGTCAATATTTTTTGTTTATTGGGATTGCTAGTAAGGTCACCATTTATTGCAGTCATTACAGAGGGTAGACAACAAGTCAACCCATGGGCCTGGACTTACACATAGACCAGACTCGGTAAAAGTGAGGACTGCAGATGCTAGAAACCAGAGTTTAGATCAGAGTGGTGCTGGAAAAGCACAGCAGGTCAGGCAGCATCCGAGGAGCAGGAAAATCAACGTTTTGGGCAAAAGCCCTTCATCAGGAATCGCTAGGTAAGGACAGTAGATTCCCCCCTCTCCAAAGGACCATTTATAAAGGGCAATAATGAACAGGATGGAACTTTATAAGGATCAAAGGTAGTTTTGTCGTCATCATCGCTGAGACACGATCTCAATTCCAGTTTCAACTTCTCTAGCTCCCCTGGTGGGATTTGAACCCTTTTCCCCCAGAGCACTGCTGCTGGTCTCAGGATTGTAGATATAGTCACATTACCACTATGCTATCTTCTCCCCCATTAGCGTGCCCTGTCCTAAAAGGTGGACACTTCACCTCTGCAGGGTGAAGGGCTATCACTGTGTGCAAGGAAATGCCTTAGCCAATAGTTCATGAGGTTACTGATTCACTCTCACCTGGTACGCAGGATTGTACATTCATGGTTTAGAGCCTGGTTTCCAGGCACTGCATTAACAAACTTACCTAAAAACTCCACTCACCAATTCATAGAATCCCTACAAAATGGAAACAGGCTATTCAGCCCAAAGAGTTCTTACTGGCCCTCTGAAGAGCATCCCACCCCAGAACCCCCCTCCCTGCATTTCCCATGGCTAACCCACCGAGCCATGAACATCCCTGAGCACTATGAGCAGTTTAGCATGGTCAATCCCCCTGACCTGCACATCTTTGGACCCGAAGGAAACCTACACAGACACTGGGAGAACGTGCAAACTCTACACAGACTGTCGCCCAAGGATGGAATTGAACCCAGTCCCTGGCGCTGTGAGGCACCAGTGCTAACCACTGAGCCACTGTGCCACCCACAGCTGTGAATTAATGGATGTGTCTCAATAAAAATGAGAAAATCCAAGATTTATGAGAATGTCAGGGACAGAGGCTGTATGGCTTAAGCTTGGTGAAGGGGCAGGTGTAGTGGGAGATGATTTTCAGACAATCAGAGTAATACTGTATGGGTTCCCTGGAGATAGTCATTAAGACTGATGCTCTGTTCACTATACAGGCACACTCTCTGAGAAGTTGCTGTCTAAAATATAAGAGTTGTCCGAAAAATAGCATTTCTGAAATAAAAGCAGAAATTTTGTTTTATTCATGTAAGGGATGTGGGTGCCACTGGCTGGACTGCTAATTATTACCCTTTATAATTGCTCAGAGGGCATTAAGTGTCAACCCCATTGCTGTGGGTCTGGAGTCACATGAAGGCCAGACCAGGTAAGGATGGTAGATTCCTTCCCTGAAGGACATTAGTGAATCTGAAGGGTTTTTCCAACGATCAACAATGGATTCATGGTCATCATTAGATTCTTAATTTCAGATATTTAATTGAATCAAACTACATCATCCAGCATGGTAGGATTTGTACCCAAGTCCTCAGACCATCACTGGGGTCTTTGGATTATTAGTCAAGTGACAAAATCACTAAGCCATTGCTTCTAAATAGGGCCAGAAGGAGACCATTTGGCCCATTCACTATTCAATACGATCATGGCTGATCCTCTTGCTATCTCCCAACAGTTTTGTTCTTCACACCATGTTTGAAGTTTTTTGGTCAATTCTATAACGACACATCATCTTTTTATTTTTCTGTATTTTTAGTAGTGGACTGAAATGGCAACAGAACAGTTTCCAGAATCCCAGTCTATGACCATCACCAATAAGAGACATTCAATGGTGTTGCCAATACGGAATCCCCCAGTACTGACCTCCTGGGGGTTACCATTGACCAGAAACTCAACTGGACTCACCACCTAGGCAAAGTGGCCACAAGAGAAGGTCAAAGGCTAGGAATACCACAGTAAGTAACTACCTCCTGACTCCCCAAAGCCTGTCCATCATTTACAAGGCATAAGTCAAGAGTGTGATGGAACACTCCTCACTAGCCCTGGATGGGGGCAGCTCCAACAACACTCAAGAAGCTCAACACCATCCAGGAAAAAGGAGCCACTTGATTGGCACCACATCCACAAGCATCCACTCCCTTCACCACCAACACTCTGTCAGTTTGTACCTCAATGTGTACCATCTGCAAGATACACTGCAGAAATTCACCAGAGACCCATGGACAGTACTTTCCAAACCCATGACCACTTCCATCTCGAAAGATAAGGGCAGCAGGTATATGGGAACACCACCACCTGCAAGTTCTCCACCAAGCCACTGACCATCCTGACCTGGAAATATATTGTCGTTCCTTCACTGTTGCTGGGTCAAAATCCTGGAATTCCCTCCCTAAGGGTTTCGTGGGTCAACCTACAGCATGCGGACTGCAACGGTTCAAGAAGGCAACTCACCACCATCTTATCAATGGGCAACTCAGAATGGGTAATAGATCTGGTCTAGCCAATGATGCCCACATCCAGTGAATGAATAAAAGACAACTCTGGGTTAAGCCTCAGCTGCAGCAGTGGGCATCTTCAGAACCCGGAAAAGCACTCTTCAGAAGGTTGGTAAGGCCTTGGAGATGACAGACAGAGGATATAGGAGAATAGCCCTAGGGAGACAGGATTCAATTAAACAGAGATTATTAAGAAAGCATGAACATCCCTTTCGAGCTGAGAAGGCTAACGAGAGATTAAATGTCAATGTTTAAACATTTGAATGGTGCTGGTGAATTAGAAAAGGAGGAACTGTTTGACGGGAGAGTCAGTCACCAGGAGACACTGATCAGCTGTGGTAGCTGGATGCAGAACTATGTGGGAGATGAGGATGAGCTCAGCAATGTGCAGTTCGTTGGAACGTGCTCAGCAACTCAGTAAGAACCTTCAAAATTCTCAAAAAGAAAAGTTTGCAGAACTGGGGGAAAGGAGCGAAATGGAGCGTTCACTCACAACACTGGCACATGTGTGACGGGCTGAATGGCCCCGACTCAAGGGGCAGCTAGGGGTGGGCAGTAAAAGCTGACCCAGCCAGCAACACCCATGTCCCATGGGTGAAACAAAAAATCACTTGGAGCAATATTATCCCAGTTTGCTCCGGCACACTTCCCAGCAATTTAACATTGAGAATAAACTCTGATCTCTCTTTCCTCTGATACAGAATGAGAGACCTCGTATTTGCAGAGACTGAACTCTATCAGCCATGTGTGTTCCCACTGTACACTGTGTATTGCGTCACCAACAGCATCTGGATAAAGGATTCCCTGTCCCTGCTGTTTATATAGTGGAGATCTGACAGTGTCGATTCCCCCAGATCACCATCCTATGCAATTTATATAACGTACATGGATTATTAAATAGAGACCTGATAACTGCCAGAGAATTTACACACAATCTCACCCAGCATTTTCTTATTGGTACTGACCTCGGTTCTGGCTGCATTATATAATATTTACACTCTGTCTTTTATTTCTCAGTCATTAGCGGTTGGTTCTCGCTCAGTAAACTTGCAAAGATTATGTCACAATCATTAATCTTTCAGTGTGGCTCTCTCTGCCTCAGCAAGCACTGACTGTCACTTGCTCTGGGGAGAAAGCAGAATAAAGAGGCTGGGATCCTGTACACAGGTTCCAAGACCCCTGCACTGAGCTGGCTGATGAATGGCTGAGGAACTATGAGCTGCCCCAAGGTACAAGAGAGACCAGAGAAGGGGGAATCAATTTCTGACCAGCTGCGCTCTTTCTGTAATTATGTATCTTCCAAACTCTGTGTTTCCCACATGGCAGCGGCAGTCGGTTTAGCGCAGGATCTCCCAATGCACAGCAAGATTCCACGCATACCGAGCAAATCCTGAAGGGGTGTCATGAGTGAGGTACAGCACAACACTTACCATTACAAAGCAGGGGAGCACTTACAGCTATGGCCACTCTTCATCCTTCCCTTTCTCTCACGACCTCCTGACCTTTCCCATTGCCTTCCCCCCAAAGGCATGGGTAGGTTTTCAGGGTGAGAGGCAGCTGCTCCCCAGGCCCCTGCCTTTCATGGGTGCATGCAGGTGAGCTATTGGATCACAGAAGGCATCACAGCTGAGTGTACCCCTGTCCTCAGCATCTCTCCAAGGTGAAGGAATGGGGTGCTTTACCAATCACAAATGTGAACAGGTTTGAAAAGGTTTGTGAAGACAATCAAACATTTCAGAACACAAGGGATGGGGAGGACTGTGGATTAAGACATTGGGGAAGAACTTCAATTATAGAGTGATACAGCACAGAAACAGACCCTTCGGCCCAACTAGCCCATGCTGGCCACGTTTCCAAAACTAAGCTAGTCCCATTTGCCTACGTTTGGTCCATATCCCTCTAAACCTTTCCCATTCATGTACCTGTCCTTTTCAATGTTGTAACTGCACTTGCATCTGCCACTTCCTCTGACAGTTCATTCCACACACGGACTCCTCTCTGTGTGAAAATGTGACCCCCTCAGCTCCTTTCTAAATCTTTCTCCTCTCACCTTAAAAATATGGCCTCTAGTTTTGAACTTTGCCGCTCAGGAAAACAACCTTCACTATTCACCCTATCGATGCCCGTCATTATTTTATAAGTCAGCTCTCAACCTCCGACACTCCAGTGAAAAGTGTCCCGGCCTATCCAACTTCTCCTGAGAACCCTTCAGTCCCAGGACATCTTTGTTGATCTTTCCTGAATCACCTCCAATTTAATGCTACAGTAGAACGACCAGAACTAAACACAGTATTCCAAAAGAGGCCTCACCAATATACAAGTGCAACATAACATCCCAATTCATATACTCAGTGGTCTGAGCAATGAAGGTAAGCGTGCTAAATGCTTTCTTCACCACCCTGTCTACCTGCGACGCAAATTTCAAAGAACTATATACCTGAACCCCTAGGTCTCTCTGTTTGACAACATTACCCAGGGCCCTACCATTAACCGTATAAGTCCTGACCTTGTTTGCAATACCAAAATGCAATTAAACTCCATCTGCCACTCCTCAGCCCATTGACCCAATTGATCAAGTTTGTTTTGCAAAGTCAGATAATCTTCTTCACTGTCAACTATTCCACCAATTTTGGCGGGATCTGCAAACTTACTAACCATGCCTCTTAAATTCTCATCCATATCAGAAACAAAAGTGGGTTTAGCCCTGATCCTGCAGCACACCGCTGGTCACAGGCCTCCAGTCTGAAAAACAATCCTCCAATCACCCTCTGCCTCCCACTGTCAAGCTAATTTTGTAACCAATTGGCAAGCTCACCCTGAATCCCATGTGATCTAACTTTATTCATTAGTCTACCATGCAGAACCTCATCAAAAATCACACAAGACCAGGTTATAGTCCAATGGGTTTATTTAAAATCACTAGCTTTTGGAATGCTGCTCCTTCGTCGGCTGTTAGCAATGGTCTGCCAGCACTTAATGAAGGAGCAGTGCTCCAAAACCTTGTGTTTTCAAATAAACCGTTGGACTGTAACCTGGTGTCATGTGACTTTTGACCTTCTCCAACCCAGTCCAACACTGGCACCTCCACTTCATCAAAGGCTGCACTAACATCTACTGCAACATCTACTGCTCTGTCCTCATCAATCATTTTTGTCACACCTTCCAAAAACTCTGTCAAATTTGTAAGACACATTTCCCATGCACAAAGCCATAATCAGTCCTTGCCTTTCCAAATGGATGTAAATCCTATCTCTCAGAATCCCCTCCAATAACTTACCCACCACTGATGTCAGACTCACAGGTCTATAGTTCCCAGCTTCTCCTTACAGCCTTTCTTACATATAGGCACAACCCTCCAGTCCACTGGCACCTCATCCATGGCTGTAGATGATACAAATATTTCTGCTAGGGGCCCCCCAATTTCTTCCCTAACTTCCCTGGAACACACTTGAACTGGTCCCAGAGAATTGTCCAACTTTGTGGTTTTTAGGCGCTGCAGCACCTCCTCTTCTGTAATGTGGACTGTTTACAAGACGTCAATATTTCTTTCCCTGAGTTCCCTAGTCTCCCCATCTTTCTCCACAGTAAAAACTGACACAAAATACTCATTTAGCATCTCTATTATCTTCTGTGGTTCCACACATAGTTGATCTTAAAGGGATCCTATTCTCTCCCTAGTTGCTCTTTTGCTCTTAATGTACTTGTCGAATCTCTTTAGATTATCCTTAACCTTATCTGCCAAGATAGCCCCTTTCCACCATCCTGATTTCCCTCTCAATAATGCCTCGACACCTCCTTATACTCTTCAAGAGATTTACTTATGGATTCAAACAGTTGTTCTACTTAGAGGAGGCAGGGGGATGGTAAGGGGTAGATCTGATGAAGGGACTCGGTGGGGGTTGGGGGGGGGATGTTGTTGCTGGAGTCTCTGAGGAGCAATTAGTCCATAGGCTGCAGGGATAGTGACCAGATGCTCACAGGTTGAGGAGAATTGGCAAAACCGTCAGATGCGAGATGGGGAATAGTTTAGTTATGTTCCAGAATATGTTGCCTGAAAATAGCACCGTGGCTAAGGGAGATAATGGCCTTGTGGTATTATCACTAGACTGCTAATCCAGAGTCTCTGGGTTCAAATCCTGCCATGGCGAAATGTGGAATTTGAATTCAATAAAAACCTGGAACTAATAATGACCATTAAACAAATGTCAGGAGGAAGAAGCGTCTGGTTCACTAATGCCATTTAGGGAAGGAAGCTGCCATCCTTACCCAGGCTGACCCACATGTAACTCCAGACCCACAGTGATGGGGTCGACACTTAACTACCCTCTGGATAATAAATGCTGGCCCATCCGTATTGACATGGAGAGTTAATTGATTGTACAGCCAATAAAGTCCTGTTGACAACACAACGCATTCATATTCTGCCTTTAGATCTCCTTTTAAAGTTTCGATTGCAATGTAGGAAATGAGGCAGCCAGACTGCACACAGCAAGATCCCACACACAGCCATGTTGTAGATTGAGGGATGGGCATCAGTCAAGATACCAGAGATAATTCTCCCTTCCTCTTTCAAAACTCTGCAAGGGGCTTGTGATCATCTCCCAGGGCAGGGCCCTCTCTTTAACTGATGGGAAGGGGAGGGCCTCTGACAGTAAGGCACTGTTTCGCACAGTCTGCAGTAGGACTCTGTATCCAAATGTGCTACCCACTAAACCACCTGGACACAGAAAACAAACACGAGCCACTCCGGGGAAGAGAAAGCACATCTTTCAGAGGAAATATTTGGAATGTGAGTATTGTTGGAAGCACAGGGAGAGTGAGACTAATTTCCTGGACCTTGGAAAACACTGGCACAATCACAGTGGGCTGACCGGTCTCTTTATGTACTTTATGTTCTTTGAATCAGTGGAAGATAAAAGATGCCCCAGGGACAGGTTTGGAGCAAATAGACCTATGGTATGACCTACCCTCTGCTGACGATCAGCCTGACCGCCTCCAGGTTGCCATGGTAAACCGCCCAGAGGGTAGGAGTCATGCCATCCTCATCGGGGGAGTTCAGCTCCTTCTTGGTCGCCTCTTTCAGCAGATCCAGGTAACCATCCCGAGCAGCCTTGTGATACCTGTCACTCATTGCGTTGACTGCAAGCCTTTGGAGGCATCAGGAGTCTGTGAGCAAACAGCCCCGTGGAGAGGGCAAGCTCATTGGCATCATCTCTGAGAATTGGCACTGCACACTGTTCCTCGGTGCGGGAGAGCTGTGCCCAAGAGCTGGATGGGGGAGAGTTTGTGCCCAGGAGCTCAGTTCCAGAGAGCTGGTGCCCAGGAGCTGGCTGTTTCTCAATGCGGGAGAGCTGGGTGTTCCTGGGTGCCGGACAGCTGTGCTCAGGAGCTGGCCGTACACACTGCCTTTCCTGTCTCACGGTGCTGGTAATCTGAGCAGTACAACAGCAGCTCACAGAATGATAGATAGAGCCAGCTGAGCATGCCACCAGGTCCTAGTGCCCTCAGCGCTCGAGTCCAATCATCCCTGGAAACAGATTCTTCTGGTATTAATGTTGACGTGTGGTTTACTGTTTGAATTGAAACCAAGAAAGCAACTCTTCAACCAGACATTTCTTTAGCACGAGTTTATTGGCATTTAATGATCATAATGCACACTGTCACAATTTGTCTGCTAACATTCCTGTGTAGAGGCAGCTTTACTCTGTATCTAACCTTGTGCTGTCTCTGTCCTGGGAGTGTTTGACATAAACAGTGTAGAAGGAGTTTTACTCTGTATCCAACCCCGTGCTGTTACCGTTCTGGGAGTGTTTGATGGGGACAGTGTAGAGGGAGCTTTACTCTGTGTCTAGACGTTTCAGGCGAAAGCTCTTCATCAAAGCAGTCCTGATGAAGGGCTTTTGCCCTAAACGTCAATTTTCCTGCTCCTCGGATGCTGCCTGACTGGCTGTGCTTTTCCAGCACCACTCTAATCTAGACTTTGATTTCCAGCATCTGCAGTCCTCACTTTTGCCGGAGCTCTACTCTGTACCTAACCCCGTGCTGTCACTGCTCTGGGAATGTTTGATGGGGACAGTGTAGAGGGAGATTCTAGATTAGATGTGGATGCTTTGGAGAGGGTACAGAAAAGGCTTATCAGGATGTTGCCTGGTATGGGGGATTTTAGCTATGAAGAAAGGTTGGATAGACTGGGTTTGATTTCATTGGAACGCAGCAGGTTGTGTTGGGGGTGGGGGGGATGGGGGGGTGGTTGGTAACCCAATAGGAGCTCATAAGATTGTGAATGGCATGAATAGAGCGGAAAGTTTGGGGGTTTTTCCCAGAGTGGAGGGGTCAGCTACTGAGGGACGCAGGTTCAAGGTGCAGGGGAGGTTGTTTAAAAGAGATGTGCGAGGCAAGTTTTTCACACAATGGATGTGAGTGCTTGGGACACATTGCCAGAGGAGGTGGTGGAAGCAGACACAATGGCAGCATTGGAGAAGCACCTGGACGAAGACATTGATGGGAAGGGAATAGAGGGATATGGATCTTGTAAGTGAAGACAGTTTTAATATGGAATGGCAAAATGTGTCGGCACAGGCTTAGAGGGCCGAAGGGCCTGTTCCTGTGCTGTCGTGTTCTTTATTCTTTGTTCTAATAAAAAAAAATCATACATTGGATGTAGACACTTGGGACCAACTGAATCTCTTGAAGAGAGTAAACATTGTAGGGGCATTCTTAAGAAGGAAGGCAAAGAGGGGATACGAGAGCCTTTTGGAGATAAGGTTAAAGATCACCCAAAAGGATTCTATAGATTAGATTAGATTAATTACAGTGTGGAAATAGGCCCTTCGGCCCAACAAGTCCACACCGACCCGCCGAAGGGCAACTCACCCATACCCCTACATTTACCCCTTACCTAACACTACGGGCAATTCAGCATGGCCAATTCACCTGACCTGCACATCTTTGGACTGTGGGAGGAAACCGGAGCACCTGGAGGAAACCCACGCAGACACGGGGAGAACGTGCAAACTCCACACAGTCAGTCGCCTGAGGCGGGAATTGAACCCGGGTCTCTGGTGCTGTGAGGCAACAGTGCTAACCACTGTGGCACCGTGCCGCCCACAGTAAGGGCAAGAAAGCAACCAGAGAGAGACTAGGGCTCCTTAAAGATCAAAGAGGCTGCCTTTGAGTTAGATCTCAGGAGATGGGAGAGATATTAAGTGAAAATTATGTGTCAGTTTTTACTAGACGGAAAGAAATGGAGGCTAGGGAACTCAGGGAAATAAACACTGATGCTTTATATACATTTCACATTTCAGAAGAGGAAGTACTGGCGATATTAGAAAATATAAAGACAGATAAATCTCCTCGACCTGATCAAATGTACCCCAGGATGTTGTGGGAAGTTAGGGAGGAAAGTTTGGGGTTTCCATGCAGAAATATTTGTCTCATATATAACCATGAAGGACTGGAGGCTGATGTTGTGCCTTCATTTAAGAAAGACTGTGAGGAGAGGCCCGGGAGCTATAGACCTGTGAGTCCGACATCGGTGGTGGGTAAGTTGTTGGAGGGAATTCTGAAAGATAGGATTTACATCCACTTGGAGAGGCAAGGAATGAGTAGGGGTAGTTAGCATGGCTTTGTGCGAGGGAGATCATGTCTCACAAACTTGATTACATTTTGTAATGAGGAAACCAAGATGATCAATGAGGGCAGAATGGTAGACGTCGTCTGCGTGGACTTTAATAAAGCCTTTGACCAGCTTCTGTAGACTGATTTGTCAGCTTAGATCACATGGGATTCAGGCTGAGCTTGACGATTGGATACAAAATTGGCTTTTCAGTGAGAGGCAGAGGGTGGTGGAGGAGGGTTGTTTTTCCTTGGGTTTGTGATCTGAGCCATCAAGAGCCTGACGGAGAAGGCACTCAGCCCAGACACCTCTCATTCCCTCCAGGCGGCACAGACGCGCGGTGGGCTTCCGGGTGAACTGACCTCTCTTCCATCCAGAACTTGACATTGGCTCCGTGCTGTGGACCCTTCCCCGTGACGTGGTGCTCCACAATCTGAGCTGTCTCAGGGATATCCTCTGGGTGCCTGTTCAAACAGCACAGAGCCTTGATTTGTACGGATTGATGCTGCACATTCTCCATCTTCACCCACTGCCCCAACATGCCTTGGCGTAATGTTTTGCCCTCCACTAGCAGGGATCTGGGGTGGAGAGTGCTGGGCATGGTGGTCTCGAAGCAACCGGCGACTGAGCAAGTTTACCGGGTACCAGACCAAACCACGTTCTGTGACCTGGAGGAGATGGTCTTCCACTTGTACGTCAAGCGTGCTCGTCTGCGGCCCCTTCTTAGTTTTTTGAAGGGGGCTGCAGCTAAAACTTTGGTTGCACTTCAACCCCACACTCCTGATCTACAGATACCTGATTCAAAGGGCTTGAGTCTTTGAGTTTTTCATGGCTTTACTCCTGGGCGTGGCCATTACCGGGTCCAGGCAGCAGGTCGAAGAGGGGCTTATTGCTCCTGACTGTCCCTCTTTCACGGTTACGTTCATGCCCGGGTGCCCCTGGAGAGGGAGCATGTGGCTCTCACTGGCACAGTGGGACCTTGCAAGGCCACTGGGTGTCACAGGAGCTGGAGTGCAATAACCTGGATAAAGATATTTTGTTTTATTTCATAGTTTCGACAGTATAGGTTTCTGTTTTGCCTTTTGAGTTTGCATACTACAAATGGTAGTTACAGGGGATTCTATAATTAGGGGACAGGTAGTATCCTTTGTGAGACGGATCGGGAGACCCACAAGGTGTGTTGCCTGCCCGGCGCCAGAGTGCAGGACATCTCTGACCGGCTTGAAAGGATATTGGAGCGGGAGGGGGAGGATCTAGTTGTTGTGGTGCACATTGGGACAATAACATAGGCAAGGCTGGGAAGGAGGACCTGTTTGGAGATTATCAAGCACTAGGAACGAAAATAAGGTCCTCGAGGGTCATAATCTCCTGCTTACTGCCTGAGCCACGTGCAAATTGGCTTAGGGATAAGAAAAGTAGGGAAGTAAACATGTGGCTAAGCGAGTGGTGTGGGAAAGAGGGGTTCCACTTCATGGGGCATTGGCATCAGTTTCGGAACCAGGGGAATCTGTACCAATGGGACGGTCTCCACCTGAACCAATCTGGAACCAGTGTTGTAGCGAAAAGGATAAACAGGGTGGTCACTAGGACTTTAAACTTGTGAGTCATGGGGAAGGGAAGGGAAAATGACAAGAAGTATGATGGTAAATAAAAAGGTATGTAACAGGTTAGCATGTGTGCAGAAGGGATTAAGTACAAGTATATAAGAAATAAAAAGGAAGGATAACTCAGGAGATATTATTCGAGATGTTGGTATCATGAGGATAAGAAGGCTAGCATAAAGAGCACTTTACCTGAATGCTCGTAGCATCCTTAACAAGGTCGACGAGTTACCTGCACAAATCATCGCGAATGAATTTGATTTATTAGCCATTACGGAGATATAGTTACAGGGTGGTCACGACTGGCAGTTAAATATCCAGGGGTATCAGACTATTCGGAAGGACAGACAGGAAGGCAATGTAGGTGCTGTAGCTCAAGGACAACATCAGGACAGTGCTGAGAGATGATCTAGGTTCTATGGAGAATAAGGTGAATCCATTTGGGTGGACATTAGAAATTCTAAGAAAAAGTCACTGATAAGCGTAGTCTAAAGACCACCAAATAATAACATCACATTAGGGCGGGCAAGAAACAAAGAAATAACTAATGCCTGTAAAAATGGTATGGCAATTATCTTGGGGGATTTTAATCTACATAAAGATTGGTTGGACCAGCAGTGCCAGGGTGGCCTTGAGGAGGAGTTTAGGTAAAAACAATGACTGCAGATGCTGGAAACCAGATTCTGGATTAGCGGTGCTGGAAAAGCACAGCAGTTCAGGCAGCATCCGAGGAGCAGTAAAATCACATTTCGGGTAAAAGCCCTTCATCAGGAATAAAGGCAGTGAGCCTGAAGCGTGGAGAGATAAGCTAGAGGAGGGTGGGGGTGGGGAGAAAGTAGCATAGAGTACAATGGATGAGTGGGGGAGGGGATGAAGGTGATAGGTCAGGGAGGAGAGGGTGGAGTGGATAGGTGGAAAAGGAGATAGGCAGGTAGGACAAGTCATGGGGACGATGCTGAGCTGGAAGTTTGGAACTGGGGTGAGGTGGAGGAAGGGGAAATGAGGAAACTGTTGAAGTCCACATTGATGCCCTGGGGTTGAAGTGTTCCAAGGCGGAAGATGAGGCGTTCTTCCTCCAGGCGTCTGGTGGTGAGGGAGCGGCGGTGAAGGAGGCCCAGGGCCTCCATGTCCTCGGCAGAGTGGGAGGGGGAGTTGAAATGTTGGGCCACAGGGTGGTGTGGTTGATTGGTGTGGGTGTCCCAGAGATGTTCCCTAAAACGCTCTGCTAGGAGGCGCCCAGTCTCCCCAATGTAGAGGAGACCGCATCGGGAGCAACAGATACGATAAATGATATTGGTGGATGTGCAGGTAAAACTTGATGGATGTGGAAGGCTCCTTTAGGGCCTTGGATGGAGGTGAGAGAGGAGGTGTGGATGCAGGTTTTACATTCCTGCGGTGGCAGGGGAAGGTGCCAAGATGGGAGGGTGGGTTGTAGGGGGGCGTGGACCTGACCAGGTAGTCATGGAGGGAACGGTCTTTGCGGAAGGTGGAAAGGGGTGGGGAGGGAAATATATCCCTGGTGGTGGGGTCTGTTTGGAGGTGATGGAAATGTCAGCAGATGATTTGGTTTATGCGAAGGTTGGTAGGGTGGAAGGTGAGCACCAGGGGCGTTCTGTCCTTGTTACGGTTGAAGGTGTGGGGTCTGAGGGCGGAGGTACGGGATGTGGACGAGATGCGTTGGAGGGCATCTTTAACCACGTGGGAAGGGAAATTGCGGTCTCTAAAGAAGGAGGCCATCTGGTGTGTTCTATGGTGGAACTGGCCCTCCTGGGAGCAGATACGGCGGAGGCGGAGGAATTGGGAATACGGGATGGCATTTTTGCAAGAGGTAGGGTGGGAAGAGGTGTAATCCAGGTAGCTGTGGGAGTCGGTGGGTTTGTAAAAAATGTCAGTGTCAAGTCGGTCATCATTAATGGAGATGGAGAGGTCCAGGAAGGGGAGGGAGGTGTCAGAGTTTGATGAGTGTATTCATGATAAGTTTTCTTGAAGAGTATATAATGGAACCAATGAGAGAGCAAGCTATCCTAGATCTGGTCCTGTATAATGAGGCAGGAATAATTAATGACTTCAGAGTTAGATTAGATTACTTACAGTGTGGAAACAGGCCCTTCAGCCCAACAAGTCCACACCGACCCGCCGAAGCGTAACCCACCCATTCCCCTACATTTACCCCTTTACCTAACACTACAGGCAATTTAGCATGGCCAATTCACCTGACCTGCACATCTTTGGACTATGGGAGGAAACCGGAGCACCCGGAGGAAACCCACACAGACACAGGGAGAATGTGCAAACTCCACACAGTCAGTCGCCTGAGTCGGGAATTTAACCCGGGTCTCTGGCGCTGTGAGGCAGCAGTGCAACCACTGTGCCACCGTGCCAGGATCCTCTTAGAAGAAGTGATGACAGTATGCTTGCATTTAGAATACAGATGGACAGTGTGAAGATAAAATCCAATACTAGGGTCTTACGTTTAAACAAGGGAGACTACAATAGAATGAGGGAGGATTTGGCTAAAGTAGCCTGGAAACAACGATTTTATGGTGAGACAGTTGACAAACAGTGGAGGACTTTCAAAGCAATTTTTCAAAGTGCTCAGCAAAGTATATTCCAATGTAGAGGAAGGACTGTAAGAAAAGGGGGAATCTGCCATGGGTGTCTAAGGAAATAAGGGAGGCTATCAAATTGAAAGAGAAGGTTTACAAAGTGGCCAAGAACAGCAGGAAACTAGAAGATTGAGAAAATGTTAAAGGTCAACAGAAAGCCACAAGAAGATCTATACAGAAAAGTAAAACAGAACATGAGAAAAAAAACTAGCACAGAATATAAAGACAGATAGCAAAAGTTTCTATAACCATATAAAATGAAAGAGTGGCTAAAGTAAACGTTGGTCCTTTAGATGATGAGAAGGGGCATTTAATTATGCGACATGATAAAATGGCTGAGACATTGTATTTTGTGCTGGTCTTCACCGCGGAGGACACTAATAACATGCCAGTAACTGACAAGGAGGCTAAGGCAGGTGAGGACCTGGAAACGATCATTATCACAAAAGAGGTAGAGTTGGGCAAGCTAATGGAGCTAAGGATAGACAAGTCTCCTGGCCCTGATGGAATCCATCCCAGGGTACTAAAAGAGATGGTGGAAGAAATAGCAAGGGCACTTGTGGTAATGTTCCAGAATTCACTGGACTCTGGGGTAGTCCCTGCAGATTGGAAAACAGAAAATGTGATGCCACTGTATAAAAAGGGAGGTAGATAAAAGATGGGGAATTATAGAGTGGTTAGCTTTAACTTCTGTTGTGGGGAAGATATTTGAGCCTATTATCAAGGAAGAAATAGCAAGGCATCACAATAGAAATTAACCCATTGGGCAGACACAGCATGGGATCGTGAAGGGCAGGTATAAGTTTGACAAATCTTTTGGAATTCTATGAAGACATTATGAGCATGGTGGACAATGAGGACCCAGTGGATGTGGTGTACCAAGATTTCCAAAAGGCCTTTGACAAGGTGGCGCACAAGAGGCTGCTACATAAGATAAGGATACATGGTGTTAGGAGTAGAGTATTAGCATGGATAGGGTTTGGTTGACTAACAGGAAGCAAAGAGTGGGGATAAATGAGTGCTATTCTGGTTGGCAATCAGTAACTAGTGGTATGCCTCAGGGATCAGTGTTGGGACCACAATTATTCACAATATATATAGAGATGATTTGGAGTTGGGGACCACGTGTAGCATGTCAAAGTTTGCAGATGACACTAAGAAGAGTGGCAGAGCAAAGTGTGCAGAGAACTGGGAGACTTTGCAGAGGAACATAGATACTTTCAGTGAATGGACAAAGGCCTAGCAGATGGAATACAATGTTAATAAATGTGAAGTCATCCATTTTGGTAGGAGTAACAGTAAAAAGGAGTATTACTTAAACGGTAAAATGTTGCAGCACGCTGCTATGCAGAGGGACCTGCGTGTCCGTGTGCATGAACCACAGAAGGTTGGCCTGCAGGTTAAACAGGTAATTAGGAAGGCATATGGAATTTTGTCCTTCATTGCTAAAGGGATTGAGTTTAAAAGCAGAGAGGTTATGCTGCAGCTGTACAGGGCGCTGGTGAGGCCATACCTGGAGTACTGTGTGCAGTTTTGGTCTCCTTACTTGAGAAAGGATGTACTGGCACTGGAGGGGGTGCAGAGGAGATTCACTAGGTTGATTCCAGAGTTGAGGGGGTTGGCTTATGAGGGGAGACTGAGTAGTCTGGGATTATATTTATTGGAATTTAGAAAAATGAGGTGGGTTCTTACAGAAACATATCAAATTATGAAGGGAATAGATGAGATAGCAGCAGAGAGGATGTTTCCACTGGCAGGTGAAACTAGGACAAGAGGGCACTTCCTCAAGATTAGGGGGAGCAGATTTAGGACTGAATTGAGGAGGAACTTCTTCACCCAGAGGGTTGGGAATCTGTGGAATTCCCTGCCCACTGAAGTAGTTGACGCTACTTCAGTAAATGTTTTTAAAGCTAAGATAGTTTTTTTTAACAATAAAGAAATTAAGGGATACACTTAGAGGGTGAGTAAGTAGAGCTGAGTCCACGATAAGATCAGCCATGATCATATTGAATGGTGGAGCAGGCTCGAGGGGCCAGGCGGCCTACTCCTGCTCCGAGGTCTTATGTTCTAGTTCTTATGTTTGCTTTCAGTTTGGTGCCCTGGGAAGAAGGCTGCTTTATTTTTCCTTTATTCCGATTTTGTTTTAATGCCATATTGTCTCTGTCCTGGATGCGTTCAACGGGGATTGGTGTGAGAGGAATTTTAACTTTAGTTGAAACAAGCAGGGAACCTCCCTCTGGATATTAAACCGTTATTGTTCCTGCCCCGGGGTGTTCAATAGGAATGGAACAGAGGGGATTGATCTATTTGGTTGTTCATTTATTTGTTTTCCTTGATTTTGTGTGAGTTTATTTCAATTTTGGCCCCTGTGGTTCCTACCTAAAAGAGGTTGGTGGGGACGGACGGAATCAAGGGTGAGCCATTTGTTTATTTATTTGTTTGGTTTTCTCACAAGAGTAATAGTGCCTTTACTTTTGTTTAACAATGTCAGGTTTATTTTCTGTTTTGAAAGAGTAGGATAAGCTTTGTTCTGTATTTCAACAGGTGTTGTCCCTGTCCTGGGAGTGGGTGCAGTATCGGTGGCGGGGGGGGGGTGGGTGGGGGGAGGTCTTGGTTTTTTCATGTTTACAACTTTCTTTTAAAAGGGTGGAGGGTTGCTTTTTGGATTGGAGGCCCAGGACCACAGGCTTGTGTTCCACAGGTTTCGATGCTGGGTCTACTTTTGTTGGTCATTGAAATAAACGTTCTGATTGAGAATTTAGGAGGCATAGCTAATAAGTTTGCAGATGGTACCAAAATTGGTGGCGTAGTGAACAGTGAAGAGATCTTGATCAATTAGGTTAATGAGCTGAGGAGAGGCAGATGGAGTGTAATTTGGGTAAATGTGAGGTATTGTGTTTTGGTAAAATAGACAAGGGTGGGACTTAGACAATTCATGGTCTGGGCCCTAAGTAGTGTTGTAGAACGGAGAGATCCATGCGTTCAGGGACATAATTCTTTGAAACTTGCATCACATGTAGATAGGTGCTTAAGAAGGCATTTAGCGTGCTTGCCTTCATTGCTCAGACCTTTTGAGTGCAGGAGTTGGGACATTATGGTGAGGTTGTACAGGATGTTGATGAGGCCTCTTCTGGTGTACTATGTGGAGTTCTGGTCGCCCTGCGAGAGGAAGGATATTGTTAAACTGGAGAGGGCTCAGAAAAAGATTTACCAGAATGTTACCAGGAATGGAGGGTTTGAGATTTAAAATAGACTAAAGACTGGGACTTTTTCACTGGAGCACAGGAGGTTGAGGGGTGACCTTATTGAAGTTTATAAAGGTCTGAGGGGCATAGATAAAGTGAATAACAAAGGTGTTTTCCCCAGGGTGGGGGACTTCAAAACTAGGAGGCATAGTTTTAAGGTAAGAGGCGAATGAATTAAAAAGCACATGAGGGACAATTCTTTTACACAGAGAGTGTTTGGTGTGTGGAATGAAATGCCAGAGAAAGTGATGGATGCAGGTTATGTTTAAAAGACATTTGGATAAGTTCATGAATAGGATATGGGCCAAACACAGGCAAGTGGGACTAGTTTAGTTTGGGAACATGGTCAGTGTAGACTGGTTGGGCCAAAGGATCTGTTTCCAAGTTGTATGACTCTCTGACTATGACTCTACTCCAAATATGACCTACCAAAAGTCTTATACAGCTGTAATATAACTTGCCAACTTTTATACTCAATGTCCTGGCCAATGAAGGCAAGTATGCCGCATGCTTTTTTTTAACCACTGACATAGCTCCGCAGAGGCCTGTACCTCACATCACCAAATCACCCTTTATTTACACATGAAAAGTCTTTGACTTTAGGACTGCCTCTTCAGAGCCAGCTCTCAGGTTGTCAGGATCTCTATCTGTCAGCCAGGGCTCCCTGACTGGACCAAATTAACAGCCCCAATCAGGAAACTCATATTCTATGTGTTAATTTGTCTGACCTCATTACAATTACTTTATCCACTTGTGTTTCCACCATCAGGGAATTATGGACTTGGACCCATGATGCCTATTTATATATTAAGCTCTTAAGCGTCCTGCCATTTACTCTATACATTCCTCTTGCATTTGACCTCTCAATATGCATTACCTCACACTTGGCTGGATTAAACTCCATCTGCCATTACTCTGCCCAACTTTCCAACAGATCTATATTCTTTGATAACCTTCCTCACTAATGACAATTCCACCAATATTCGTGTCATCTGTGAACTTACTAACATTTTCATCCAAATCATTTATAAATGTATATACAGTAACATAGGTCCCAGTACTGATCCATGTGGAACACCATTGGTCAAAGGCTTCCAGTCAGAAAAGCATCCCTCCACATTACCCTCTGTGCCCTACTATCAAGTCAATTTTGCATCCAATTTACCAACTCACCTTGGATCCCATGTGACTTAACTTTCTGGAACAGCCTAGCATTAGGGATCTTGTCAAATGCTGAGTGAAGTACATGTAGACAACATTCATTGCCCTACCCTCAATCATCTTTGTCACTTCTTCAAGAAACTCAATCACAAGGCCATGCTGATGAGCCTTAATAAGTCCATTATTTTCCAAATGCAAGTAAATCCTAACACTGGCCCATCATTTCCCAGATTATCCCTGTTGCCCTTCTTAAACAAAGGAACAACATTGGCTATTCTCCAGCCTTCTGGGACCTCACCAGTGGCTAAAGAGAATACAAAGGTCTCTGTCAAGGCCCAGCAATCTCCTCCCTTGCTTCCCTCAGTATCCCATCAGTCCCTGGGGACTTAACTACCTTAATGTTTTGAAGACACCCAACACCTCCTCCTTCTTAATATCAACATCTCCCAGAATATTAACATATCTCTCTCTAATCTTACCAACATTCATGTTATTCTACTTGGTGAATATCAATGTACAGTACTCATTCAGAACCTTAGCCACTTCCTCCAGCTCCACATATAGATTCCCTCCTTTGTCCTTAAGTGGGCTTACCCTTTCCTTAACCCCCTCTTGCTCCAAATATACAGCCTTGAGGTTTTCCTTCATCCTATTTGCCATGTTCATTTCATAGCCCCCCTTGCCTCCTTAATGTCTTGTTTAAGTTCTTTTCTGCTTCCTTTAACCCCCTCAAGGACTTTGTTTGATTTTGATTTCTTAAACCTTCCAATAATTCCCTTTTTCGTTTTGACTCTCAATACCTCTTGTCATCCAAAGTTCCTGAATTTTACCATCAGTATCTTTCAGCTTCATAGGAATGTGCCAGTGCTGAACTCTGAACTGCAGATGCTGGAAACTGTACTGAGAAACAACAAATGCTGGAGATCACAACGGGGTCAGACAGCATCATCTAGACCCTAAACCCTAGCTTGCTTTCTCTCCATGGACGCTGTCTGAACCTGTTATGATCTCCAGCATTTGTTGTGTCTCAGTACTGAACTCTGGTCTATTGATCTTTCAAAGACTCCTACATGTCGTTGGGATGGCATGGTGGCTCAGTGGTTAGCACTGCTGCCTCACAGCACCAGGGACCTGGGTCGGATTCCAGTCTTGGGGGACTCTCTGTGTGGAGTTTGCACATTCTCCCCCTGTCTGCGTGGGTTTCCTCCGGGTGCTCCGGTTTCCTCCCACAGTCCAAAGATGTGCAGGTCAGGTGAATTGGCCATGCTAAATTGTCCGTAGTGTTAGGTGCATTAGTCAGAGGTAAATATAGGGTAGGGGAATGGGTCTGGGTGGATTACTCTTCAGAGGGTCGGTGTGGACTTGTTGGGCCAAAGGACCTGTTTCCATACTGTAGGGAATGTAATGTCCTGGGAGTATTTGATGGGGTCAGTATAGAGGAAGCTTTACTCTGTATCTAACCCTGTGCTGTCGCTGCCCTGGGAGTGTTTCATGGGGTCAATGTAGAGGGAGCTTTACTCTGGATCTAACCCCGTGTTGCCCCTGCCCTGGGAGTGTTTGATGGGGTCAATGTAGAGGGAGCTTTACTCTGTATCTAACCCTGTTCTCCCCCTGTCCTGGGAGTGTTTGATGGAGGGGGGACAGTGTAGAGGGAGCTTTACACTGTATCTAACCCTGTACTCCCCCTGTCCTGGGAGTGTTTGATGGGTCAGTGTAGAGCGAGCTTTACTTTCAGTGTAAAAGAGTAAAGGAGACTTTACTCTGCTGCTGTTGCTGCTTGCTGGGACATGGAGCTTGGAGCCTCACCTGCTCCCACGAGGTGTGGGATCTGGGAGCCTCTCCTGCTGCTGCTGGTACTATCCACATCGGGATCCAGTCAGCATTAGGCACTTAATGATCGAAGCAACCAGCAGCATGAATCACCTGAAGGCCCGGGACCTGGGGCTAGTTTCTGATGAGGTGGTGGGGGCTGAGAGGCAACTATTGCCTGATGAGACTGAACCATTTATAAAGGGAGTGAGGGTGGCACTCGAGTGGAAAGAAAACTCCAGGATTATCATCGTCAACCTCAGAGACAAGGCCCAGCCGAACCTACTTTGGTTAGAGGTGGGTGGGGGCATGTGTTGCATCTTCTGCAGCTCCTGTACCTCCGGGGATCTTGTCACCTTTCTCCATGCTGACCAACCAGCATGGGGGGGCAGTGTTAACGCCCATCCTTGAGTTCCTATCAAGCAATACGTTGTGGCCATCGGCAAGGGACAGTCAACGTCCCCCCTATCGTCACTGCATCCAAGCTATCAGGAAGGCAGTGAGTAACTCGTGCACCTCAGCCTGGAGAAGGGGCTCACTGTGAGGGGGCCATCTGCCTCTTGATCTGTGCTCTTCTGGGAGTATCTGTAGGAATGTGGCAGAGAGGAGTTTACTTTCAATTTAAAAGAGTAGAGGTAGCTTTTCACTTTATTTAACTCTGTGCCGTCCCTGTCCTGGGAGAGCTTGATGAGGACAGTGTAGAGAGCGCTTTACTCTGTATCTAACCCTGCGCAGTCCCTGTCCTGGGAGTGTTTGATGGGGGAAAATGTAGAGGGAGCTTCACTCCTTATCTAAACCCATATGCTGTCCCTGCCCTGGGAGTGTTTGATTTTGATGGAAGGGAACATTAACTCATTTTGCTTGTGATTTGTAATGCTATAATTTACCTGTTAATTTACGTCAGCAGCAAATGACAAACGCTGGATAGAAAATGCTGTGTTATCACAGACCTTTTGTTAAAGCTCTCTCTTCTTTGAACTTTTGAAAAGCCAGTCCCTCTCTGCTCAATTGCAGTTATATCTCTCATCTTGACCACCTATTGGATGTTGTCTTTGATAGATATGGTTATAAATCACTTGGCATGATTGCAACATCCTGCAAATTTCACAAAGTCCCAGAACTTTCAGTCCCATCGCATAGTCAATGTTTATGACAATTATTGTGTTTTGCTGTGATTTGCAGAGGTTCTGTCTATAAATATGTCACACTGCCCTGTGTAGATACTCTGCTAATTTTGAGTCAGCGGGAACACTGACACAGACTAAACAGCCACTCACTTCCTAGGGGTAAGTCATTCGTTCAACAACACCAGGACTCGAAGTAGTGATGACAGCTTAGACCTCTCTGTAACAGTGTGACTGGCAGGTCTGGTGGGAATGGGCTGGGGGATACGTTAGAATGGACTGAGGGATGAGAATGGATTGGGGCTATCGTTGAGATAGGAAGATCCAGTGTATATTACGCTGAGCAGGGGCTGAAGGTGACCGTCCTGCTGTGAGGGAGGTGCTGGCCTGTTAGAAAACAGTTGGTGCCTGTTCCTGTGGCTGAGACTTCTTTCTGTCTGTTAATATTTCAGAATCTCCTCAGTCTCGCTGCGGAAATGATCGATGCCAGTGTGCTGACCAATGAGGCAGTGACCTCACATCTGGAAGTGGAATACGGACGGGGGAAGGGCCCTAACTCCCCCGAGTCAGTGCGAAGGGGGGCCCTGGAGGAGCCCAGACCAGGCTCCAGGCTGCTCTCTGGCCCAGTGGCTGTCAATGCCCTCTGTCTGGGCACAGCTCTGATCTGTGCAGGGGCTTTCAGTGAGGTGCCAGTGGGGCACACTGAGGTGCTGCTATCACTCACTGTCGTGATGGGCCTCGTTGTTGGTTGGATGCTGTTCTACGTTTTGTGTACTGCTCGGCAGAATGGAGTTATTGTTTCTGAGGACCCCCATGCTGGGCCAGTGTGGCTGAGAGGTATGAAAAAACAACTTCTTTAATAAAATCTTCACTCTCTGACAATTACTGAGAAGGTCCACACATATGTAGTCCCATTGATAAGGTGTTATCAGACTTAAGAATGGATCTCTCCTATGTTAGAGTTGATCTCTCTCTACACCTTCTCTGTAGCTGTAATACTGTAACCTGCACTCTGTTCTATTACCCGGATGTACTTGTGTAAGCTATGATCTGTCTGGATAGCACACAAAACCATACTTTTCACTGTATCTCAGTATATGCAACAATAATAAACCAAATCAATTTAAAGCAAACCAAATATCTATAAAGTTACATAAAATACCGAGAACAATAGTCTCCACACGTTCGCCTGCCCTTGAGCTCCCCTCTCCACCTGCACCTTTCAGGTCCATTGCACAGTTTGGAATTCTCGTCCTGCTCCCTCCCACTCCCACATTGAGAGGGGCTGGGGGAGAGGCAGGGGGATGGTCTCCAATGGTGACTGATCATTGGGCCTGACTGATGGATCCAAGGACTCTGCCCCTTCCCCAGGCTAGAAACAAGGCCTCTCTCACTGCCTTCCCTCGGGATCTTCCTGTGCCATATCACCTGGAAGAATTCTCCGCCCCGAGTTGGAAAGTCAATCCACGAAGCAACGTTGGAGCGAGAGGTCAAATGCCCCATTCACCCTCACGTCCAACAACATCCCAGGGATCGGGTCCAGTCAAGCCCAGATGTAAGTGCTCTTCAATCCTTCTCCCTACCTGGCCTCCCCAACCCCAGAGGTGCTCCGGGTGGAAGCCTGTTGCCTGGAGGAATGAACAATGTCGGCCGAGCCCATTACTAAAACTCTACAGAGTGTGAACCCAGGTTCCATTAGACAAGGCATGAAGTCTCATCTACCTGAAACATTAGAATCCCTTCAGAGTGGAAACAGGCCCTTCGGCCCAACCAGTCCACACCGACCCTCTGAAGAGTAACCCACCCAGACCCATTTCCCTCTGACTAATGCACCTAACCTACGGGCAATTTAGCATGGCCAATTCACCTAACCTGCACATCTTTGGACTGTGGGAGGAAACCGGAGCACCCGGAGGAAACCCACGCAGACACAGGGAGAATGTGCAAACTCCACACAGACTCCTGAGGCTGGGATCGAACCCAGGTCCCTGGCGCTGTGAGGCAGCAGAGCTAACCACTGAGCCACCCCAGCCAAGTTTCTCTCTTTCTGCAGACTCTGCCTGACTCGCTGATTGTTTCTAGCAGGCTGGGTTTACTTTGAGATCGTTGGCACCGGCAATGTTTGACGTTGGTCTCGGTCCCTGAGCCTCCGGTCTGTGTTCTGGTTTACAGGAGGCTTGCTGCTTTTTGGAGCTTGCAGTTTGCTGCTTGATGTCTTCAAGATTGTCCACGTTGCTGGGTTTAAAGGCTGTGAGCATCCCATTAAATTTCTGTTCCCCATCACTCAGCTCCTGTTCACGTTCATGCAGGTGAGTGATTTGCTGATCTGTGAGCTGATCTAAAGTAAAACAGATACTGGAAATCTGAAACAAAAGCAGAGATAGCTGGAGAAACTTGGCAGAGAGAGAAAGAGAAAGCAGAGTTCTCCTGATAGGTCACTGGACCTGTTTCTCTCTCTGCAGACGCTGCCAGACCTGCTGAGTTTCTCCAGCTATTTCTGTTTGACCTGTGACAGATGGACTGATCCGTGCCCCCAGCAGGGAACCGTGTCAGACCTGTAACAGAGATCACTACCCTAGCGCTGACGCTCCCCTGCAGATGGATGGTGGTGAGGGGGTGGGAGGTGGGTAATTCCTGTGAAATTCCTTCCCTGTTGCTCTGCATCGACGTTTTGTGCGCTATGGAAAGGGCCAACACTGATTGCTCTTGATCTGTGAGTTTGCAGGTTCAAGTGCCACTCCAGGATTTCAGCTCCATCACCTCAGCCTGACACTTGCCTGCAGCGTGTGGGCGTTCTGCACAGTTGGCTGAGATGTTAAAGTCTGTCTCTCTCAGGGGGATGTAAAACAACCGATGGAGTTTTGAAGATTGGGATAGTTTGTCATTGTCTAGTGTGGTTTGATGAACCGCTGAGACTGATTGGAAGATGGACATATTCATGAAGGGTTTGTTGGGTTTAAGCCAGCTGTAGAAATATGGGGAGCTTGGAATCAGTGGGCCTGGCCAGATTGGTTGTTAACAGGTCCAGGGGGTTGCAGTTCCTGACTCTCAGCACCTGTTCCACAGATACACTGCCCCAGTGTCCTTGGAGTGTCCATCAATACTCTCAATGCCTTTAGAGAGATGTGGACACTATGAGGAAGCAGAGTGTTTTATTTCCCCAGCTAACTGCATTGTGATTTAGCCCCTTCCCTCTCTCCTTTTCTCTCTCTCACTGCCTGGCAGCCCATTGGTTAGCACTGCTGCCTCACAGCGCCAGAGACCCGGGTTCAATTCCCGCCTCAGGCGACTGACTGTGTGGAGTTTGCACGTTCTCCCCGTGTCTGCGTGGGTTTCCTCCGGGTGCTCCAGTTTCCTCCCGCAGTCCAAAGATGTGCAGGTCAGGTGAATTGGCCGTGCTAAATTGCCCCTAGTGTTAGGTGAAGGGGTAAATGTAGGGGAATGGGTGGGTTGCGCTTCGGCGGGTCGGTGTGGACTTGCTGGGCTGAAGGGACTGTTTCCACACTGTAATGTAATCTAATCTAATCTAATTGGAGTGGACTTGATGGGCAGAATGGCCTGCTTCCGGACTGTAGGGATTCTATGATTCTGATGGTCTGCATTGCCCTTAATGGGCTTTGCATATAAATTAACCAACTGGAAAACATGAGTGATTTACTGCTGGTGGTTAATAGATAAAAGGGTACCATAGTGATTTACTGGTGGAATAAAGCATACAGTCTGGATACCAGTGAAGGTAATCAGTACAGTGAGTTTTATGGCCTGTGGTTTAGCTGAAATAAAGCTCTCACATCAAAGTGTGGAGTTGATTGCAAATGTAAATTATTTTGGATTATAATGTAGCTATATACAATGTCCTGATTGTCATAACCAAAATAAATTCTCTGGCTGTTATCACATTGCTCTTTGCTGTACCGAAACTTACATTTTCTTACATTACAGCAGTGGCTACACTTTAAAAAAGCACTTAATTGCCCAGTAGAAAGTCTTGAGGTCATGAAAGGTGCAAAATCAATGCAAGTTTTTCTTTTTGTTCCCTAATCTAGTCTTACTTCCTATGGGCCCATTCCAAAGACTGCATTCAACTCCATCAGGATGTCACAAGGTGAGTTTTGCTTCCTTTAAGTTCAGCTGTTCCCCCAGTTTCCGAAGGAAACAATGTCAGCCTGTAGGGGGCGACCAATGATTGGTCTTTGGGATAGAATGCAGCCATCTTTGCCAGGCCATTGGCTGATGACCAGGGAGATCTCAAAAGCTCCACCCTTTATCTCAGGAATCCCCGACCTTCCTGCACATGGAGGTTGACCAAACCGCTGGTCGGGGGGGGGATCCAAAATGAGGGGCCACAATCCCCATGTTAGAGGAGGGAAGTAGTAATTATTGCTGAAGAGTGGAAATCTGGAAATCGGGAGACTTATGAATGATGGGATTTGGAACTTTCAAGACTGGAATCTTGGGTTTCCATTGGGTATCCAGGGATATGGGGCAAAGGCAGATAAGAGGATCACCTAACTGAATAAAGGAACAGGTTTGAGGGGCTGAATGGCCATTTCCATTTTCTGAGGGATATAAAATAAGATGGTTGAGAGGTAAAGTTTTACATTGATGATGTTTAGTGAGTAGTGGAAGTGGATTATGAATGAATAGTTCCAAGTTTGTAATTGGTGTTGCCGACTTGGAGAACTGTGTCTTTCTGTCTCTCCCAGGACAGTTGTATGATGAGTCAGGTAGGTGCAGGGTCAAGAGTCAAGGGTTAAGAGCACAGTACAGGACAATACCAAATTAAAGAGGATGGGAAAGGTGTTTTAAATGAGGTGTTTATCAGGATAAATTTGGCCTTTAGGGAGAGTTAAGAATGGTTCAGGAGAAAGTTGAGGATTGACATTAGAAAGAGCAAATTAAACTTTCCTGGGGATGAATTGGCCATGTAAATGACATAGGGATTCCATAGGAGGTCAGTGGTCAGAGGTCAGAGGTCAATGAGAACCCAAAAGCAAAATATGTGCAGATACTGGAAATCTGAAATGGAAATAGCAAAATGCTGGAAAAGCTCAGCAGGTTTGGCAATGTGGATAGAAAGCGAAACAGAGATTACCTTTCGGATCTTTCCTCAGATCCACTGAACTTGGACAATGGGCACTTGTACAGACTGTTTCTCAAGGAGGCAGTGGTGCGGTGGGTTAGACTTGGGGAGGCTGCATTCCTCTTTTAAGATGAAAGCAATAGAAACAAAGACACAAAAAGCATAGAAACATAGAGGAGAGGAGCTGGGGTAGGCTCATCCATCCCCTCACGCCTGCTCCGCCATTCAATATGGTCATGGCTGATCATCGAGCTCAATATCCTAATCCCGCCCTCCCCCTTAACCCTTGAACGCTTTAGCCACACAAGGTACATCTATCTTTGTATTGAAAACACATCGTGTTCCTGGAATAGTGAATTCCATGGGTGAAGAAATTTCTCCTCATCACTGTCCTAAAAGATTTACCTCTTTATCGTAAAGCAATGACCCCTGGCTCTAGTCTCCCCCACCACTGGGAGCATCCTTCCTGCATTAACCATGTCTAGTCCTCCGAGTTTAAATTTGAGTGAATATAATCCCAACCAACACAGTCTGTCCTCACACACCAGTCCTGCCATCCCAGGAATCAATTAGGTAAACCTTTGCTGCCCTCCCTCTACAGCAGGGACATCCTTCCTCCGATAAGGAGACCTACATTGCTCACAGTATTCCAGCTGTGGCCTCATCAATTTCCTGTACAGTTGCAGTAAGATATCCTTGTTTCTGTACTCTCGCTGGGAAGGCCAACATACAATTTGCTGTCTTCACTGCCTGCTGGACCTGCACCCTTACTTTCAGCGACTGGCGCGCAAGGACACCCAGATCTTATTGAACATTTACAGCAATTTAAATAATCTGCCTTCCTGTTTTTGCTCCCAGAGTCTATATCATTTATCCACATTATATTATGTTTACCACATATTTGGCCACTCATCCAGCCTGTCCAAACTGTGCTGCAACGCCGCTGTCAACTTGTCACAGTTCACTAAATCATTAACAGATACTGTGGCTAGCTGGGGTTCCTGGTACCGATCTCTGCAGTACACTACTCGTCATTGCCTATCACCTGCCCTTTAATCTTTAGAATGGGTGGCCTGGTGGTTCAGTGGTTAGCACTGCTGCCTCACAGCGCCAGGGACCTGGGTTTGATTCCAGCCTCGGGTGACTGTCTGTGTGGAGTTTGCACGTTCTCCCTGTGTCTGCATGGGTTTCCTCTGGGTGCTCTGGTTTCCTCACACAGTCCAAAGATGTGCAGTGAATTGACCATGCTAAATTGCCCATAGTTTAAGTGCATTAGTCAGAGGGGAAATGGATCTGGGCGGGTTATTCTTCACACAGTTAGTGTGGACTTGTTGGGCCGAAGAGCCTGTTTCCACACTGTAGGGAATCTAATGATTTGGAAAAAGACCCATTTATTCCCAGTCTTTGTTTCCTGCCTGCGAACCAATTTTCTATCCATCGCAATACCCTATCCCCAACCTTATGGCTTTAATTTCACACATTGAATACTCATGTGGAACTTTGTGGAAAGCCTTCTAAGAATCCAAACAAGCCACAGCCTCTGGCTCCTCTGATCAATTATACTAGTTGCGTCCTCAATGAAACTAGATTAATCAATATGATTTTCCCTTAAGGTTTTCATGAAGATCTGTAGCTCAGGTTGGGGATGAGGTAGTTGGTTAGCTTGCTGAAATGCTAGGGTTATCGTGCATTAAAAAAAAGCAAAAGGGACAGAACAACAGCACTTCATGGAGGTCACATTGATGATGATGTTACCCAGCATGGTAATGAAACATCTGCACAGTAGCCCAACAGCTCAGAGAGCTAACCAACTGCTTCATGATTTTCCCTTTGTAAATCCAGGCTGACTGCGTCTGGTTCTATCACTGTTTTCTAAGTGCATCGCTATAAAATCCTTGAAAATGGACTCTAGCATCTTCCCCAGTACCGATTTCAGACTCGCTGATCTATAATTTCCTGGTTTCTCTCTACCTCCTTTTTTAAATAGTAAGGTTACATTAGCTGCCCTTCAATCTGCAGGGACTGTTCCAGAGTCTGAAGAACCTCAGAAGTTGACTACTGATGTACTCTGGGATTTGGGTTATCAGGCACTGTGGATTATCAGCCCTCAATCCCATCCAACACCATTTCTCTACTAAGGCAGATTTGGTTGTTCCTCCTTCTCACTAAACCCTACTTTCCCATCATTTCTGCTATGTTATTTGAGATCTCCATCATGAAGGCAGGGAGTAAACCACGAATTTACTTTGGCGGCCATTTCTTTGTTCTTCATTGTAAAGTTCCCTGTTTCTGACTGTAAGGGATCTACATTAGTTTTCACCAATCTTTTTTCTTTGTGTACCTTGTTGAAACTTTTACAGTTGTCTCTAACATTCCTTGCAAGCTTCCTTTCATATTCTATTTTCCCTCCTTAGTCAATCCCATGGTCCTCCTTTGCCGACTTCTAAACTGTTCCCAAGCTTCAGCTCTATTGTTTTCCTTTCAGCTACCTTCATAAGTCGTGGTTTGGCCAATGTTCTCTTTGCACTTTTGCACCAGACAGGAATAAACAATATTTTAATTGATCCATTCTCTCTTTGAATATTTGCCATTGCCAACCTGTTGTCATTCCTTTCAATAATCTCCCAAACCATAGTCCACTCACACCTCATACCATCGTCATTACCCTTATTAAGGTTCAGGGCCCAGGTCTCAGAATCAACTACCTCCCTCTCCATCCTGATAAAGAATCCTGTCATATTATGGTCGCTCATCCCCAAGAGATCTCTGTCAGCAACATTACCAATTTATTCCTTTCTTTCTGCATCACATCCAGTCTAAGATGACCTGTTCTCTAGTTGGTTCCTCAACATATTGGTGCAGAAAACCATCCCATATACACTCTAAGAGTTCCTCCTCTATGGTATTGTGACCGAGTTGATTTGCACAGTCTGTATGCAGATTAAAGTCACCCATAATTACAGATGTTCTGTTACCCCATACGTCTCTGATTTCCTGATTAATGCCATTCCCAACATCCTCATGTTTAGGTATCTATATACCACCCTCACTAATGTTTTTTGTCCCTTGGTATTTCTCACTTCTCACACTGATTGGACATTGTCTGTGCTGATATATAAACACAATATTGTGTTTATATTTTCTTTAACCAGTAATGCAACTCCACCGCCTTTTCCTTTTAGTCTGTCCTTCCCAAATACTGAATACCCCGAGATGTTCAGTTCCCATCTCTGGTCATCCTGCAGCCATGTCTCGGTAATTCCCAACTATTCCATACCTGTTTATATCTATTTCTGTGATTAATTCATCCACATTGTTTCGAGTACTCCATGCACTCAGGCACAAAGCATGATTTTTTAAGGTTCCTCTCCCGTTCCAGCTATTTATTTACTGTGGCCTTGTTTGGTTCTGGCCTTTGAGACCTCTGTGTGTCGCTTCACTTATTTCCCTTCGTGTCTTCTGTTCTTGCCCCCGTCTGCTGATTCCTTGTATAGATTCCCATCCCCTGCCAAGTTAGTTTAAATCCTCCCCAATCAGGCTAGCAAATACCAGGCCAGCAGTCCCGGTCCTGCCCAGTGGTAACATGTCCAGTTTGACCTGGTCTCACCTGCCCACAAAAACCAATCCTAACGACCCGGGAATCTGAACCCCTCCCCCACCCAGCACCGCACCATTCTCATTGACCACTTGAACAGTAAGCTGATGAGTGGATCATCTGAATGAGGACTGAATGTGTGCACTAAGGGTATAAGTGGAAGGCCCAGACAGTAGTAAGGCTTCTTGGACGAGGTCATCGGCATAGAGAAGGATCAGAGCAGGCGAGTGATGAGAGTCTGGGAGAAACCAGGTCATTGGAGGATAAACCATCAAATACAACAGAGGACAGGCAAGGAGAGAAACACATTGACCACGTGTTGGAAACCATGCAGCTTTGGGCTGTACAATGTCAGGTTGGGGTGGATTTCAAGACAAAGACTCAATGAATCATCCATGTGTTGAAAGTTGATGGTGTTTGAAAATAGGAGGTCAACGTCGGGCTTTTTAGACAGACACAAGAGACATTTAGACAGACACAAGAACAGGAAGTGAATAAAGGGATACAGAATACGTGCAGGGATTAGTTTAGAATGATGTCATGATCAGTACAGACATGGTGACCGAAGGGCCTGTGCTGTGTCAGCAGTGAAGGGTCACTCCAGAAGGTGATATTGAGTCCAGAATGAAGCTACCTCAGATCAGAACATTCACTGGCTGAAGAACTGACAATGAACCCTCAGGGTGGTTCAGGGGCAAGTGAAATAAAGCTGCTGGAGGCCAGGGAAGAATTCTCTCACCTTGTTGTTTCTGATTGGGAATCCTCTCTGGGACAATGGCTAAGGCCTCACTTGCTCCATTCTGTTGGTTTGGATTGGGAGAAAGCCTGAGCTGATCAGCCCATGGAGTAGTTTAATCACGACCATGATATGGTCAGGAGTCAGCAGCAAGGCTTTGGTTGGGTAGGTCCTGCCCACATTGATCAGAAACACCAAACTTAGACATTACATTAGGCAGACAGTTCAGTCTCCACATCTCCCAGTTTCATATTAGGCAATGGTCACTCACTCACTCACTCGTTCACTCACACTCACTGACTCACTTTCACTAACTCTCACTCACTCACTCACTCTCACACACCCACTCTCACACATTCACTAACTCTCACTCAATTGCTCACTATCACTCACTCGCTCACTCACTCACTCACACACTCTCACTCTCACTCACTCACTGTCACTCACTCACCCACCCAGGAGCAGGAGATAATCACTATCTGTCCTTGAGTTTGTTAATAGGAGGTATGTTACACCGTGGCCACAGGCCACCCTGGATTCTGCAATCAGATGTTGAAGCCCCACCTTGTGTTCAGTCTGTTCCACAGCTGTGAATCATCCCATAATCTGCAATCTCCTACCGACCCCAGCCCTTCCAGCAGCCCACACCCAGCAGCACCCCTGCTACATGCTCTTTGTGAGTCTGACTCTGAGCTCAAAAGTAATCTCACCTGACAGGCCCTTACAATAGTTTAAAGTGGACAGGATAAAGCAACCTCTAGAACTTATATCCTTTATTAAACTGTCTTCAAAACTCAGAATATTAACTAACCTTTTCTCACTGAGTCCAATCTCCCCAACGTTGCTGAAATCTTCCTTCATATTCTTGATGTAGCCCAGTGAGATATTCCTCTCCAAATACAATTGTAAATCCATATCTTCGCTTCACCTTCGTGTCCCAGTGTGCAGTGCATTCTCTGCCCAGGTTATGATAATCCTCACAAGTGTGTTTTTTGCAGGTTTGGGTTGGCTCTGTCCTTGGTCTGTAACTTGTTGCTGTGGATGGAAGCTGTGACAGAAGAGTCTCTGCATCAGACCGGGCCAGCGGGTGAGAAACATCATGAGAACAGGAGTCACACCCAGACAGGTAACTGTCCCACCCACCCCCACAGCAATGAAAGCTCATCGCTCCTCAGTGTCTACAGGACAGGGACAGCACTGTTCCCATCAAATACTCCCAGGACACGGACAGCACAGGGTTAGATACAGAGTAAACCTTCCTCTACACTGTCCCCAGTCAAACACTCCCAGGACTATGACAGCATGGGGCGAGACACAAAGGAGTCTCGAAAAGGCATTCCTAGGGTGGGCATTGAGTTGGATTAGTTCCCAGGTGTATCCATCTGTTGACTCAATGCATTCACATGATGAAGCTGACAGTGGTCGGACTGGAATTGAGGTCAGTAGAATGCTCATTGGCAGAGATCATTGACAATAATAATTAGTAGTGAATCCCATCAGTACAGTACCCCAGTGTTATACAGAGACAGACCTGTCCCCACCAGTACTGTAACCCAATGTTATACAGAGACAGACCTGTACCCACCAGTACTATACCCCAGTGTTATACAGAGACAGATCTGTCCCCACCAGTACTCTACCCCAGTGTTACACAGAGACAGACCTGCCCCCACCATTACTATACCCCAGTGTAATAAAGGGACAGACCTGTCCCCACCAGTACTGTACCTCAGTGTTATAAAGGGACAGACCTGTCCCCACCAGTACTGTACCCCAGTGTTATACAGTGACAGACCTGTCCCCACCAGTACGGTACTCCAGTGTTATACAGTGACAGACCTGTCCCCACCAGTACAGTACTCCAGTGTTACACAGAGACAGACCTGCCCCCACCAGTACTGTACCCCAGTGTTACACAGAGACAGACCATGTCCCCACCAGTACTGAACCCCAATGTTACATAGAGACAGACCTGTCCCCACCAATACTGTACCCAAGTGTTACACAGAGACAGACCTGCCCCCACCAGTACTGTACCCCAGTGTTACACAGTGACAGACCTGTCCCCATCAGTAGTGTACCTTAGTGTTGTACAGTGACAGAGCAGTCCCCACCAATACTATACCCCAGTGTTATACATTGACAGACCTGTCCGCACCAGTACTGTACCCCAGTGTTATACAGTGACAGACCTGTCCCCACCAGTACTGTACCCCAGTGTTATACAGCAACAGACGTGTCCCCACCAGTATTGTACCCCAGTGTTATACAGCAACAGACGTGTCCCCACCAGTACTGTACCTCAGTGTTATACAGTGACAGACCTGTCCCCATCAGTACTGTACCCTAGTGTTATACACCAACAGACCTGTCCCCACCAGTACTGTATCCCAGTGTTATACATTTACTGACCTGTCCCCACCAGTACTGTACCCCAGTGTTATACAGTGACAGACCTGTCCCCACCAGTACTGTACCCCAGTGTTATACACAGACTGACCTGTGCCCACCAGTACTGAACCCCAGTGTTATACAGTGACTGACCTGTCCCCACTAGTACTGTATCCCAGTGTTATATAGCAATAGAACAGTCCCCACCAGTACTGAATCCCACTGTTATACAGTGACGGACCTGTCCCCATCAGTACTTTACCCCAGTGTTATACAGCAATAGACCTGTCCCCATCAGTATTGTACTCCAGTGTTACACAGAGACAGACCTGCATCAACCAGTGCCTCACCCCAGTGTTATACAGTGACAGACATGTCCCTGTTAGTGCTGTATTGCAATGTTATGCAGGGACTGACCTGTCCCCACCAATACTGTACCCCAGTGTGATACTGTGACAGACCTGTGCCCACAAGTACTGAACTCCAGTGTTGTACAGGGACAGACCAGTCCCCACCAGTACTGTACCCCAGTGTTATACAGGGACAGACCTGTCCACCCCAGTACTGTACCTCAGTGTTATACAGGGACAGACCTGTCCCCACCAGTACTGTATGACCAGTGTTATACAGTAACGACCTGTCCCCATCAGTACTGTACCCCAGTGTTATACAGTGACAGACGAGTCTTCACCAGTACTGTACCCCAGTGTTATACAATGACAGTCCTGTCCCCACCAGTACTGTACTCCAGTGTTATACACTGACAGACCTGTCCCCACCAGTACTGTACTCCAGTGTTATACACTGACAGACCTGTCCCCACCAGTAGCGTACCCCGGTGTTATAAAGCAACACATCTGTCCCCACAAGAACTGTACCCCAGTATTAAATAGTGACTAATCTGTCCCCACCAATACTGTACACCAGTGTTATACAGTGACAGGTATGTCCCCACCTGTACTATATGCCAGTGTTATAGAGTGACAGACCAGTCCGCACCAGTACTGTACCACAGTGTTCTACACAGACAGACCTATCCACATCAGTACTGTACCCCAGTGTTATACAGCAACAGACGTGTCCCCACCAGTACTGTACCTCAGTGTTATACAGTGACAGACCTGTCCCCATCAGTACTGTACCCTAGTGTTATACACCAACAGACCTGTCCCCACCAGTACTGTATCCCAGTGTTATACATTTACTGACCTGAACCCACCAGTACTGTACCCCAGGGTTATACAGTGACAGACATGTCCCTGTTAGTGCTGTATTGCAATGTTATGCAGGGACTGACCTGTCCCCACCAATACTGTACCCCAGTGTGATACTGTGACAGACCTGTGCCCACAAGTACTGAACTCCAGTGTTGTACAGGGACAGACCAGTCCCCACCAGTACTGTACCCCAGTGTTATACAGGGACAGACCTGTCCCCCCCAGTACTGTACCTCAGTGTTATACAGGGACCGACCTGACCCCACCAGTACTGTACCCCAGTGTTATACAGTGACAGACCTGTCCCCACCAGTACTGTACCACAGTATTAAACAGAGACTAACCTGTCCCCACAAAGACTGTACCCCAGTGTTATACAGTTACAGACCTGTCCCCACCAGTACTGTACCCCAGTGTTATACAGTGACAGACCTGTCCCCACCAGTACTGTACCCCAGTGTTATACAGTGACAGACCTGTCCCCACCAGTACTGTACCCCAGTGTTATACAGTGACTGACCTGTCCCCACTAGTACTGTATCCCAGTGTTATATAGCAATAGAACATTCCCCACCAGTACTGCATCCCAATGTTATTCAGTGACAGACCCGTCCCCATCAGTACTGTACCCCAGTGTTATACAGCAACAGTCGTGTCCCCACCAGTATTGTACCCCAGTGTTATACAGCAACAGACGTGTCCCCACCAGTACTGTACCCCAGTGTTATACAGTGACAGACCTGTCCCCACCAGTACTGTGCCCCAGTGTTATACAGTGACAGACCTGTCCCCATCAGTACTGTACCCCAGTGTTATACAGTGACAGACCTGTCCCCATCAGTACTGTACCCTAGTGTTATACACACACAGACCTGTCCCCACCAGTACTGTATCCCAGTGTTATACATTTACTGACCTGTGTCCACCAATACTGTACCCCAGGGTTATACAGTGACTGACCTGTCCCCACCAGTACTGTACACCAGTGTTATACACAGACAGATCTGTCCCCACCAGTACTGTTCCCCAGTGTTATACAGGGACAGACCTGTCCCCACCAGTACTGTACCCCAATGTTATACAGTGACAGACCTGTCCCCAACAGTACTGTACCCCAGTGTTATAAAGCAACACACCTGTCCCCACCAGTAGTGTACCCCTGTATTAAACAGTGACTATCCTGTCCCCACCAATACTGTACACCAGTGTTATACAGGGACAGACCTGTCCCCACCAGTACTGTACACCAGTGTTATACAGTGACAGGTATGTCCCCACCAGTACTGTACCCCAGTGTTATATAGCAATAGAACAGTCCCCACCAGTACTGGATCCCACTGTTATACAGTGACAGACCTGTCCACACCAGTACTGTACACCAGTGTTATACAGTGACAGACCTGTCCCCACCAGTACTGTACACCAGTGTTATACAGTGACAGACCTGTCCCCACCAGTACTGTATCCCAGTGTTATACATTTACTGACCTGTCCCCATCAGTACTGTACCCCAGTGTTATACAGTGACAGACCTGTCGCCACCAGTACTGTACCCCAGTGTTATACAGTAACAGACCAGTCTTTACCAGTATTGTACCCTAGTGTTATACAGCAACCGACATGTCCCCACCAGTACTGTAACCCAGTGTTATACAGTGACAGACCTGTCCCCATCAGTACTGTACCCTAGTGTTTTCCACCAACAGACCTGTCCCCACCAGTACTGTACCCCAGTGTTATACAGTGACAGACCAGTCTTTGCCAGTATTGTACACCAGTATTATACAGTGACAGACCTGTCCCCACCAGTACTGTACCCCAGTGTTATACAGCAACAGACGTGTCCCCACCAGTACTGTACCCCAGTGTTATACAGTGACAGACCAGTCTTCACCAGTACTGTACCCCAGTGTTATACAGTGACAGACCTGTCCCCACCAGTACTGTACCCCACTGTTATACAGTGACTGACCTGTCCCCACCAGTACTCTACCACAGTGTTATACAGTGACTGACCTGTCCCTACCAGTACTGTACCCCAGTGTTATACAGTGACAGACCTGTCGACACCAGTACTGTACCCCAGTGTTATACAGTGACAGATCTGTCCCCATCAGTACTGTACCCTAGTGTTTTCCACCAACAGACCTGTCCCCACCACTACTGTACCCGAGTGTTATACAGTGACAGACCTGTCCCCATCAGTACTGTACCCCAGTGTTATACAGCAACAGACCTGTCCCCACCAGTACTGTATCCCAGTGTTATACATTTACTGACCTGTCCCCACCAGTACTGTACCCCAGTGTTATACAGTGACAGACCTGTCCCCACCAGTACTGTACACCAGTGTTATACAGTGACTGACCTGTCCCCACCAGTACTCTACCCCAGTGTTATACAGTGACAGACCTGTCCCCATCAGTACTGTACCCTAGTGTTTTCCACCAACAGACCTGTCCCCATCAGTACTGTACCCCAGGGTTATACAGTGACTGACCTGTCCCCACCAGTACTGTACACTAGTGTTATACACAGACTGACCTGTCCCCACCAGTACTGTTCCCCAATGTTATACATTGACAGACCTGTCCCCAACAGTACTGTACCCCAGTGTTATAAAGCAACACACCTGTCCCCACCAGTACTGTACCCAGTATTAAACAGTGACTATCCTGTCCCCACTAATACTGTACACCAGTGTTATACAGTGACAGGTATGTCCCCACCAATACTATACCCCACTGTTACACAGTGACAGACCTGCCTCCATCAGTACTGTATCCCAGTGTTACACAGTGACCGACCTCTCCCCACCAGTATTGGATCCTAGTGTTATACAGCAACAGACGTGTCCCCATCAATACTGTACCCCAGTGTTATACAGTGACAGACCTGTCCCCACCAGTACTGTACCCCAGTGTTATACAGTGACTGTCTTGTCCCCATCAGTACTGTACCCCAGTGTTAAACAGTGACAGACATTTTCCCAGCAGTATTGTATCCCAGTGTTATACAGCAACAGACCTGTCCCCGCCAGTACTGTACCCCAGTGTTATACAGTGACAGACCTGTCCCTACCAGTACTGTACCCCAGTGTTATACAGTGACAGACCTGTCCCTACCAGTACTGGCTCCCACTGTTATACAGTGACAGACCTGTCCCCACCAGTACTGTGCCCCAGTGTTATACAGCAACAGACCTGTCCCCATCAGTACTGTACCCCAGTGTTATACAGCAATAGACCTGTCCCCATCAGTATTGTACCCCAGTGTTACACAGAGATAGATCTGCCCCAACCAGTACGTCACCCCAGGGTTATACAGTGACAGGCATGTCCCTGTTAGTGCTGTATTGCAATGTTATACCTGTCCCCACCAATACTGACCCCAGTGTGATACTGTGACAGACCTGTCCCCTCAAGTACTGAACGCCAGTGTTGTACAGGGACAGACCTGTCCCCACCAGTACTGCACCCCAGTGTTATACAGGGACCGACATGTCCCCACCAGTACTGTCCCCCAGTGTAAAACAGTGACAGACCTGTCCCCACCAGTACTGTACCCCAGTATTAAACAGTGACGAACCTGTCCCCACAAACACTGTACACCCGTGTTATACAGTGACTGATCTGTCCCCACTAGTACAGTTTCCCAGTGTTATATAGCAACAGACCTGTCCCCGCCTGTACTGTACCACAGTGTTATACAATGACAGACCTGTCCCCACCATTACTGTACCCCAGTGTCATACAGGGACTGACCTGCTTCCATCAGTACTGTACACCAGTGTTATACAGTGACAGACTTTTTCCCAGCAGTATTGTAACCCAGTGTTATACAGCAACAGACCTGTCCCCACCAGTACTGTACCCCAGTGTGATAGAGTGACAGACCTGTCCCCACCAGTACTGTACCCCCGTGTTATACAGTGACTGACCTGTCCCCACTAGTACTGTATCCCAGAGTTATATAGCAATAGAACAGTTCCCACCAATACTGCACCCCAGTGTTATACAGTGCCAGACCTGTCCGCACCAGTACTGTACCCCAGTGTTATACAGCAACAGACCTGTCCCCAACAGTACTGTACCACAGTGTTATACAATGACTGACCGTCCCCATCAGTACTGTACCCCAGAGTTATATAGTGACAGACCTATCCCCACCCGTAATGTACCCCAGTGTTAGACAGTGACTGACATGTCCCCATCAGTACTGTACCCCAGTGTTATACAGTGACTGACATGTCCCCATCAGTACTGTACCCCAGTGTTATACAGTGACTGAAATGTCCCCACCAATACTGTACCCGAGTGTAAAGCAGTGACAGACCTGTCCCCACCAGTATGATACCCCAGTGTTATACAGTGACAGACGTGTCCCCACCAGTACTGTACCCCAGTGTTATACAGGGACATACCTGTCCCCACCGGTACTGTACCCCAGTGTTATACAGTAACAGACCTGTCCCCACTAGTACTGCTTCCCAGTGTTATATAGCAATAGAACATTCCCCACCAGTACCTTATCCCACTGTTATACAGTGACAGACCTGTTCCCACGAGTACTACTTCCCAGTGTTATATAGCAATAGAACATTCCCCACCAGTATCTTATCCCACTGTTATACAGTGACAGACCTGTTCCCACGAGTACTACTTCCCAGTGTTATATAGCAATAGAACATTCCCCACCAGTACCTTATCCCACTGTTATACAGTGACAGACCTGTCCGCACCAGTTCTGTACCCCAGTCTTATACAGTAACGGACCTGTCCCCACCAATACTGTACCCCAGTGTTATACAGTGACAGACGAGTCTTCACCAGGATTGTACCCCAGTGTTATACAAGGACAGACCTGTCACCACCAGTACTGTACCCCAGTGTTATACAGTGACAGATCTGTCCCCATCAGTACTGTACCCCAGTGTTATACACCAACAGACCTGTCCCCACCAATACTGTACCCCAGTGTTACACAGTGACAGACCTGTCCCCACCAGTACTGTACCCCAGTGTTAGACAGTGACGGACCTGTCCCCACCAGTACTGTACCCCAGTGTTATACAGGGACAGACCTGTCCCCACCAGTACTGTACACCAGTGTTATACAGTGACAGTCCTGTCCCCATAAAATACTGTACCCCAGGGTTATACAGCGACAGAGCTGTCCCCTCCAGTACTGTGCCCCAGTGTTATACAGTGACAGTCCTGTCCCCATAAAATACTGTACCCCAGTGTTACACAGTGACGGACCTGTCCCCATCAGTACTGTACCCCAGGGTTATACAGCGACAGAGCTGTCCTCACCAGGATTGTACCCCAGTGTTATACAGTGACTCACCTGTCCCCACCAGTAGTGTACCCCAGTGTTATACAGCGACAGACCTGCCCCCACCATTACTGTACCCCAGTGTTATCCAGTGACAGACCTGTCCCCACCAGTACTGTACCCCAGTGTTATACACCAACAGACCTGTCCCCACCAATACTGTACCCCAGTGTTACACAGTGACAGACCTGTCCCCACCAGTTTTGTACCCCAGTGTTAAACAGCAACAGACCTGTCCCCACCAGTACTGTACCCCAGTGTTATACAGGAACAGATGTGTCCCCACCAGTACTGTACCCCAGTGTTATACAGTGACGGACCTGTCCCCACCAGTACTGTACCCCAGTGTTATACAGGGACAGACCTGTCCCCACCAGTACTGTACACCAGTGTTATACAGTGACAGTCCTGTCCCCACCAGTACTGTACCCCACTGTTATAAAGGGACAGACCTGTCCCCACCAATACTGTACCCCAGTGTTATACAGCAACAGACCTGTCCCCAACAGTACTGTACCCCAGTGTTATACAGTGACAGACCTGTCCCTACCAGTACTGTACCCCATTGTTATACAGTGACAGACCTGTCCCCACAAGTACTGCACCCCAGTGTTATATATTGACTGACCTGTCCCCATCAGTACTGTACCCCAGTGTTATACAGTGACAGACCTGTCCCCACCAGGACTGTATCCCAGTGTTATACTGTGACAGACCTGTCCCCACCAGGACTGGATCCCAGTGTTATACAGTGACAGTCCTGTCCCCATAAAATACTGCACCCCAGTGTTATACAGTGACAGACCTGTCCCCATCAGTACTGTACCCCAGTGTTATACAGCAACAGACCTGTCACCACCAGTACTGTACCCCACTGTTATAAAGGGACAGACCTGTCCCCACCAATACTGTACCCCAGTGTTATACAGCAACAGACCTGTCCCCAACAGTACTGTACCCCAGTGTTATACAGTGACAGACCTGTCCCTACCAGTACTGTACCCCATTGTTATACAGTGACAGACCTGTCCCCACAAGTACTGCACCCCAGTGTTATACAGTGACTAACCTGTCCCCATCAGTACTGTACCCCAGTGTTATACAGTGACAGTCCTGTCCCCATAAAATACTGTACCCCAGGGTTATACAGCGACAGAGCTGTCCCCTCCAGTACTGTGCCCCAGTGTTATACAGTGACAGTCCTGTCCCCATAAAATACTGTACCCCCGTGTTACACAGTGACGGACCTGTCCCCATCATTACTGTACCCCAGGGTTATACAGCGACAGAGCTGTCCTCACCAGGACTGTACCCCAGTGTTATACAGTGACTCACCTGTCCGCACCAGTAGTGTACCCCAGTGTTACACAGTGACGGACCTGTCCCCACCAGTACTGTACCCCAGTGTTATACAGTGACAGACCTGTCCCCACCAGTACTGTATCCCACTGTTATACAGTGACAGACCTGTCCCCACCAGTACTGTACCCCACTGTTATACGGTGACTGACCTTTCCCCACCAGTACTGTACCCCAGTGTTATACACAGACAGACCTGTCCCCACCAGCACTGTACCCCAGTGTTATACACAGACAGACTTGTCCCCACCAGTACTCTACCACATTGTTATACAGTGACTGACATCTCCCCACTAGTACTGCACCCCAGTGTTATACAGTCACAGACCTGTCCCCACCAGTGTTATACTGTGACAGACCTGTCCCCACAAGTACTGTACGCCAGTGTTATACAGTGACAGACCTGTCCCCACTAGTACTGTATCCCAGTGTTATATAGCAATAGAAGAGTCCCCACCAGTACTGCACCCCAGTGTTATACAGTCAAAGACCTGTCCCCACCAGTACTGCACCCCAGTGTTATACAGTGAATGACCTGTCCCCATCAGTACTGTACCCCAGTGTTATACAGTGACAGACCTGTCCCCACCAGGACTGTATCCCAGTGTTATACTGTGACAGACCTGTCCCCACCAGGACTGGATCCCAGTGTTATACAGCAACAGACCTGTCCCCACCAGTACTGAACCCCAGTGTTATACAGTGACAGTCCTGTCCCCATAAAATACTGCACCCCAGTGTTATACAGTGACAGACCTGTCCCCATCAGTACTGTACCCCAGTGTTATACAGCAACAGACCTGTCACCACCAGTACTGTACCCCACTGTTATAAAGTGACAGACCTGTCCCCACCAATACTGTACCCCAGTGTTATACAGCAACAGACCTGTCCCCAACAGTACTGTACCCCAGTGTTATACAGTGACAGACCTGTCCCTACCAGTACTGTACCCCATTGTTATACAGTGACAGACCTGTCCCCACAAGTACTGCACCTCAGTGTTATACAGTGACTAACCTGTCCCCATCAGTACTGTACCCCAGTGTTATACAGTGACAGACCTGTCTCCACCAGTACTGTGCCCCAGTGTTATACAGTGACAGTCCTGTCCCCATACAATACTGTACCCCAGTGTTACACAGTGACGGACCTGTCCCCACCAGTTGTGTACCCCAGTGTTATACAGCGACAGACCTGCCCCCACCATTACTGTACCCCAGTCTTATCCAGTGACAGACCTGTCCCCACCAGTACTGTACCCCAGTGTTATACAGCAACAGACCTGTCCCCACCAGTACTGTACCCCAGTGTTATACAGTGAATGACCTGTCCCCACCAATACTGTACCCCAGTGTTATACAGTGACAGATCTGTCCCCACCAGGACTGTATCCCAGTGTTATACTGTGGCAGACCTGTCCCCACCAGGACTGTATCCCAGTGTTATACCGCAACAGACCTGTCCCCACCAGTACTGAACCCCAGTGTTATACAGTGACAGTCCTGTCCCCATAAAATACTGCACCCCAGTGTTATACAGTGACAGACCTGTCCCCATCAGTACTGTACCCCAGTGTTATACAGCAACAGACCTGTCACCACCAGTACTGTACCCCACTGTTATAAAGGGACAGACCTGTCCCCACCAATACTGTACCCCAGTGTTATACAGCAACAGACCTGTCCCCAACAGTACTGTACCCCAGTGTTATACAGTGACAGACCTGTCCCTACCAGTACTGTACCCCATTGTTATACAGTGACAGACCTGTCCCCACAAGTACTGCACCCCAGTGTTATATATTGACTGACCTGTCCCCATCAGTACTGTACCCCAGTGTTATACAGTGACAGACCTGTCCCGACCAGGACTGTATCCCAGTGTTATACTATGACAGACCTGTCCCCACCAGGACTGTATCCCAGTGTTATACAGCAACAGACCTGTCCCCACCAGTACTGAACCCCAGTGTTATACAGTGACAGTCCTGTCCCCATAAAATACTGCACCCTAGTGTTATACAGTGACAGACCTGTCCCCACCAGTAGTGTACCCCAGTATTACACAGTGACGGACCTGTCCACACCAGTACTGAACCCCAGGGCTATACAGTGATAGACCTGTCCCCACCAGTACTGTACCCCACTGTTATACAGTGACAGACCTGTCCCTACCAGTACTGTACCCCAGGGTTATACAGTGACAGACCTGTCCCCACCAGTACTGTACCCCACTGTTATACAGTGACAGACCTGTCCCCACCAGTACTGTACCCCACTGTTATACGGTGACTGACCTTTCCCCACCAGTACTGTACCCCAGTGTTATACACAGACAGACCTGTCCCCACCAGTACTGTACCCCAGTGTTATACACAGACAGACTTGTCCCCACCAGTACTCTACCACATTGTTTTACAGTGACTGACCTCTCCCCACTAGTACTGTATCCCAGTGTTATATAGCAATAGAACTGTCCCCACCAGTACTGCACCCCAGTGTTATACAGGGACAGACCTGTCCCCACCAGTACTGCACCCCAGTGTTAGACAGTCACAGACCTGTCCCCACCAGTACTGTACCCCAGTGTTATACAGGGACAGACCTGTCCCCACCAGTACTGCACCCCAGTGTTATACAGTCACAGACCTGTCCCCACCAGTACTGTACCCCAGTGTTATACAGGGACAGACCTGTCCCCACCAGTACTGCACCCCAGTGTTATACAGTCACAGACCTGTCCCCACCAGTACTGCACCCCAGTGTTATACAGGGACAGACCTGTCCCCACCAGTACTGTACCCCAGTGTTATACAGTGACTGACCTGTCCCCACCAGTACTGTACCCCAGTGTTATACAGTCACAGACCTGTCCCCATCAGTACTGTACCCCAGTGTTATACAGCAACAGACCTGTCACCACCAGTACTGTACCCCACTGTTATACAGTGACTGACCTGTCCCCACCAATACTGTACCCCAGTGTTATACAGCAACAGACCTGTCCCCAACAGTACTGTACCCCAGTGTTATAAAGTGACAGACCTGTCCCTACCAGTACTGTACCCCATTGTTATACAGTGACAGACCTGTCCCCACAAGTACTGCACCCCAGTGTTATACAGTGACTAACCTGTCCCCATCAGTACTGTACCCCAGTGTTATACAGTGACAGTCCTGTCCCCATAAAATACTGTACCCCAGGGTTATACAGCGACAGAGCTGTCCCCTCCAGTACTGTGCCCCAGTGTTATACAGTGACAGTCCTGTCCCCATAAAATACTGTACCCCAGTGTTACACAGTGACGGACCTGTCCCCATCATTACTGTGCCCCAGGGTTATACAGCGACAGAGCTGTCCTCACCAGGACTGTACTCCAGTGTTATACAGTGACTCACCTGTCCCCACCAGTAGTGTACCCCAGTGTTACACAGTGACGGACCTGTCCCCACCAGTACTGTACCCCAGGGTTATACAGTGACAGACCTGTCCCCACCAGTACTGTATCCCACTGTTATACAGTGACAGACCTGTCCCCACCAGTACTGTACCCCACTGTTATACGGTGACTGACCTTTCCCCACCAGTACTGTACCCCAGTGTTATACACAGACAGACCTGTCCCCACCAGCACTGTACCCCAGTGTTATACACAGACAGACTTGTCCCCACCAGTACTCTACCACATTGTTATACAGTGACTGACATCTCCCCACTAGTACTGCACCCCAGTGTAATACAGTCACAGACCTGTCCCCACCAGTGTTATACTGTGACAGACCTGTCCCCACCAGTACTGTACGCCAGTGTTATACAGTGACAGACCTGTCCCCACTAGTACTGTATCCCAGTGTTATATAGCAATAGAAGAGTCCCCACCAGTACTGCACCCCAGTGTTATACAGTCACAGACCTGTCCCCACCAGTACTGCACCCCAGTGTTATACAGTGACTGACCTGTCCCCACCAGTAACGTTCCCCAGTGTTATTCAGTGACAGACCTGTCCCCGCCAATACTGTACCCCAGTGTTATACAGCAACAGACCTGCCCCCACCAGTACTGTACCCCAGTGGTATACAGTGACAGACCTGTCTCCATCAGTACTGTACGCCAGTATTATAAAGCAACACACCTGTCCCCGACAGTACTGTACCCCAGTATTCAACAGTGACTATCCTGTCCCCACCAATACTGTACACCAGTGGTATACAGTGACAGGTATGTCCCCACCAATACTATACCCCACTGTTAAACAGTGACAGACCTACCTCCATCAGTATTGTATCCCAGTGTTATACAGTGACAGACCTGTCCCCACCAGTACTGTACCCCAGTGTTATACAGTGACAGACCTGTCCCCACCAGTATTGTACTCCAGTGTTACACAGAGACAGACCTGCCCCAACCAGTACCTCACCCCAGTGTTATACAGTGACAGACCTGTCCCCACTAGTACTGTATCCCAGTATTATATAGCAATAGAACATTCCCCACCAGTACTGGATCCCACTGTTATATAGTGACAGAATTTTCCCAGCAGTATCGTATCCCAGTGTTAGACAGCAACAGACCTGTCCCCGCCAATACTGTACCCCAGTGTTATACAGTGACAGACCGGTCCCCACCAGTACTGTACCCCAGTGTTATACAGTGACAGACCTGTCCCCACCAATACTGTACCCCAGTGTTGTACAGTGACAGACCTGTCCCCATCAGTACTGTACCCCAGTGTTATACAGCAACAGACCTGTCCCCACCAGTATTGTACCTCAGTGTTATACAGTGACAGACCTGTCCCCACCAGTACTGTACCCCAGTGTTATACAGTGACAGACCTGTCCCCACCAGTACTGTACCCCAGTGTTATACAGCAACAGACCTGTCCCCGCCAATACTGTACCCCAGTGTTATACAGTGACAGACCGGTCCCCACCAGTACTGTACCCCAGTGTTATACAGTGACAGACCTGTCCCCACCAATACTGTACCCCAGTGTTATACAGTGACGGACATGTCCCCATTAGTACAGTACCCCATTGTTATACACCAACAGACCTGTCCCACCAGTACTGTACCACAGTGTTATACAGTGACTGACCGTCCCCACCAGTACTGTACCCCAGGGTTACATAGTGACAGACCTGTCCCCACCAGTACTGTACCCCACTGTTATACAGTGACTGACCTGTCCCCACCAGTATTGTACCCCACTGTTATACAGTGACTGACCTTTCCCCACCAGTACTGTACCCCAGTGTTATACACAGACAGACCTGTCCCCACCAGTACACTACCACATTGTTATACAGTGACAGACCTCTCCCCACTAGTACTGTATCCCTGTGTTATACAGCAATAGAACAGTCCCCACCAGTACTGCACCCCAGTGTTATACAGTCACAGACCTGTCCCCACCAGTACCGTTCCCCAGTGTTATACAGTGACTGACCTGTCCACACTAGTACTGTATCCCAGTGTTATATAGCAATAGAACAGTCCTCACCAGTACTGGATCCCACTGTTATACAGTGACAGACCTGTCCCCATCAGTACTGTACCCCAGTGTTATACAGTGACAGACCTGTCCCCACCAGTACTGTACCCCAGTGTTATACAGTGACAGACCTGTCCCCATCAGTACTGTACCCCAGTGTTATACAGTGACAGACCTGTCCCCACCAGTATTGTACCTCAGTGTTATACAGCAACAGACCTGTCCCCACCACTACTGTACCCCAGTGTTATACAGTGACTGACCTGTCCCCATCAGTACTGTACCCCAGTGTTACGCAGACACAGACCTGCCCCAGTGACAGACATGTCCCTGTTAGTGCTGTATTGCAATGTTATACAGGGACTGACCTGTCCCCACCAATACTGTACCCCAGTGTTATACTGTGACAGACCTGTCCCCACAAGTACTGTACCCGAGTGTAAAACAGCGACAGACCTGTCCCCACCAATACGATACCCCAGTGTTACCCAGTGACAGACCTGTCCCCACCAGTACTGTACCCCAGTGTTATACAGCGACAGACCTGTCCCCACCAGTACTGCTCCCCAGTGTTATACAGTGACTGACCTGTCCCCACCAGTACCGTTCCCCAGTGTTATATAGCAATAGAACAGTCCTCACCAGTACTGGATCCCACTGTTATACAGTTACAGACCTGTCCCCATCAGCAATGTACCCAGTGTTATACAGTGACAGACCTATCCCCACCAGTATTGTATCCCAATGATATACAGTGACTGACCTGTCCCCACCAATACTGTACCCGAGTGTAAAACAGTGACAGACCTGTCCCCACCAATACGATACAGCAGTGTTATACAGCGACAGATCTGCCCCCACCATTACTGTACCCCAGTGTTATCCAGTGACAGACCTGTCCCCACCAGTACTGTATCCCAGTGTTATACAGTGAATGACCTGTCCCCACCAATACTGTAACCCAGTGTTATACAGTGACAGACCTGTCCTCACCAGGACTGTATCCCAGTGTTATACTGTGACAGACCTGTCCCCACCAGGACTGTATCCCAGTGTTATACAGCAACAGACCTGTCCCCACCAGTACTGAACCCAAGTGTTATACAGTGACAGTCCTGTCCCCATAAAATAATGTACCCCAGTGTTATACAGTGACAGACCTGTCCCCATCAGTACTGTACCCCATTGTTATACAGTGACAGACCTGTCCCCACAAGTACTGCACCCCAGTGTTATACAGTGACAGACCTGTCACCACCAGTACTGTACCCGAGTGTAAAACAGTGACAGACCTGTCCCCACCAGTACTGTACCCCAGTGTTATACAGTGACAGTCCTGTCCCCATAAAATACTGTACCCCAGGGTTATACAGCGACAGAGCTGTCCCCTCCAGTACTGTGCCCCAGTGTTATACAGTGACAGTCCTGTCCCCATAAAATACTGTACCCCAGTGTTACACAGTGACGGACCTGTCCCCATCAGTACTGTACCCCAGGGTTATACAGCGACAGAGCTGTCCTCACCAGGACTGTACCCCAGTGTTATACAGTGACTCACCTGTCCCCACCAGTAGTGTACCCCAGTGTTATACAGCGACAGACCGGCCCCCACCATTACTGTACCCCAGTGTTATACAGTGAATGACCTGTCCCCACCAATACTGTACCCCAGTGTTATACAGTGACAGATCTGTCCCCACCAGGACTGTATCCCAGTGTTATACTGTGGCAGACCTGTCCCCACCAGGACTGTATCCCAGTGTTATACAGCAACAGACCTGTCCCCACCAGTACTGAGCCCCAGTGTTATACAGTGACAGTCCTGTCCCCATAAAATACTGCACCCCAGTGTTATACAGTGACAGACCTGTCCCCATCAGTACTGTACCCCAGTGTTATACAGCAACAGACCTGTCACCACCAGTACTGTACCCCACTGTTATAAAGGGACAGACCTGTCCCCACCAATACTGTACCCCAGTGTTATACAGCAACAGACCTGTCACCACCAGTACTGTACCCCACTGTTATAAAGGGACAGACCTGTCCCCACCAATACTGTACCCCAGTGTTATACAGTGACAGACCTGTCCCCAACAGTACTGTACCCCAGTGTTATACAGTGACAGACCTGTCCCTACCAGTACTGTACCCCATTGTTATACAGTGACAGACCTGTCCCCACAAGTACTGCACCCCAGTGTTATACAGTGACTAACCTGTCCCCATCAGTACTGTACCCCAGTGTTATACAGTGACAGACCTGTCTCCACCAGTACTGCGCCCCAGTGTTATACAGTGACAGTCCTGTCCCCATAAAATACTGTACCCCAGTGTTACACAGTGACGGACCTGTCCCCATCAGTACTGTACCCCAGGGTTATACAGCGACAGAGCTGTCCTCACCAGGACTGTACCCCAGTGTTATACAGTGACTCACCTGTCCCCACCAGTAGTGTACCCCAGTGTTATACAGCGACAGACCTGTCCCCACCAGTACTGTGCCCCAGTGTTATACAGTGACAGTCCTGTCCCCATAAAATACTGTACCCCAGTGTTATACAGCGATAGACCCGTCCCCACCAGTACTGCGCCCCAGTGTTATACAGTGACGGACCTGTCCCCATCAGTACTGTACCCCAGGGTTATACAGCGACAGACCTGTCCCCACCAGGACTGTACCCCAGTGTTATACAGTGACTAACCTGTCTCCACCAGTAGTGTACCCCAGTGTTATACAGCGACAGACCTTTCCCTTCCAGTACTGTGCCCCAGTATTATACAGTGACAGTCCTGTCCCCATAAAATACTGTACCCCAGTGTTATACAGTGACGGACCTGTCCCCACCAGTACTGTACACCAGGGCTACACAGGGACCGACCGGTCCCCACCAGTACTGTACCCCAGTGTTATATAGTGACAGACCTGTCCCCACTAGTACTGTACCCCAGTGTTATACAGTGACTGACCTGTCCCCACCCATACTGTACACCAGTGTTATACAGCGACAGACCTGTCCCCACCAGTACTGTACCCGTGTTATACAGGGACCGACCTGTCCCCACCAGTACTGTACCCCAGTGTAATACAGTGACAGACCTGTCCCCACCAGTACTGTACCCCAGTGTTATACCTGTCCCCACCAGTACTGTACTCCAGTGTTATACAGGGACAGACCTGTCCCCACCTATACTGTACACCAGTGTTATACAGCGACAGACCTGTCCCCACCAGTACTGTACCCGTGTTATACAGGGACAGACCTGTCCCCATCAGTACTGTACCCCAGTGTTATACCTGTCCCCACCAGTACTGTACCCCAGGGTTATACACTGACAGACCTGTCCTCATCAGTACTGTACCCCAGCGTTATACAGGGACAGATCTGTCCCCACCATTACTGTACCCCAGTGTTATATAGTGACAGACCTGTCCCCATCAGTACTGTACCCCAGTGTTATACAGCAACAGACCTGCTTTCACCCATACTGTACCCCAGTGTTATACAGTGACAGACCTGTCCCCACCAGTACTGTATCCCAGTGTTATACAGCAACAGACATGTCCCCACCAGGACAGTACCCCAGTGTTAGACAGTGACAGACCTGTTCCCACCAGTACTGTATCCTAGTGTTATACAGAGACAGACCTGTCCCCACCAGTACTGTACACCAGGGCTACACAGGGACAGACCAGTCCCCACCAGTACTGTACCCCAGTATTATGTAGTGACAGACCTGTCCCCACTAGTACTGTACCCAAATATTATAAAGGGACAGACCTGTCCCCACCAGTACTGTACCCCAGTTAATACAGTGACAGACCTGTCCCCACCAGTACTGTACCCCAGTGTTATACAGTGACTGACCTGTCCCCACCCATACTGTACCCCAGTGTTATACAGTGACAGACCTGTCCCCATCAGTACTGTACCCCAGTGTTATACAGTGACAGACCTGTCCCCACCAGTACTGTACCCCAGTGTTATACAGTGACAGACCTGTCCCCACCAGTACTGTACCCCAGTGTTATACAGTGACAGACCTGTCCCCACCAGTACTGTATCCCAGTGTTATACAGCAACAGACCTGTCCCCACCAGTACTGTATCCCAGTGTTATACAGCAACAGACCTGTCCCCACCAGGACAGTACCCCAGTGTTATACAGTGACAGACCTATCCCCACCAGTACTGTACACCAGGGCTACACAGGGACAGACCGGTCCCCACCAGTACTGTACCCCAGTGTTGTATAGTGACAGACCTGTCCCCACTAGTACTGTACCCCAATGTTATAAAGGGACAGACCTGTCCCCACCAGTACTGTACCCCAGTGTTATACAGTGACTGACCTGTCCCCACCCTTACTGTACACCAGTGTTATACAGCGACAGACCTGTCCCCACCAGTACTGTACCCGTGTTATACAGGGAGCGACCTGTCCCCACCAGTACTGTACCCCAGTGTTATACCTGTCCCCACCAGTACTGTACCCCAGGGTTATACACTGACAGACCTGTCCTCATCAGTACTGTACCCCAGTGTTATACAGGGACTGACCTGTCCCCACCTATACTGTACACCAGTGTTATACAGCGACAGACCTGTCCCCACCAGTACTGTACCCGTGTTATACAGGGACAGACCTGTCCCCACCAGTACTGTACCCCAGTGTAATACAGTGACAGACCTGTCCCCACCAGTACTGTACCCCAGTGTTATACCTGTCCCCACCAGTACTGTACCCCAGGGTTATACACTGACAGACCTGTCCTCATCAGTACTGTACCCCAGTGTTATACAGGGACAGATCTGTCCCCACCATTACTGTACCCCAGTGTTATAAAGGGACAGACCTGCTCACACCCATACTGTACCCCAGTCTTGTACGGTGACAGACCTGCCCCCATCAGTACTGTACCCCAGTGTTATACAGTGACAGACCTGCTTTCACCCATACTGTACCCCAGTGTTATACAGGGACAGACCTGCCCCCATCAGTAGTGTACCCGAGTTTTATACAGTGAAAGACATGCTTCCACCCATACTGTACCCCAGTGTTATACAGTGACAGACCTGCTTCCAACCATTCAGGCAGCATCCGAGGACAGGCAAAATCGACGTTTCGGGCAAAAGCCCTTCATCAGGAATAAAGGCAGAGAGCCTGAAGCGTGGAGAGATAAGCTAGAGGAGGGTGGGGGTGGGGAGAGAGTGGCATAGAGTACAATAGGTCAGTGGGGAAGGAGATGAAGGTGATAGGTCAGGGAGGAGAGGGTGGAGTGGATAGGTGGAAAAGGAGCTGGGCAGGTCGGACAAGTCCGGACAGGTCAGGGGATCGAGTTGCGGTGGTTAGAAGCTAGGATGAGGTGGGGGAAGGGGAAATGAGGAAACTGTTGAAATCCACATTGATGCCCTGGGGTTGAAGTGTTTGGGTTCTTCCGCCTCGGAACACTTCAACCCCAGGGCATCAATGTGGATTTCAACAGTTTCCTCATTTCCCCTTCCCCCACTTCATCCTAGCTTCTAACCTCCCGCAACTCGATCCCCTGACCTGTCCGGACTTGTCCGACCTGCCCAGCTCCTTTTCCACCTATCCACTCCACCCTCTCCTCCCTGACCTATCACCTTCATCTCCTTCCCCACTGACCTATTGTACTCTATGCCACTCTCTCCCCACCCCCACCCTCCTCTAGCTTATCTCTCCACGCTTCAGGCTCTCTGCCTTTATTCCTGATGAAGGGCTTTTGCCCGAAACGTCGATTTTGCCTGTCCTCGGATGCTGCCTGAATTGCTGTGCTCTTCCAGCACCACTGATCCAGAATCTGGTTTCCAGCATCTGCAGTCATTGTTTTTACCCTGCTTCCAACCATACTGTACCCCAGTGTTATACAGTGACAGACCTGTCCCTACCAGTGCTGTACCCCAGTGTTATACAGTGACAGACCTGACCCCATCAGTACTGTACCCCAGTGTTATACAGTGACAGACCTGCCCCCACTAGTACTGGAGTCAAAAAGTCATAGTGTCGTACAGCATAGAAACAGAACTTTTGGCCTGCAATGTCAATGCTGACCAACAAACATCATACTCCCGTGGAGGAAGTGATGGCCTAGTGGGATCATCGCTGGACTATTAATCCAGAAACACAGCTCATGTTCAGGGGACCTGGGTTTGAATGCTGGCGTGGCATTTGGCGGAAATTGAATTCCATAAAAGGGAAAAATCTGGAATTCAGAGTCTGATGGTGACCATGAAAACATTGTTGGAAAAGCCTGTGTGACTCAAGAATGCCCCTTTAGATTAGATTAGATTAGATTACATTACAGTGTGGAAACAGGCCCTTCGGCCCAACAAGTCCACACCGACCCGCCGAAGCGCAACCCACTAATACCCCTACATTTACCCCTTTACCCTAACACTATGGGCAATTTAGCATGGCCAATTCACCTGACCTGCACATCTTTGGACTGTGGGAGGAAACCGGAGCACCCGGAGGAAACCCACGCAGACACGGGGAGAAGGTGCAAACTCCACACAGTCAGTCGCCTGAGTCGGGAATTGAACCCGGGTCTCCGGTGCTGTGAGGCAGCAGTGCTAACCACTGTGCCACCGTGCCGCCCAAGGATGGCAGATCCTTTCAGGAAAGGATCTGCCATCCTTACCCAGTCCAGCCTACACATGACTCCAGACGCACAGCAATGTGTTTGTCATGTAACTGCTCACTGGGCAATAAATGGTGCCTAGACAGCGACGCCCTCATCCTGTAAACTAATAAAAAATAATCACTCATCTCATTGACCCTCACTTGGTCCATGACCTGATATTTTAACTATTTATCCAGATGATTCTGAAATATTGTGAAAGTACCTGCATCCTGCATCCTCTCGGACAGCACGTTCTATATTTCTACCACTGTCTGGGTGAAGAAACTCTCTCAGATCTCTTCCAAACCACTTGTCCCTCCCCTTAAACCTATACCCTCTGGTCTTAGACATGGGGATGAGATTCTCACAATCTACCCTGTCTGTGCCTCTCGTAAGTTTTATACTTCAATCAGTATTCCCTCTGCTCCGAGGAAAACAAACCCAGCTGATCCAGTTTCTCCTCATAGCGGAGACTTGCCATCCCAGACAACATGCTGGTGAATCTCCTCTGCATGCTCACCAATACAATTACGTCCTTCCGAGAATTGCACATAGTGTTCCAACCGTGGCCTCACCAGTGTTTTATGAAGTGGGAACAAAACTTCCTTGCTCCAATATTCTATGCCCCAGCTAATGAAGGCAAACATCCTACATGCAATTTTCACCTGCCCGTCTGACTGCGCTGGCACTTTCAGGGATCGGTGAACTTGTACACCAAGGTCCCTTTGTTCCTCAGTACTCCACAGGCACCTACCACTCCTTGTGTATTTCCTGCCTTTACTAAACCTCCCAAAATATGTCACACTTGTCCAGATTGAATTCCATCTGCCATTTGTCTACCCAATTTACCAGCTGATCAATATCAGATTGTAGCCTGAGACCATCCTCCTTGTTATCAACATCATCAATTTTTATTACATTTGCAAAATTACTAAGTATACTTTCTACATTCACATCCACGTTATTAATATACATAACAAACAGCATGGGTCCCAGCACTAAACTCTGTGGTACATAACCCTTCACCATTACCCTTTGCCTCCTATCTGCAAGCTAATTTTGAATTCAGTTTGCCAATTTGCCTTGGATCCCATTGGCTCTTACCTTTGGGATCAGCCTTCCATGTGGGACCTTGTCAAAAGCCTTACTGAGACTATGTAAACCATATCAACTACATATCCTCATCATCATATTTAGTCACCTTTTCAAAAAAGTCAATTTGTCAGACTGGATCTCCCTCTAATAAATCTGTACTGACTATACCTGATTGAGTCCTGCCTTTCCAAGTATTGATTAATCCTGTCCTTCAGAATGCTTTCCCATAATTCCCACTGATGTCAGACTAACAGGTCTGTAACCCCCTGGCCTATCCCTGCTGCTCTCCTTGAACAAAGGACCACATTAGCTATCCTCCAGTCATCCAGCACTTCACCTGTGACCAGTGAAATATTTAAAAACTCTGCCAGGGCCCCAGCAATTTCCTCCCTTGCCTCCCATAGCAGCCTGGGATACATCTCATCCAGCCCTGGGGATTTGTGCACCCGTATGCCTGTTAAAATGTCAAATAACTCCTTCTTCTTATTCTTAACGCATTCTAGAACCTTAACCCCCAACTGAAAACCCCAGCTTCTTCTCTCCTCTGTGAATACAGAAGCTGTTTACTGAAAACAATGTCTCCTTTTGCTCTTTAAGGTGTTGTGGATGAGGGATGTCTCTGCTCCACCAATATCTGCCTCATCTTCCAGACTGGTTATTACTACTTATACCCTTTCAACATTGAGTACAGTCTGTTCGCCTCCACCATGCTTGGTGTGATGTGGAAGAACGTGGGCAGGTCGATCGGGGAACAGGAGCATCTGGCCCATCACCAACTCCATTTCCATGGCCTCTTGCTAGGCCCAAGCCTTGGGACTGCTGAGATCCTGATTGGTCTGGCAATCTTCATTCTCTACGAGGTGGAAGTGACGGATGAAGGAGGAGAGAGCTGGGCTCTGACTGCTTACTACCTCTTTAACATTGTGGCTCTTGCTCTGACCACCATCGTTGCCTTGGTGGGCTGCTGCGTGCACCGATTTGACCGAAGGGGCAGTAACAGTGACAAGAGCCCAGCCAGGCATCTGGACTTGGCACTCTTGCTTTGGGCAGCGTTGGGCCAGTTTCTGATCTCCTACTTCAGCCTGGTGGCGATTGTATCTATCCAACCCTTCGGGCTGCTGAGTGCCCTGAACCTGCTCTTCTCTGTCCTCACCATCTCCCAACACATTCTGCAGAACGCCTTCATCACTGAAGGTTTAAGTAGGAAACCATTTGCAGAGGGGAGTCACCCTGATGTCAGGAATTCTAACAGTGAGGGTCTTGCCATTGTGAATAGTACCCATTGCCTCGCTGGGGATGCCATGGAATTTTGCATCCAGAATCCCCTTTCCCAAACTAGCTCCAACCCAACCGGAATCACTGTTCATCAAGAAACTGGTTCAAGCCACCTGGAGAGTACATCCCAAACTCAGGAAGATCAGCTCTCTGTCCCTGCCAACAGGCTCAGCTCCAAACGATGGATCCTGAAGGAGGTGTCTGCATTTTTACTCTTGTCCAATGTCATTGTAAGTTTGAGTGCTTGAGCTTTTTACAACATCAAGAGAATCAATGACTTTGCTTCCAAAGTGTGGTCACTGTCATAGAGCTGACAGGCTAAGAGTTAGCAACATCTTATAAGTGATTATTGAGATGAGTGGTCATTGAGATGAGTGACTGGTCAATTTGTTTTTGGTGGGGGTGTCTCTGAAGCACAGCTATCTGAATGAAATGTTTGAGCCCTTTCCAGTGTCTCCTCCTTTTCAACATAGATTTAGAGGAACACAAGGCCAGGGAGAGGCCAGTCAGCCCTTCCAACCAATTCGCAATTTAACAAGGTCATGACTGATCCAACTCCTCAATCTTTGATCCAATATGCCTTACCCAAATAAGATCGATCAGCCTTGGCTGTGATGTTTTCTGTAGACCCTTAGTAGCTTTGTTAGGGAAGGGAGTTCTAGTTACTGAAGGGTACAGGACATTTAGGAAGGACGGGAAGGTAGGGAAAGGTAGAGGGATGGCTCTGTTCATTAATGATGGGATTAGCACTGTAGAAATGGATTACCTAAACTCTGGAAAACAGGAAGTGTTTGGTTAGAAATGATACATCAAAGTTGTGATGTGCACTCCTCTTAACAGGAAGTACATTTGTATGATGGATGGAAAGACCGTATCTTTTGATTTTTTCGTGTTCATGCTTGTGAACTGAAATGGGCAAAGATATGTTTTAAAAAACAGGAATTATGGGAGAGGTTGCTGCAGCTTTTAAAAGCAAGTTAGTGGAATTCATTGTGAGTGGTGTTTACACTGCCACTTTGTTGAAGCAGTGGGCGCGGTTGGTTGCAAACAGGCTGGCACTGAGTGTGCGTGCAAAGTGAGATTTGGCTGATGTTAGCAGCTGACTCGGTTGTGGAGTTGTGACTAGCTGTGTATGACAATGACTGCCTGCTAACAGTGATACAATTGGCTCCTAGCTTACTGACCAACCTGTTCATCTGCATGATATGACCAGAAGCCTTTGGACATCCAGAAGGGGAGGTGGTATGGCTCTCTGAAGTAGAAAATACCCAAAGGGGCTGAAGAAACCAATTTATTTTCTCTCACCAGTTACTATCAGCTGCTGCTTTTAACCAATAAGTCAGAGACTTTATAAGTTGTGAACCAGTTGCTCTGTGCCTCCTCCATCAAGTGAAAATCCTCGGATAGGAATATTGAGGAGCACTTTCCTGACAAACCAAAAGGATCAACTCAGTGACCCCTGTCAACAGGGACCATTAAACTGCCTTCTCACGGCTTTTCTCCCTCCAGCCATAACACCAATGCCTTGTCATCTATATTGGTCTGATACATGGATAGGACAGTGAGTATATGAAGGAGTTACCATTTTAACCAGTAGCTATACATTAACTGTTCATAATAATTTACCTGTGGAGGCTTAGAGTCATAGAGCTGTACAGCATGGAAATAGACCTTTCGATCCAACTCCTCTATGCCAACCAGTTTTCCTAACTAAATCTGGTCTCATTTACAAGCATTCGGTCCATATTCCTCCAAACCCTTCCTATTCATAAACCATCCATATGTCTTTTAAATGGTGTAATTGTACCAGCCTCCACCACTTCCTCTGGCAGATCATTTCATACATGCACCACCCTCTGTGTGAAAACGTTGCTCCTGAGGTCCCTTTTAAACCTTTTCCCTCTCACCTTAACCCTATGCCCTTTAGCTTTGGACTCTGCTACCCTGGGGAAAAGACCTTGGTTATTCATCCTCTCCATGCCCCTTATGATTTTATAAATCTCTATCAGGTCAACGCTCAGCCTCTGACGCTCCAGAGAAATCAGCCCCAGCCTATTCAGCCTCTCTCTTTAGCTCAAACCCTGGCAACATTCTTGTAAATCTTTTCTGAACCCTTTCAAGCTTCACAACATACTTCCTATTGCAGGGAGACCAGAACTGAACGCAGTATTCCAAAGGCGGCCTAACCAATATCCTGTACAGCTGCAACACAATGTACCAACCAATAAAGACAAGCATACCAATGGCCTTCTTCACTGTCCTGCCGACCTGCAACTTTACTTTCAAGGAGCTAAGAAACTGAACTCTAAGGTCTCTATTGTGCAACAACACTCAATTACCGTCCCATCAGTCTACTCTCAAACATCACTAAAATGAAGATATCATCAACAGGGCTATCAAGCAGCACCTGCTCAGCAATAACCTGCTCAGTGATGTCCGGTTTGGGTTTCACCAGGGCCACTCAGCTCCTGACCTCATTACAGCCTTGGTTCAAACATGGTCAGTGCAGCTGAATTCCAGAGGGGAGAGGAGAGGGACAGCCCTTTGAAGTCAAGGCTACATTCAACCGAGTGTGGCATCAAGGAGCCTAGCAAAGCTGGAATCAATGTGTATCAGAGGGCAAACTCTCCGCTGGTTAGAGTCAGACCTGACATATAGGAAGATGGTCATTGTTTTTGGAAGTCAATCATCTCAGTCCCAGGACATCTCTGCAGGAGTTCCTCAGGGTAGTGTCTTAGGCCCAACCATCTATAGCTGCTTCATCAATGACCTTCCCTCCATTGTAAGGTCAGAAGTGGGGATGTTCACTGATGATTGCACAATGCAGTGGCTACAAGGACACTTCTGAGGTAAGGAATACTGAGGCAAATAACTCACCTCCTGACTCCCCAAAGCCTGTCCACATCTTGACAAGGCACAAGTCAGGAATGTGATGGAATACTCCACATTTGCCTGGATGAGTACAGCCTCAACAACACTGGTTAGCACTGCTGCCTCACAGCGCCAGAGTCCCGGGTTCAATTCCAGCCTCGGGTGACAGTCTGTGTGGAGTTTGCACATTCTCCTCGTGTCTGTGTAGGTTTCCTCCGGGTGCTCCAGTTTCCTCCCACAATCCATGGATGTGCAGGTTAGGTGAATTGGCCATGCTAAATTGCCCGTAGTGTTCAGGGATGTGTAGGTTATGTGCATTAGTCAGAGGAAAATTAGGGGAATGGATCTTGGTGGGATGGTCTTTGGAGGGTCGGTGTGGACTTGTTAGGCCGAATGGCCTGTTTCCACAGTGTACTAATTCTATTGTATAATACCATCCATGACAAAGCAGCCCGCTTGATTGGCACTGTATCCACAAGCATCCACTCCCTCCACCTCTGATGCTCAGTAGCAGCAGTGTGTGCTGTCTCCAAGATGCACTGCAGAACTTCACCAAAGATCTTCAGACAGCACCTTTCAAGCCCACAACCACTTCCATCTAGAAGGACAGGGTGGCAGGCATGTAGAAACACCATCACCTTTGAGTTCCCCTTCAAGCCACTCACAATCCTGACTTGGAAATATGTTGGTGTTCCTTCACTGTCACTGGGTCAAAATCCTGGAATTCCCTCCCTAATGGCATTGTGGGTCAACCCACAGCAGGTCGACGTAGTGGTTCAAGAAGGCAGCTCACCACCACTTTCTCAAGGGCAACTAGGGGCGGGGTAATAAATGCTGGCCAGCGATGCTCAAATCCCACAAAATGAATTTAAAAACTCCCCAGGACCTTACCATTAATTGTATCGGTCCTGCCCTGATTTGCCTTTCCAAAATGCAGCACTTCACATTTATCTAAGTTAAACTCCATCTGCCTCTCCTCAGCCCATTGGCCCATCTCATCAAGATTCCACTGTACTTTGAGGTAAAATTCTTGACTGTCCACAACACCTCCAATTTTGGTGTCATCTGCAAACTTACTAACTGTACCTCTTATGCTCGCATCCAAATCATTTATGTAAATGACAAAAAGTAGAGGACCCAGCACCGATCCTTGTGGCACTCCACTGGTCACAGGCCTCCAGTCTGAAAAACAACCCTCCACCACCACCCTCTGTCTTCTACCTTTGAGCCAGTTCTGTATCCAAATGGCTAGTTCTCCCTGTATTCCATGAGATCTAACCTTGCTAATCAGTCTCCCATGGGGAACCTTGTCGAACGCCTTACTGAAGTCCATATAGATCACATCTACTGCTCTGTCCTCATCAATCCTTTTCATTACTGTAGCTAAAATCTATTTATTTGTAATAGTTTCTGGTTCATACAGAAACCTGGTCCATACAGTCTGTCAACCTGAGTCTGTCAGGTACAATAGGGACTTTATGCACATTGATATAAAATTGTAACTTTTGTGAAGACTCTGGGGTTAGTGAGACTTGATTTCCAGCATGTTACCCCAGTGAGGGGTGGCATGGGGTATAAAGGAAGAAATTATGGGAGCTTATCAGAAAGATATAGCAATAATCAGGGGATTTTAATTTCTGAGGACATCCCATTCTGGGACTGACCAGTGAGCAAGCTGCACTCCAGCTAATATTGTATAATGAGATAGAATTAATTAATGATCTCACAGAGAAGGTGCCTCTCGGTAGGAGGAGTGATAACACAATTAAAATTTTGCTTTGAGGGAGAGAAGAGTAGGTCCAAGATGAGTATGTTAAACCTAAATAAGGCTTATTACTAAGGCATGAAAGCAAAACTAACAAAATGAAATGTTCTAAAGAATAATTCAATAAAGATACAGAGGCTTATTTTAAAGGGATTGTTCAGAAATACAGAATAAATACATTCGAACAAGTAAGGACAATTCAAATGGAACCATCCACCATTTGTGGTTAGTTGGAAAGGTTAAAAGTAATTTGAAACTTAAAGCAAAAGCTTAGAATCATGAAAAGACAGATGGCAGGTCAGAAACTAGACCGAATATAAAGAACTTTGTCACTGGAGCATAGGTGGCTCAGAGGTGACCTTAGAGAAGTTTATAAAATAATGAGACATATAGATAGAGTTAATGGTGGCTGTGTTTTTCCAAGAGTGGGGGATTTCATGACAAAGGGGCACATTTTTAAAGTGTGAGGACAGAGATTTTAAAAAGACATGAGGAGCAAATTTTTAACACAGAGGGAAGTTCACATACATTGAACCTCCTGAGGAAGTGGTGGATCTGGGTACAATTAGAACATTTAAAGGACATTTAGATAAGCACATGAATAGGAAAGGGTTGGAGGGATATGGGCCAGGAGCAGGCAGAGTGGGACTAGTTTAGTTTTTGATTATGTTCAGCATGGACTGGTTGGAAGGGTCTGTTTCTATGCTGTATGGCTCTATGACCCAATAACAGCAAAAATGACAATAGGGAAGAATTAGAATATAAGAGAAAGTCAGTTAGAAATATAAAAAGAGATGGTCAGAGTTTCTACAAATATTTGAAATGCAAGGGGAGAAAATTTCCCAGGCCCTGAATGATATCAGTCATGGCAAGGAATTTTGAAAAATCAGGCAAGATGTTCAAAGAGGACCTCCTCAATGTCAAGAGCAAAGAGTCCCAATTTCCAAATACATGTTGGATATAGAGACGGAATTCTCACTGGTGAGTGGCGAGATGCTGATTAACATGGATTATCATTTGTTAACAGCTTAATAAACCATACCTCATTGACCTGCAGCCTCCCATTCCACCACCTACCACATAGGACGCTTGCTCAGAATCCCCAAGATCAAAGACTCCAGGTTGCCACTTGCTTCTTAGGTCGCCATCTTGGACATCAAGACCAATGTCTCAGGGTCTGTTCCATGAGCAGGGATCGCGCATGCATACTCCATGTCCATGGACACTGGCATCCACCATGTGCCAGCCTCACTGCACCATCATGGCACTGATCCATTTACAGTCTATATCTGCAAGGCCATGCTACACTTTGCATTGCACTAGCATCTCTCACTGTAATGCAGCAGCAAGCCCAGAATGGCAGTAACCTCCAGCAGAACCTGAGCAGCCTCAACATGAAGGGGTCTTTGCTGAAGGGCCCCTCAGGAGGTGCTGGAGGCACTGGAAGGTCAGAGGCTTTTATCCTCAGGGCTATTTCCTTCTGCTGAACGAGGGACAATGTCAGCACTGGCTGTGGATGTCCCAGGATACAGTAACTGAGCTGTGCCTGATGCTGCAAACCATGAAATGGGTGGCCATTCTTTCCCTGTTGCTGTTGGACTGTTATGTGACTGGCTCATTCCAGGGAGCCACTGGGGGAGCCCCTCCGGGATCTCTCAATAGACCACCCACAAATGTATCAAGATTGTGAGCCATTTATGCCAGATCACTTCATCTCGTTTCCCCAGTGATGGGGTCAGTGCTAAGGCCCAGACGGTAAGGTTCAGTAACGTAGCTGCCTGCCCCCAACTGCAGGGGGCGATGGACTGCACATATCTCACTGAGAGGGCCAAAGTAACTGAGTCCACCCATCAATGAGCAACAAATCTGTGATCATCTCTACGACGCATTCCAGGTCTCTGTCAGATTCTATGCAAGCCACCATGAGGTCTATATACTTTAAAACTCTCATGTTTCCACTGTGTTTATGGGACCAGGATGGTTACTGGGAAAACTCTGTGATTGTAGCTAATGACTCCATTACACAGAAGCCCACCATGGAACTCGATGAAAAAGACACAAACTGATTTGTGAGGTAACACGATAAGGTATTGATCACTTTGGAAAGTGAGTCTGGGGAGTTATTCATGGAAAATCGGGAAACGGCTGATGAATTGAAGATGTATTATTTAACAGTCATCACTATTGCCTGCAGTTCTGGTCACCACGCTATGGGAAGGATGCAGAAGCTTCAGACAGGGTTTAACCAGGATATTGCCAGGATTAGAGGGGTTGGACAAACTTGGATTGTTTACACATGAGTGTTGGAGGCTGAGGGATGACCTGTTAGATGTATAAAAAATGATGAGAAGGTGGATAGTCAGAGTATTTTTCCCAGAGTGGAAATGTTAAATATTAGGGGGCATAGGTTTAAGGTGAGAGGGGAAAGTTCAAGGGAGATGTGTGAGGTAAGTTTTTTTTGCAGAGAAAATGGTAGGTGGCTGGAATGTTCTTGCTGGGGGGCTGGTTAGAAGCAGATGCGATAGCAATGTTTATGATGACATTTCAGCAGAGACATAAACAGGCAGAGAATATAGGGATATGGACCATGTAGAGGCAAATGGGATTAGATTAGAATAGCATCATGGTCGGCACAGATATGGTGGGCTAAAGGGTCAGCTGTACTCTTCTGTAACATTCCAGAAGCAGCAATAAATCAGAAAATGAAAGTGAGGGAGCAACAAATTCACAATGACCAGAGAAGGTAAATTACTGGAGCTGCCAAGTGCCTGTGTCTGATGGATCTCTCCGGTCTTTTAAGATGAAGCTCCTGAGACAGTTGATGCAGAAAATATTCATTTCGATTGAAGGTAGCAAATGGAAGTTATTCATATAAAAGGGGAAGGAGACAGAAAGCAGGAAGCTCCAGGCCAGTTAGCTTAATGTCCATCATAGGGAAACACTTGAAGCTAATATACAAGACTACACCGAAAGACTCGAGTAAATCTGGCAAAGTCATCATGGTTTCGTCAAAGGAAAATCACATTTAACTGGTTTATTGGAGTCCTTTGACAAAGAAACTTGTGTTGTTGATAAATAGGGATTAGCCAATATCTTGCATTTAGAATTCCAGAAGGCATTCCAGAAGGTATTACATCAGAGCTGGAAATGTGTTGCTGGAAAAGCGCAGCAGGTCAGGCAGCATCCAGGGAACAGGAGAATCGACGTTTCGGGCATAAGCCCTTCTTCAGGAAGGGCTTATGCCTTGGTATTACATCAGAGGTTATTAGAGAAATTAAAAGGTCATGTGTAACATATTAGCATGGACAAAAGATTGGCCAGCTAACAGGAAGCAGAGAGTCGGAATAAATGGGTCTTTTTCAGATGAGTGAGCTATGAAGAGTGGCGTGGCACAGATACTGGTGCTGGGGCCTGAACTCTTTACAATTTCCAGGAATGATGAGGTAATTGAAGGTATGGAGTTAAGTGTGCTGATGACACCAAGAATGGTTGGAAACCCGTGTAGTGAAGAGGACTGAAGGAACCTGCAAAAGGATGTGGATAGGTTCGTGAATGGGCAAAGATCTGGCAAATGGAGTACCACATGGGCATCTGGGAAATATGGCCCACGCTGGCAGAAAGAATGGAAAAAGAAGCATATTATCTAAATGGTGAGAGGTTAAAAGACCATAACGTTCTGAGATTCAAACAGGTTTATCCTGGTGCATGAATCACAGGAGGTTCATGTGCAGGTGCAGCAAGTAATCAGGAAGGTTGTGGTTAATGTGAGGGGAATTGGATGCAGGAGTAGGGAGGATATGCTTCAGTTATGCAGGGTGTTGCTGAGACTGTGTCTGGAATCCTGTGTACAGCATTGGTCAGTGTACGTATTGAGAGATGTTAATGCGTTGGAAATAGTTCAGAGAAGGTTTATTAGACAAATACGCGCAGAAAGGTTGAAGTGACTACTCTTGTACCTGCTGGAGGTTGGAAGAGTTAGATGTGACAGGTGGATGTGGAGAGGAGGTTTGCTCTTCTGGGAGGATCTAGAACTAGGAGTCACCTATTAAAAAACCAGGGACTGCCCATTTACAATCGAGATTAGGCAGAGGGTCATGAATCTTTTGAACTCTTTCCTGTGTCCTTGATATTTGTAAGATAGAGGTGGAATAGATCTTGATACACAAGGAGCTGAAAGGTTCTCAGGGAAAATGGGAATGCGAATTAAGGTTCCAATCAGATCAGCCATGCTCATATTGAATAGCAGAGCAGGGTCAAAGGGCTCAATGGTCTCCTCTCGTTCCTGGTTTGCATGTATTTTCAACATGGCCTCATCCCTCCATGTCTCTCTAATATCTTCCAAGGTCTCTGCAGCATTTGAAATCTGAACCTCTAATCCATTTCCCACTTCCCTCACCCCTCTACCAGCAAACCTTCCTTCAACTCTCAGAGTTCTGGAGCTGTGGAATTCCGTCCCTAAACCTCTCTGCTTCACTCCCTCTCTCTGATTCCCTTCAGCACCCTCTCTGGTCAAACTTGACCTCACTCTGGTATCCTTCAGTGGCTTGCTGTCTCTGTGCATCTGATTGGCTCTTTGGGACGTTTTATGATTTTGAAAAGGCTGTATAAATGCAAGTTGCTTCCTGAAGGAAATCCATTAATTTGAGTTTTATCTGCAGTAATGTAAGGATGCAGGTTACAATGGGTTAGAGAGAGAGAGAGAGAGATTGATGAGGGGGCTGACTGTCCTTGACTTCTTTATCTGAGGTTTAGCAGGATTTTGAAATTTTGACTTTCTCTCCTTAGTTCTGGATCATGCCGGCTTTTGGGGCTCGACCGCATTTTGCTAACGGTCTTGAAGAAAGTTTTTACGGCTTCCAAATCTGGGCAACTGTAGTCAATATTGGCCTTCCTTTGGGAATATTCTACAGGATGCACTCAACTGCCTGTCTACTCGAGGTCTACCTCATATCCTAAAACAGATACCAGACCATGTTCAGCTCACCCTCTAACCCGGCGCCAAACCACAGGCAGTTGGAAAAACCATGACTCAGCAACCTCGAAAATAGAAGCAGGCCATTCGGCCCTTCGAGCCTGGTCTGCCACTCAGTAAGACCATGGCTGATAAACCAACTCGCTGTTCCCGCTCTCTCCCCACTCTCTCCTGTCCCTTCAGCCCAAACAGCTGTATCGAGCCCCTTCGTGAAAACATTCGGTGTTTCAGCCTCAATCCTTTTCTGTAGCAGACAATACCACAGGCTCCAGGTCTCCACATCTCAGTCCTAAACGAGACCTTGTATCCTGAGAGTGTGACCCCTGGTTCTGGACACCCCACTCATTAGGACCACCCATTTTGGATTCACTCTGTCTCCTCCCGTTAGACTTTTGTAGGCTTCTAGGAACCTTACTCTTCTAAACTCCAGTGAATATCATGCTAACTGATCCCGTCTCTCTTCAGATGTCAGGCCTGCTGTCTCAGGAACCAGCCTGGTGAAGCTTTGTTGCACTCTGTCCATAGCCAGAATATCCTTCCCGAGATAGAGAGACCGAAACTACACACAATACTCCAGGTGTGGTCTCACCAAGGCCCTGTACAATTGTGACAAAACATCCCTGCACCTGTACTCAAATCCTCTTACTACAAAGGCCAACATACCAAAACACATTACTTCTGACAGCAGGATTTAGAGTTATAGAGATGAACAGCATGGAAACAGACCCTTCAGTCCAACTTGTCCATACTGACCAGTTATCCTAACCTAATCTAGTCCCATTTGCCAGCACCGGCCCATATTCCTGTAAACCCTTCCTATTCATATACCCATCCAGATGTCTTTTAAATGTTGCAATTGTACCAGCCTCCACCACATCCTCTGGCAGCTCATTCTATACACGTACCACCTTCCATGTGAAAAGGTTGCCCCTTAGATCTCTTTTATATCTTTCCCCTCTCACCCTAAACCTATGCCCTCTAGTTCTGATTCCCCCAACCCCAGGGAAAAGACTTTGTCTATTTACCCCATCCATGTGCCTCATGATTTCATAAACCTCTATAAGGTCACTCCTCAGCTTCCGATGCTCCAGGGAAAACAGCCCCAGCCTGTTCAGCTTCTCCCTGTAGCTCCTCCCATCCTGCCCCCTGCAAAAACGCCATCCCATTCTCCCAATTCCTTCGACTCCGCCGCATCTGGTCCCAGGAGGACCAGTTCCAAAAACGCACATCCCAGATGGCCTCCTTCTTCAAGGACCGCAATTTCCCCCCCGACGTGATCGACGATGCCCTCCACCGCATCTCTTCCACTTCCCGATCCTCCGCCCTTGAACCCCGCCCCTCCAACCGCCACCAGAACAGAACCCCACTGGTCCTCACCTACCACCCCACTAACCTCCATGTACAGCGCATCATCCGCCGTCATTTCCGCCACCTCCAAACGGACCCCACCACCAAGGATATATTTCCCTCCCCTCCCCTATCAGCATTCCGTAAAGACCACTCCCTCCGTGACTCCCTCGTCAGATCCACTCCCGGCACCTTCCCCTGCAACCGCAGGAGGTGCAAGACTTGCGCCCACACCTCCCCTCTCACCTCCCTCCAAGGCCCCAAAGGAAACTTCCATATCCGCCACAGATTCACCTGTACCTCCACATATCATCTATTGCATCCTCTGTACCCGATGTGGCCTCCTCTATATTGGGGAGACAGGCCGCCTACTTGCGGAGCGTTTCAGAGAACACCTCTGGGACACCCGGACCAACCAACCCAACCACCCTGTAGCTCAACATTTCAATTCCCCCTCCCACTCCACCAAGGATATGCAGGTCTTTGGACTCCTCCATCGTCAGACCACAGCGAAACGACGGTTGGAGGAAGAACGCCTCATCTTCCGGCTAGGAACCCTCCAACCACAAGGGATGAACTCGGATTTCACCAGTTTCCTCATTTCCCCTCCCCCCAGCCTGTCTCAGTCAAATCCATCAAATTCAGCACCGCCTCCCTAACCTGCAATCTTCTTCCCGACCTCTCCGCCCCCACCCCAATCTGTCCTATCACCCTCACCTTGACCTTTTTCCACCTATCACATTTCCGACGCCCCTCCCCCAAGTCCCTCCTCCCTATCTTTTATCTTAGCCTGCTGGACAAACTTTCCTCATTCCTGAAGAAGGGCTAATGCCCGAAACGTCGATTCTCCTGTTCCCTAGATGCTGCCTGACCTGCTGCGCTTCTCCAGCAACATATTTCCATCTCTGATCTCCAGCATCTGCAGACCTCATTTTCTCTTTCTCTGCTCAGATCCTTCAACCCTGGCAATATCCTTGTAAATCTTTTCTGAACCCTTTCAAGTTTCACAACATCTTTCCGATAGGAAGGAGACAGAATTGCACGCCATATCCCAACAGTGGCCTAACCAATGTCCTGTACAGCCGCAACATGACCTCCCAACTCCTCCCAACTCTGACCAATAAAGGAAAGCATACCAAACACCTTCTTCACTATCCTATCTACCTGCGACTCCACTTTCAAGGAGCTATGAACCTGCACTCCAAGGTCTCTTTGTTCAGCAACACTCCCTAGGACCTTACCATTAAGTGTATAAGTCCTGCTAAGATTTGCTTTCCCAAAATGCAGCACCTCGCATTTATCTGAATTAAACTCTATTTGCCACTTCTCAGCCCATTGGCCTATCTGGTCCAGATCCTGTTGTAATCTGAGGTAACCCTCTTCACTGTCCACTACACCTCCAATTTTGGTGTAATCTGCAAACTTACTAACTGTACCTTTTACGCTCGCATCCAAATCATTTATGTAAATGACAAAAGGTAGAGGGCCCAGCACCGATCCTTGTGGCACTCCACTGGTCACAGGCCTCCAGTCTGAAAAACAACTCTCCACCACCACCCTCTGTCTTCTACCTTTGAGCCAGTTCTTTATCTAAATGGCTAGTTCTCCCTGTATTCCATGAGATCTAATCTTGCTAACCAGTCTCCCATGGGAAACCTTGTCAAATGCCTTACTGAAGTCCATATAGATCACATCTACTACTATGTCCTCATCAATCTTCTTTGTTACTTCTTCAAAAAACTCAATCAAGTTTGTGAGACATGATTTCCCACACACAAAGCCATGTTGACTATCCCCAATCAGTCCTTGCCTTTCCAAATACATGTACATCCTGTCCCTCAGGATACCCTCCAACAACTTGCCCACCACCAAGGTCAGGCTCACCGGTCTTTAGTTCCCTGGCTTGTCTTTACCGCCCTTCTTAAACAGTGGCACCACGTTTGCCAACCTCCAGTCTTCCAGCACCTCACCTGTGACTACCAATGATAATGATCAGAGATTGATTTGATTTATTTATTAGAACCTGGAACATAGAACAGTACAGCACAGTACTGGTCCCTTGGCCCTTGATGTTGTGCCAACCTTTTATCCTAGTCTAAGATCAAACTAACCCACATGCCCTACATTGTACTATCTTTCATGTGCTTCTCCAAACTTAAATGTCCCTAATGTCTCTAACTCTACTATCACCGCTAGCAGTGTATTCCACACACCCACCACCCTCTGTGCAATGAACCTGCCTCTGACATCTTCCCTAAATCTTCCTCCAATCACCTTAAAATTATGCCCCCTCGTGATTTCCACTCTGCGAAAAAGTCTCTGACTATCCATTCTACCTGTGCCTCTCATCAGCTTGTACACCTCTATCATAGAGATGTGCAGCACAAAAACAGACCTTTTGGTCCAACTCATCCATGCCAACCAGTTATCCTAACCTAATCTAGTCCCATTTACCAGCACTTGGCCCATATCCTCCAATCCCTTACTGTTCATATACCCACCCAGATGCCTTTTAAAAGTTGCAATTGTACCAGCCTCCACCATTTCCTCTGGCAGCTCATTCCATACACGTACCACCCTCTGAATGAAAAGTTGCCCCTTAGGTCTCTTTTATACCTTTCCCCTCTCACCCTGAACCTCACCCTTCTTCACTTCCATGAGAAAAGCTCTAACTCCCTCAACCGTTCTTCAAAAGACATGCCCTCCAGTCCAGGCAGCATCCTGATAAATCTCCTCTGCACCCTCTCTAAAGCTTTCACGTCCTTCGTATAATGAGGCAACCAGAACGGAACACAATATTTCAAGTGTGGTCTAACCAGGGCTCTATAGAGCTGCAGCATAACCTCGCAGCTCTTAAGCTCAATTCCCTAATGAAAGCCAACATATCATATGCCTTCTTAACAACCCTATCAACCTGGGTGGCAACTTTGAGGGATCTATGAACATGGACCCCAAGATCCCTCTGTTCCTCCAAACTACTAAGAATCCTGCCTTTAACTTGTATTCTACATTCTAATTTGACCTTCCAAAATGAATCACTTCACATTTTTCCAGGTTGAACTCCATCTGCCACTTCTCAGCCCAGTTCTGCATCTTGTCAATGTCCCACTGCAACCTACAACAGCCCTCCACACTACCCACCACTCCACCAACCATTGTGTCATCAGCAAACTTACTAACCCACCCTTCCACTTCCTCATCCAAGTCATTTACAAAAATCATAATTGCTGTGTGCAGATTCGCCACTGTCCGGCGCCATCTCAAAACACAGAAAAATAAACCGAAACATAGAACATGAAGGCAAAAAAAGGCTAAAGAAATAAAGAAAAAATGGGGTCCAACGTTAGAGTCCTTTTTGTTAAGTGCTCTGCCATGAGCCACAGGCCTGTTGGGCAGGCACATGTCCCTTTTGCCGTGCCAGCCGTGGATGCCACTGGGAAGCCATTGTTGCATGTAATGAATTGCCACTGGGACCATCTCAACAACATAGAAGCCACCGGCAACCCAAACTCGTTTCCAACACTGCTGTCACGAATCCATGCTGCTAGGCCCACTCACTGCCAACGATGTCATCGCTGCAATCAAGCTTTTCAACAAGAGGTAATTAAAAACAAAAAGATAAAAGAAATGAGAAAAGAGAGAAAAACATTTTTAAAAAATTGAAGAGAAAAACAGATGGAGCAGATGAGCCCCGGTCTCAAAGCCCTACTCCACCGCCATCTTACTGTAAATAACCAGAGCAGCTGGATAAACAGAATTCCTGCTGCTCCCACACTCTCTGTTAGCCTTATTGAGGACAGGATGGAGCCTGACAATGATTCCCCTCATGGTTCAATAGTTCCACCAATCACCACTGTCCCAGAATGGACCCAGTCACAGAGGTCAACAGCAACTGGCCAGTCAAACCCGTCTGAGAGGAGTCCAGACTGTGTAGCTGGCAGTAACTGATTCCAGTCTCTCCAGTCTTGATTATTTGATTACAGCAGAACTAATGTATTTCTCCTGGGCTATCATCCCTCCCTCGTCACCAAACCCTTGGCAGGTTTGAGCAGAACAGAGTGAAATGTTGTACAGTCCCACCCCTTACTGTCCCCAGCCATTCACCTCTTGTGTACAGTATGCTCATTGAGGGAAAAGGCGCCAGGTTGAATAAATGCTGACTGACCGCTGATCCATTATGTGTCCTGTCGTACCGATGCCCTTGAACAATTTAAACAATGCACTGTGTGGACCTGTCACAAGCTGAACACAACACACAGAGGAAAAGGTTAGCTGTCAAATTCTAAAGAGAATAATTTCAGCCCAGCAGTGATAATTATTATGGTCGAGGTTGGAGATGAAGCACTGATTCACTCCAATCCCAATACTCCAAATGTCACAACGCCAATTTAATTCTTTCACCCAATTCCCAAAATGGCCAATCCTCTGATTTCTCTCTATTAAACATTGAAAGAGCTATGTAGGGTGGGACAATGGCTCAGTGGTTAGCATTGCTGTCACACAGTGCCAGGAACCCAGGTTCAATCCTACCCTGAGGTGATTGTGTGGAGTTTGCACGTTCTCCCTGTGTCAGTATGGGTTTCCTCTGGATGTTCTGGTTTCCTCCCACAGTCCAAAGATGGGCCAGTTTGGTGGATTGGCTATGCTAGATTGATCCATTGTGTCCAGAAATGTATAGGCTTGGTGGATTAGCAATGGGGAATGCAGGGTTACAGAAATGGGATAGGGGGATGGGTCTAGGTGGGATGCTGTTTAGAAGGTTAGTGGGCACTTGAATGGCTGTAGGGACTCTAGGAGATTTATTTCATAAATTCCAAAGTGTTTATTGATTATAAAACAAAATGTAATCGGTGAAGGTGCAAAGTGATTAACTATTTATGATACGAAAATATAAATGTTTACCTTCAATTAACTCCAGACACTCCCTCACAAATAAAATGGGTAAAGGGTAGCTAACTGATTTTTCTTTGCAATGATTCACTTTTGGAAGAAAATAAACAGATCTGCCCAATAAATCTTAGTTCTTGAAGACAAAGAAAGGCAGTGTGGAATGTTCAGACAGTTGTCAATCTGGGATGTGTAGATGAGTCAATGGATGTAGCTGTCTCTGTGATCTTAGCCAATAAATCTTCATATGGAAACCCTGTACTGCTCATCAGAGGGACAGTCAGGGTTCAGATGGAACCACGGTGCAATACTGAACAACATCAAAAGGGTTTTTTTTTCAGAATCAGGAGAGCTGAGCTGGGAAGCTTTCACCCTTTCCTGGTCTGGCTACTAACTGAAAAATCCAAACAAACTTGGAAACACTACTTCATAAACTCAATAAACAAGCTGCTATAATGAGGCATGTGACTTCCAAGAAATGCCTTACTTAAAAAAAAAATCCACTGTCTTTCATTGACCTCATTTTTAAAACAAATCCTGATTTCCACAAATCTTCAAACTTAAGTCTACAAAATAATTAGTTATGAAGACACCATAATATAATGAGCAAAATAATGTAAAGGGTTTTTAACTGTAACCATCATTTCTTTGTGAAATAAATCTTGTTTTTAAAATGCCATATTGCAGCGTCTCTTCGTTGTTGGATGTGAGTCAGGATCTGGTTTCAAAACCTGTCCTATTGGTTAGGAATAGCACTGACTGATCTCAGAAGGGAGCAGGGTTGGAAGCTCAAGGACTCAGAATCCTGGTATGCTCAGCACGAATCACACATTCCAAAACGGAATGACACATCTCTGATCTCTGCTATAACTGGACCCTCTGTCTCTTGCACTTGGCAGTTGATTATTATCCCATGAAATCTGGTGATCTCTCACCAGGGGTTGCACTCTGGAAAGGAAGGTTCACATTTATATCACACCTTTTGGATGTTCCACAGCAATTCACAAACAACAGTGTACATTTTTGACATGTTGCCACTATTATAGTATTGGGAAGCCAATATGTAGCCAATTTGTGCACAGCAAGATCCCGTCAACAGAAATGTGATTGTTTGTTTTAATTACATTGATGCAACAGGCCAGGATCCTGGGGCAGAAACCTCTTGTTGCTCTAGTTTGAATAGCACCCATGAGATGTTTTACAACCTCCCAGGATTCAGACTCAGCTGTGACTGAACGTTTCGCCTGAACATCAGCACCTTGGCAATGCAGCACTCCCTCAGCACTGCACCCAAAACACAACAGTGGACACGAATAGTGTGCAGGCTGGTAGTTCTGAAGGAATTCACATTTGTGTGACAGAGCGCTCCACCCCATCAGATGGTGTTAAATAGTCTTTGCACTGTGTTGGCTGAGATCTACACATGCTCCTAAGAGGACTGAGTGTGCTTCTTATAGCCCCAATCATTACACTAAACTTTACATTGTGTTACGATGCAATAAACTATATTGTTATGTGAGACAAATGCCTCTTTTTACACTCAGAGTCAGAGCTGTACAGCACGGAAACAGACCCTTCGGTCCAACTCATCCATGCTGACCAGATATCCCAACCCAATCTAGTGCCATTTGCCATTATTTGGCCGATATCCCTCCAAACCCTTCCTATTCATATACTCATCTAGATGACTTTTAAATGTTGTAATTGTACCCAGCCTCCAGCACTTCCTCTGGCAGCTCATTCCATACACGTACCACCCTCTGTGTGAAAAAGTTGCCCCTTAGGTCCCTTTTAAATCTTTTCCCTCTCATTTTAAACCTATGCCCTCTAGTTTTGGACTCCCTGACCCTGGGGAAAAAAGCTTGCCTATTTACCCTATCCATGTTCCTCATGATTTTATATACTTCTATAAGGTCACCCCTCAGCCTCTGATGCTCCAGGGAAAACAGCCCCGGCCTATTCAGCCTCTCCCTATAGCTCAAACCCTCCAAACCTGGCAACATTCTTGTAAATCCTTTCTGAATCTTTTCAAGTTTCATGACATTCTTCTGAAAGCAGGGAGACTAGAATTGAACGCAATATTCCAAAAGCAGCCAAACCAATGTCCAGAGCAGCTGTAACGTGACCTCCAAACTCCTATACTCAATGCATTGACTAATAAAGGAAAGCATCCCAAACACCATCTTCACTATCCTATCATGCATGACGTCTCAGGGCATTACTCAGGACAATTGCACCGAGAAGTATCCCTTGTATCCAAGGCAATATTTATCCCTTAAACACTATCAGAAACAAAAAGCAGATTGGCTAGTCAGGATCACTTTGTTGTTTGTGAGAGATGCTGAGTGTAAATTAAGTGCAATAAGAATTAGGATTAGATTTTATTGTGACACGTACTCAAGTACAGAGATACAGGAGTACAGTGGAAAGTGTACAAAGTCACCATTCTCTGGTACAAAGGTAGCAAGGTACAAAATCTTAGTTATAAAGTGGGAAAATAAAGAAACAAAGTTAAAAGATCACCATTGCAGTCCTTGCTAAGGCATGGGCCTGGTTCTGGGCTCTTCCATCATCATCATGAAGCAGTCTGCCTACCTTGCGTCCCCTCACCACACTGCCATTGCAGAACCATGCCACCATGTTTTGGTGCCATTTTGTCTTGGCCTCCGATTCTGCCACCATCAGACTGTGTTGGGCCTCAACTTGTCACCACCGATGCCATCCAAGGCTGAGAGATAAGTGGGAAAAAAGACACAATAGAATATAAAAAAAGAAACTGACGTTTTGAGTGGTTGAGCTCCAGCTCAGGAGCCCTATAGCACTGCCATCTTGAAATCTAGTACTGAGAGGCTCCTACTGCTGAGTCTCATTGGCGATAACACACTTTGAAACATCTGATGGACCTGAGAAGCGCTGTATAAATGCAAATATTTCTCTTCTTTGCCATAGCAGAAAATGAATAGTTTGGGTCAAAGTTTAGTCCTAGCTTTAGGGCTTGGCGAGAGCTGTGTCTCCAAGTGCATTCTCAATATCGATCCTTGAAGTTATTTGTTGTGTTGGTATCTCTGCATCAATTAAGGTATTTTATGGTTCCTCTAATCAGTTGGGCACAGTTTTTAAATATTAATTTGGAAACAAAGTGCACCAGCTAACTATTTTCGAACAGTTCAAGACAAGCCTGAGGCAGCAGCCATTATTGTTGTTATTTGTCTGTTTTTCACATTTCTTTTGCAAGTTCACCCCCAAGTTGATGACATTGCTGTGAATTCAGCTCAAAGGAGATGGCACCTTCATTAACGGCTAAATGCCAACACAGAATTGGTAGCTGACATATTCTGCAAAGAAAACTTAAAAAGAAATTGGAAAAAAGAATTTCAATCAGCAAGTATCCCACAAATTCACTGCACCATGAGTTACCCAGATTTGGAATGGTATGATGGGAACATTTACTCTGTGTCGAACCTCTGTTTACATTACTAGAGGGTGGAAGACACATGGGCAAATACTCAATCTTTTTAATCACTAAATAAGGATGAGACAAATGAATGCTTCAGCAATGATGGAGCTGACGTGGAGACCAAGGTGGAAGTGGAAGGAGTTGGTCTTTGTGCTGGAGAGAATACGAACATAGAGTCCAGGAGCAGGGATATGCCATTCAGCCTTGAGCCTATCCCATCATTCAATAGGCCCAGGGCTAATATGATGGCGGTGTCAGCTCCATTTTCTTGTCTGCAGCCCACACCCCTGAGCTCCCTTGTCAATCAGTCATCTCTGTAACTCAGACTGAATAAATGTGAAGACCAAGCTTCCATTCCATCTCGGGAAGAGAATCCACACACTAACATCCCTCTAAGAGAAAACAGTCCTCCTTGAGGAACGTTTAAATCTTAAACTGTTTTGCCCAGATCCAATCTCACCCACAAAAGGAAATATTCTGTAGGTGACTACTCATTCCAGTTCCCTCACAGTCTTATACATAGACATATATGATCACCTCTTGTTCTAGAAAGATCAAACATCGGAACAAGATTTGGCCACTTGGCCCTTTGAGGCTGTTCTGTTACTCATTCTGATCATGGAGGATCATCCAAATCAATTATCCCCATTCTCACATCAGTGTAAAAGATAAGGCTGACGCATTCACAGCAATCTTCAGCCAGATGTGCTGAGTGGATAATCCATCTTGGCCATTGGTCCTCAGCATCATAGGTACAAAACTTCAGCCAATTCGATTCCTTTCACGTCATACCAAGGAATATTTGGAGACACTAGATACTGCAAAGACTATGGGCCCGGACAACATTCTGGCAATAGTACTGAAGACTTGTGCTCCAGCAATCGCCACTCCCTGAGCCAAGTTCTTCTGGTACAGTACTGCTCATGATATCACACTCCTGACTTGTGCCTTATAGTGGACAGGCTTTGGGGAGTGAGGAGGTCTGTCTGGCATGCAAGTAGTCCCATTTGGTAGCTTCACAAGGTTGACACCTCATTTTTAGGTATACCTGGTACTGCTCCTGGTGAAGGGCTTTTGCTCGAAATGTCGATTTCCCTGCTCCAGGATGCTGCCTGATCTGCTGTACTTTTCCAGCACCATTCAAATCTTGACTTCTCCTGGTATGCCCTCCTGCCCTATCCACTGAACCAGGGATGATTCTCTGGCTTGTCGTGGAGTTCTGGGAGGGTCAGCATTGGGAGTTGAGAGTGTGGTGCTGGAAAAGCACAGCAAGTCAGGCAGCATCCAAGGAGCAGGAAAATCAATGTTTCGGGCCGGAGCCCTTCATCAGGAATGAGGCTGGGAGCCCCGAGGATGGAGAGGTAAATGGGAGGGGGATGGAGCTGGGGGTAGGTAGTTGAGAGGTCAGCATTGGGAGCCTTGCTTTCTCTGATATACCTTAATGATGTGGATCTTGGTGTGTAAGGGACAATGTCAAAGCCTTCAAATGGCACTAACCTTGGAAGAATTGTAAATGTGAGGAGAACAGTGTGGAATGCCAAAAGGACCATTGACAGGTTGGTGGAGTGGGTAGATAAGTGGCACCTGAGGATACTGTGAGGTGATACACTTTGGTCAGAAAGACATTGAAGGCCAATATCAAATAGACAGAACCATTCTAAAGGAGGCACAGGAGCGCTAGGGCCTGAGGTATAGGGCACGGATCATTGAATGTGGCAGGACAGATGGACAGAACAGTTAATAAAGCCATGGCAGATGGTGAATTTGGATTCTATTTTAAAAATCTGGAATTAAAAATCTATTGATGACCATGAAACCATTGTTGATTGTTGTAAAAACCCAACTGATTCACTAATATTCTTCATGGTCTGCCATGGTCTGATCTACATGTGACTCCAGACCCACAGTAATGTGGTTGACTCCCAGTTGCCCTCTGAAAAGGCTTAGCAAGCTGGTCATTTGTACCAATTACCACAAAGTCTCAAAGAAATTAAACTGAACAGATCACTTGGCATCAATCCAGGCACCGGAAAAGACAGCGGCAGAAACAGCTCCGTCAATCCTGCAAAGTCCTCCTCACTAACATCTAGAGGCTAGTGCCAACATCGGGAGAGCTGTCTCACAGACTAGTGAAACAACTGCCTGACATAGCCATGTTCATGGAATCATACCTTACATTGTTCCAGACACCCCACCATCACCATTACTGGGTATGTCCTGTCCCATTGGCAGAGTGGTGACACAGTGGTATACCATTACTGGGTATGTCCTGTCCCATTGGCAGAGTGGTGGCACAGTGGTATACAGTCAGCTGGATGTTGCCCTGGAAGTCCTTGACATTGACTCTAGACCCCATGAAGTCTCATGGTATCATGTGAAAGATGGGCAAGATGATTGTGGTTCTTGGAGGTCTCTGCTCCAGGCCACGTCTGCTGGAGTTCCTTAGAAAAGTGTCCTAGCCCAACCATCATAGAATTCATTTAACAGAATCCCTATAGCTACTTCATCAATGACCATCTCTCCATCATAAGGACAGAATGTTCGCTGATGATTGCACAATGTTCAGCACCATTCCTGACTCCTTAGGTACTGAAGCAGTCCATGTTCAAATGCAAGATCTGGTCAATATCCAGGCTTGAGCTGACAAATAGCAAGTAACACTTGTGCCACAAAAAGGCCAGACTACAACCAATAAAAGATAATCTAAATACCACCCTTTGATATTCAAAGGTGAATAGATACTAAAATATTACAGGAAAAGTTTCTCAATTTTCTTATCCATTGAGAAACTAAGCAGGACTGGATTCTGGAGGATGAAGCTGAGCAAATAAAGCAGCTGGACAATAGTGATCATCTCATCCGGTTTAAAGCCTTTATGGGAAGAGAAAGAACAATTAAGCATGCAAAATGGACGGCTGATCGTTTCAGGAAGTGACAAGGTGTCCAGCTCAGGTGGATTGGAAACAATGTCGGTCAGGAAAATAGGGAATGAGAAATGGCAGGCCTTCAGGAGAGAGACGGCATTGGTTATAAAGCAAAGTACAAGGAAGCACATTGGGGAATTGTACAGTAAGTAAAACAGAAAAAGGAGGTTGATGCCAAAAGTCAACTACAGAATTCAGTTCAAGACCAAAGGGAATTCAGAGAAAATTGAATCAAGATACAAGAAGGACTAAGGAAGAATATAAGAGAAAAATAATGAGCAACATCATAGATTTCCTACAGTGTGGAAACAGGCCACATCAACCCTCCAAAGAGTAACCCACCCAGACCAATGCACCAAACCTACACATCCCTTATCACTATGGGACAATTTAAGCATGGCTAACCCACAAGACCTGCACATCTTTGGACTGTGGGAGGAAACCAGAGCACCTGGAGGAAACCCACGCAAACACGGGGAGAACGTGCAAACTCCACACAGACAGTCACCCAAGGCTGGAATTGAACCTAGGACCCTGGTGCTATGAGACAGCAGTGCTAACCACTGAGCCACCATGTTTCCCATAAAAGAGAACTTCAAAACATTTAATAAACATTAAAAAGAAGGATATTTAAAAGAGTGTTACAGCCATTAAACATTTTAAAAATCCAGTCCAGATAGGAGTCTTCCTCAATTGCTTGGGGAAACTCTGATGTTTTGGTGCTGGAGGACTGGAGAATTGCAAATGTTGCCCTGATTTAATGAAGAAGGAAAGATAAACTTTCTAACTTTGTCAATCAGTCTGCTTCAGAGAGATGGAGACACAATAACTATGTCACCAGGTTAGTAAGTGACAGGCCTGAGCTAAGGAGCTTCAAACTCAAACTGTGATGGTTACCATGACAACTGACAGCCATTGTTGTATGAATCCATCTGATTCACTAATGCCGTTTAGAGAGGGAGTCTGATATTCTTACACAGCCCAGTCTCCACTTGACTCCAGAACACAGAAATGGGTTGCCCCCTAATTGTTCTCTGGAACGGCTGAGCAAGATGCTCAATTCCAGGGCAACTAGGGTCGGTAACAGATACCATGAATCCCCAGCTCTGACCTGCTGCTGTAGCCATTGTAGATAGGAAACAGATCCAGTTTCTAGTCACTGATAACCCCCATGGCTTTTGTTGGTGGTGACGGTAACACTACTGGACATTGAATCTAGCCAGATTCTCTCTTAGTTGGTTTGGCCCATTTCCTGCAATCCAAATGCTACTTGAAACCTATCATCCTAAGCCTGGACTGTTTGAGTTATCTGAGGATCTGAGGAACCATGAATGGTGCTGAACATTGTGCAATCAGTATCAGCGAACATCCCCACTTTGGACCTTACGATGGAGGGAAGGTCATCGATGAAGCAGCTGAAGATGGTTGGGCCTAAGACACTATCCTGAGGCACTCCTGCAGATATGTCCTGGGGCTGAGATGACTGACCTCAATATCCACAACCATCTTCCTATGTGTCATGTATGACTCCAATCAGTGCAGAGTTTGCCCCCTGATACCCATTGATTCCTGTTTTGCCAGGGTTCCTTGATGTCACGCTCAGTCAAATGCAGCCTTGATGTCAAGGGCTGTCCCTCTCCCCTCCCCTGGGGGATTCAGCTGCACTGTCCATGTTTGAACCGAGGCTGGAATGGGGTCAGGAGCTGAGTGGCCCTGGTGCAGTTCAAACTGGGCATCACTGAGGAGGTTATTGCTGAGCCGGTGCTGCGCGATAGCACTATTGATTATATCTTCCATCACTTTACTAATGATTAAGAGTAGACTGATGGGATGGCAATTGGCTGGGTTGGGTTTGTCCTGATTTTTATGTACCGGATATATCAGGGCAATTATCCACCTTGTTGTGGAGGTGCCAGTGTTGTAACCGTACTGGATGTTTTGGGCACCCTGATAGAGGGTCCTGCCCATACCATCGACTCTCCTGCTCGTCTGATGCTGTTTAACCTGCTGTGCTCTTTCCAAGTCCACACCTTATCAATTCTGGCTTTCCAGCATCTGCAGGCCTCACTATCTGCAAGTGTGTCAGGTTTAGAAAGGAATGAACGAGAGGGATAGAGAGAAACTAATTCAGCCAACGTGAGAGTCTTGGACGCAGAAATGAATGTAACATCAGAGTCAGATTATTCAAGAGAAAGTTTAGAAAATACATCTTTGCATTAACCCCAGTAGGAATTTGGAGCTCTTCCAATTTGATAAAATCATGAGGGGCATGGAAAGGCTAAATAGATAAGGACTTTACCCAGCATAGCAGAGTCTCAAACTAGAGGGCATATGTTTAAGGTGAAAGGGAAAAGATTTAAGGGAACTGAGGGGCAAACTTTTGTTGCAGAGGGTGGTGCATGTATGGAATGAGCTGCCAGGTGGAGGCTGGTATAATTACAACATTTAAAAGGCATCTGGATGGGTATATGAATAGGAAGGGTTTGGAAGGATATGGTTGAAACTTTATTGCTGGAACAGCACAGCAGGTCAGGCAGCATCCAGGGAACAGGAGATTCGACGTTTCGGGCACAGGCCCTTCTTCAGGAATGACATTCCTGAAGAAGGGCCTGTGCCCGAAACGTCGAATCTCCTGTTCCCTGGATGCTGCCTGACCTGCTGTGCTGTTCCAGCAATAAAGTTTCAACTTTGATCTCCAGCATCTGCAGACCTCACTTTCTCCTTGGAAGGATATGGGCCAAGTACTGGCAAATGGGACTATGTCAATTTAGGATATCTGCTCGGCATGGATGAGTTGGACTGAAGGGTTGGTTTCTGTGCTGTACAACTCTAAGAAAACAATGGACGTTGGTGTTTAATTCATGAAGTTGATAAATTTTGTTTTAACCAATATTACCAAAGGATTTATAATGAAGGATGGAGCTGACGCACAGCACTGCCTTGATCTCACTGAATGAGGAACAGATTCAAGGGACTGAATGGCCTCTCAGTGTAAACATTCTGAGGATTTTAGATGTTGGCACTGAAGAGGTGATTAACACACTTGGTGTATGGGACCTTGAGATCAGTAGCCAAGGCCGGATGTCAGACCCCATAAAACACAGCCCGATGTTGCAAACCTGCATACAATCAGCAGCTTAGCTTCAGCTGATTGACCCACGCGGTGATAGCAGTAGTTTTATTACCGACACGGTGTGTAATCATTCTACCCAACTATTATTTTATACATTTTTAAATTATCGGAGCAGAGGGCAGTGTGGGGGATGGACTGTAGCCTGAGAAAGGGGGAATGAATTGCCAGGATTGGGTGGGAGAGCAGGCAGTGGGGCGGGCACAGCAGGGAGGTCAGGAAGATCCTATTCTTCAGTGGAGCTCCCAGTGGCTCTCTGCTGCAGAGAAACAGGTTCGTTGACTGAAACTTGTCATGTTGTGACAGGCAATTGTTACAGCTACAACTCTATTCACTGATTGACTCCTGAATAGCACTCCTTTTTATCTGGACAGAGTTAAGGAGCATTCTCCTGCGACACACCCAGGTTAGTATGGTCTATGGAGACAGGTAAGCACGGTGATTTGTTTCTGTTCAGAAAAACAAAAGTTACCTTCCAGTGAATAATTAATGTCCACTCCCTTCACATACGCAGCAGAAAGGCTTCACGCTAGTTCGCGAGTAATTTCTACCGTGGTTAGAGTCTGTTGAGAGCTGTCAGTGTGTGCTGGATTTATTGTGGTTTTTTTTTTATGAGATTATTGCTGACCAGTCAGTGTCATTGGAAATGATTGATTCTCTGTTCTGGAACGTGATGAGTCACAGGATTTAAATTCCCTGCTCCCCTCTCCAATTTACCAGCTCATTCACACAGTCAGTCTGAAAGATCTTGATCCTCAGTCTGGGTTAGTGATCAGCAGCCAAGAAGCTGTGCACTGAAGTGGGCTTTTAAAAGAGTGTTGACTGTGGGATGGAGAACAGGACAAGTGAGGCACTGCCTTGCTCAACACAGACACAGTGTCGCTGTGAAATCTCTCATCAAAGCTGAGGTCAATCAAAAGGTCTACCATGGAGACTCAAGGGTACTTGTTACAGGAAATTGACAAGGAATATGGAATAAAGGTGGATAAATGGGAATAGGATGCATGATCTGAATGGTTGGACAGTCCAGGGGGTTGAAGAATGGAGTTAAGTCCATATCACTCTCCTATCCTCTCTTCCCTCCTCTCCCTCCAGTTCTCTCCTTCCAGCACTCCCTATTCCACCCCATGCTGCAGGATGGAAGCCCTTGGGTAAGGAGTTACTGGGAACTAGTCCAGGACAGACTACTCCTGCTTGGCTTCTGCTCCTTCAGTGAAAGAGGCTGAGGGAGGATCTGAAGGCAGTGTTGGAAATGTTAGGAGGATTCCACAGGGAAGAGAAGGAGAAGCTATTTGGTCCGATGGAGAGTGTCCAAGGCGGGTGAGGGGAGCAGACTTTTAAAATGAGAGTACGCCGTTGAGGGAAGGGAGGAGGTGATGTTAGCAGAAATTTCCTTACATGAAAGTAATGGAGATCTGGAGCAGCGCCCCCTAGAAAACCCATGTGCACTGGGGGACTCCTGCTGGTTTAAGGCTGAAATGGACAGCTTTTTGTTGCAAGCAAAGGGGCAACTCCCACTCCACACTCTTGCATTCCTAAAGGAGAGTCAATAGAATTGTTCAGCCATGGATCAGCAGAATAGACTTGATGGGCTGAATGGCCAGTTGCTAAAGAGAGCTGCATAGGATTCATTGTTGTGGTTGTGTTCGCCGAGCTGGGAATTTGTGTTGCAGACATTTCGTCCCCTGTCTAGGTGACATCCTCAGTGCTTGGGAGCCTCCTGTGAAGTGCTTCTGTGATGTTTCCTCCGGCATTTATAGTGGTTTGTCTCTGCCGCTTCCGGTTGTCAGTTCCAGCTGTCTGTTGCAGTGGCCAGTATATTGGGTCCAGGTATATTGTCAATGGAACGAGGACATGCCGCAACCCAAAGGACTAGCCACACTACCATACATCAAGAGCATTTCTGAACTGACAGCCAGACTACTGCGACCACTAGGACTCATAACGGCACACAAACCAACAGCCACTCTCAGACAACAACTCACCAGAACGAAGGACCCGATACCCAGCATGAGCAAAACCAATGTAGTGTACAGCAAGGACTGCACAAAACACTACATAGGACAAACAGGAAGACAGCTAACGATCCGCATCCATGAACACCAACTAGCCACGAAACGACACGACCAACTATCCTTAGTAGCCACACACGCAGATGACAAGCAACATGAATTCAACTGGGACAACACTACTATTATAGGACAAGCCAAACAGAGAACAGCCAGGGAATTCCTAGAGGCATGGCACTCATCCACAGATTCAATCAATAAGCACATCGACCTGGTCCCAATATACCGACCACTGCAACGGACAGCTGGAACTGACAACCAGAAGCGGCAGATTCAAACCACTACAAATGCCGGAGGAAAGATCACAGAAGCGCTTCACAGGAGGCTCCCAAGCACTGAGGATGTCACCTAGACAGGGGATGAAACGTCTGCAACACAAATTCCCAGCTCGGCAAACAGAACCACAACAACGAGCACCCAAGCTACAAATCTTCTCTCAAACTTTGAATAGGATTCATTTGCTCATGTGAGGGATTCAGTCTCTGGGAGTTTGAGTAGGGTGGCTCAGTAGTTAGCACTGCTGCCTCACAACACCTGGGGGTCCCAGGTTCAATTCCAGCCTCAGGAAACTGTCTGTGTGGAGTTTGCACATTGTGTGGGTTTCCTCCGGGTGCACCGGTTTCCTCCCACAGTCCAAAGCTGTGAGGGTCAGGTGAATTGGTCATGCTAAATTGCCCATAGTGTTCAGGGGTGCATTAGTCAGAGGGAAATGGGTCTGGGTGGGTCACTCTTCAGAGGGCCAGTGTGGACTTGTTGGGCTGAAGGGCCTGTTTCCACACTGTAGGGAATCTAATCAATAAGGAGAGGCTGGAACTGTTTCCAATAGAGGGTAGGAGGTTGAAGGGTCCCCTTTTATAGGTCTATAAAATCAGGAAGGGTAAGATGAATAGCTGGTGCTTTTTCCACTAGGATTGGGGTGTTCAAAACTGGGGGCATATTTTTAAGCTGAGAGGAGAAAAATGTAAGGAACACATGAGGGGCATTTTGTTGACACAGGGAGTAGTTTGTGTGTGGAATGAATATCCAGCTGAGTGGTAGATGCAGGTACAATTACAATGTTTAAAAGACATGAAGGTAAGTACATAAATAAGATATGTTTGGAGAGATACAGGCAAGTGCAGGCATGTAGGGCGAGTTTAATTTGGGATTATGCTTACCGTGGATTGGTTGGACTGAAGGATCTGTTTTCATGCTGTATGACTCTATGACTCAGTGATAAAAGGACACCCTGTTATTAATGACCACTCTTTGTATATCCCGCCACCCCAGCCCTAGTCATTATCCAGTACTCAGCCTTTTCTCTCTTCCAGAAGCAGCTGCTCGGAGTGTGAGGAAGCTCAGAAAATGGCTGGAAAAGAGGAAGCCGGAACAACAGAAACAAGCCTGCCCGATGAGGTGATGGTGGGGAGTGAGGCAGCCTGCCAGGCCAGGCCAGCAGCTGAGAAAAGCAGCAAGCTCCTGTCTGGCCTCCTGGCCATGAACATTGTGTTCCTGGGAACTGCCATCACGCTCAGTGCTGTCTTCAATAGTGCTGCTGTGCCAGGGACCCATGTCCTGATCCTCCTCATAGTCCTCAGTGCCCTGGCTGTCGGCTGGATGACGTTCCATAAATCCATGACCCACTTTGTTCCTCACCAGGATCACCACGCCGGTGCCATCTGGCTGCGGGGTGAGCGATGAGGTTATAGCCTGTTAGCAGTCGACAATATCCACATGGGGTTTTCTGCAGGATTGTGCTGTAGGGGTGTAGATCTCAGTGAAGGACTGGAGAAACAGTGAGGAACAAAGGAGAGAGCTCAGTGAGGAAGGGCACAAAGTGATGAGAAATACTGGCAGCTTGTGCTTTGTTGAAATACGCGAAGAGAGGAGGGTTCAGCGAGGGATAAATGCCCCTTCCTCGGGTTCTACTTGCCAAGACTGAAATACACCCCTGTGAGGTGTCCAGGCTTTGCTTGATGATGGTAAGATCACGGCATTTTCAACTCCACCTGGACGGATTCCAGAAATAGTCATTGTCCTCCCCACATCCCCATGGAGACCGAACAACATTCATCACCCCCAACTCCCTCTGGGCTGGTTCAAAGGCTCCCCCTCACTTTTCTGGGTCTTTGGCCCAGTAGGGTGGCTCCATTCTGGAGTCTCCAGCCCCATCCATCACTGCAACTCCACACAGTCCCCACGTCACCTCCAACCTCCACAGCAACTTATTACCAATTCACATTCCCCACCCACCTATGGCCTTTAAAGCCTCTTGTCAATCTATCCCTTACACACACGATGCAAATTCACCCATTACCCACCCTGGGCAGACCTCAACTAGAGCACTGAGATGAAATGACTGTATTACCATTAGCAGAAGATCAAAACCTTTTAAACCTTGCAGATTTCAAGTGGTTAACCTCTTATAAAAAGAAACTTTTATTCATTACCCTACATTAAACACAGCTAATCCTTTAGAAGCCTGTTTGAACCGTCAATCAAACTGTGATCTCAGAACCCTTTGCTGAAATAACTTTAATACTCTGGAAATCAGGACATTTGCAAGTGTCAATGAACAGTGATTAAAACCATTAGAACAGTGAATTTTTTAAACTCTCCTTGACATCAGCAGCCTGTTTATTTTTTTCTTTCATTTCCTAATAAGACAGTGATTTAAAAAATGTCACATCATTAAAGTTTGGGAACCTGATAATCAAACACGCAGCCAACAATGATGGTGCAAGAAAAAGGCCGGTTGGAAAAGAGACAGGAATTAGATGACTGTTGAGCTATTGGAGAGTTTCAGAATTATAGGAAGCCAATCAGTGCAGGGATTTGTAAAGAAGATCAGGAATCTAAAGTTAAAACGTTCAAATCCAGAGGTGATAGAGATAAGGGTGAGAGTTTCAGCAGCAGCTAAGCTGCAGCAAGGAGTGGGAGGGCAAGATCAGGCAATGTCACCAAGATGGCAGCCTTAGTCATGGTGAACAGAACGTACAGCAAGTTAGGAGCAAATTGGCATGTAAGGTTTGAAGAAGATCATAGCATCCCTACATTATGGAAGGAGGCCATTCAGCCCATTGGGTCCACACCGACCCTTCAAAGAACATCCTACACAGACGTACACTCCTACCCTATCCCTCTTACCCTGCATTTCCCCTGGCTAACTCACTAAGCCATGGGTCCCATGGGCAATTAGGCATGACCAATCTACCCTAACCTGCATATCTTTGGATTGTGGGATGAAACCAGAGCACCAGGAGGAAACCCACGCAGACACGAGGAGAATGTGCAAACTTCACACAGACTGTTGCCTGAGGCTGAAATTGAACTCAGGTCCCTGGCGCTGTGAGGCCACAGTGTTAACAACTGAGCCACTGTGCCAGGGAAGATCTCCCTGGTGTCCTCATTGTATTTATCAATTAATGTCTCCAAAACAGATGATCTGTTCACATTACTGTTGTGGAACTAGCTGCGGCAAATTGGTTGCTGTGTTTCTGACAATGACTATGCTGTGAAACCCTGAGGGAGTGAAGGTCACATTAGAAATGTTACAGCTGGTCCTGGCCAATTTTCCCAATTCGTTAAGGGTTCCAGACGGGACACCTCAAAACACTAAATTCCCAGCTGAGGAGAGTTGAACAGGTTCCCATGCTTTCGCCATCAGCCCCCTTGGTTGGGTGCAATGAGGTTAAGTTACATTTACATGAATCCCGTGTGGATACTCTTCTCTCAAACACAAATAAACAGATGTTTTAAAGGAACAATTTAACCAGGTTTTCCTTAATTAACCCAAGAGTAGGTTTATTAGTTAGTAAATGCAAGCAGTAATAATAATACTATACACAAACATACAGCTTAGAATAAAGGAGTCAATCCAAAAGTGAAGTTAAAACATGCACAGTTCAGTCTCTGGGTCATTTGTGAAAAATAGATGGTTGGAGAATGGACATTGAGCAGACAATGTTGAGAGACATGGCTTTGCAGATTGGTTGAAACTTCTCTGAACTGTATCTTCATGCCCTGGGTTCTCAAGCTCAGAGTGAAATAGTCCTTTGCTTGCAATGCAGGGGTGATTAGTGACTATGATCCTCACAGCCCTCCAGCACTCAAACCCAGGCTCATGCATGAGTACACTACTTGAACCCTCTTGTATCTATGAGCATATCAGTTCATAGACAGCCTTCCTCCCATGAGCATCCACAGAGCACGGGTGAATTGGTTCTTAACTCCTTTCCTTATTTATTATTGTAAGGAGAAACCACAAAACATCTCACCCAGAATGCTGTCGTTTCTGCCAAAATAAATCTCAGTCTGAAATAATTCCTAGAGGAGTACAGTTCAGTTTGCAGTATGTTTCTCCCTTTTAAACTCAATTCCTTGAAGTTTTACTTGACATCACATGTGACATTCCAGGGTTTCTCTCTCTCTCCTGTCATCCACTGAATTTAAATCCACAGTCTTCTGTTTCGATGTAGCATCCTTCATTTAGTAAATACTTGATGGGATTAAAATTTGACATGGCAATGAGCAATTGCGGTTATGATGAAATGAAAGTTTCTTATTTCTGACTGGAGTAATGGAATTGTTGGGGCTCGCTGATTTGACCATGGTTAACAACGTCTCGATATTGTGCCCATCAGAGCTGCAGGAATCAGTTGCATTCTTGGTCTGATTTCAGGAGCAGTGGTGCTGTTCGGGGTCTGCAGTGTTGTGCTCGATACTTTCAAGGCCGGCTATTACCTTCAGAACATTGATAGTGCCGATACAATGAAAGTGGTTTATCCCATTGTGGAAGCCGTCTTCATCAGTGCACAGGTGAGTCGTGAGCCAGTTTTGCTGTTGCTGAACAAAAGCCGGTTTTTGGAAGTTTTTCAATTTGCACACATTAGGCCAATTAAGAGAAAGTGAGGACTGATAGGGCTAATTCACAATTCATCAGACAATTCACAAGAATACCACTGAAATGAAGAAAAGCAGTTTTACTCTGTATAAAAAGAGTGTTGATTGGCTGAAGAGTGGACTCTGCTTAGTACAAGTATTGCCATGGAGAATGCACCATTTAGATGATGACTGACAGTTAACTACTAATGCTTGTTCAAATTTAAACCAAGGAGTTACTCTGGATGATCAAGATATTGTGGAACAAATAATTGTTTCTAGATGTTTCCCCAAAACTGATATTAGCTAGACATAGAAGCCCTGGGGACTATACAAATTAATTCACTGGAATGATAGTGTAACTTAGAAATGATAGTGTCACCCTAAACCCTACCCTAACCATAACCGTCATCCTCATCCCCACCCTAATCTGAGCACCAACCCTGACATTGACCTTAACCCTGTGCCTATGTTTCACCCTCACCCCCATCCACTCAACACCAGGAGTATTGTAGGTAAGGCAGATGTGTTTCGAGTCTGGATCAGTACATGGGACTATGATGTTGTGGCTATTACAGAAACTTGGTTGAGACAAGGACAGGACTGGCTGCTCAACGTTCTAGAGTTTCGTTGTTTTAGATGATATGGAGAAGAAGGTAAAAGAGGTGGAAAAGTTGCATTACTAATCAGGGAGAACATCACAGATGCACTCAGAGAGGGTATACTGGAGGGGTCATCCACTGAGGCAACATGGATAGAGCTCAAAACTAAGATGGCACCATTACTCTGATAGGATTATGGCCCCTCAGTAGCCAGCAAAGCATTGGGAAAAAAATATAGACAGATTATGGAAAGATGCAGTAAAAAATGAACTTGTCATAGTGGGTGACTTTAACCAAGGCAATATTGACTGGGACTCCCTTAGTTCAAGAGGCTTAGATGGGGCAGAATGTGTTAAGTGCATCCAAGGGTGTTGGGACAGTATGTGGATAGCCCGACTAAAGGAGGGGCCAAACTGGACCTTGTATTGGCTGGCCAGGTGACTGACCTTTCGATAAGAGGGCATTTTGGAAGCAATCACCACGAAGATAGCTATGAAGAAGGGTAAGTCAGGACCTCGCAGGAAGGCACTAAATTGGGGGTGGGCAAATTACAACTGTGTTAGGCAGGAGCTAGGGGTGTTAATTGGGAGGAGCTGTTACCAGGCAAATCCACATTTGATATGTGGGAATTGTTTAAAGACCTGCTGAAGAGAGTTCAGAACCGACATGTTCCAGTAAGGAGGAAGGACAAGGATGGCAGGGTAAGGGACCCGTGGATAATGAGGGAGGTTGTGAATATAGTCAAAAGAGAAAAAGCAGCATATGTAGGGTTTAGGAAGCTAAAATCGGATAGCGCTCATGAGGAATATAAAGAAAGCAGGAAGGAACTCAAGCAGGGAATTAGGAGAGCAAGAAGGTGCCATGAAGTGACCTTGGTTAGTAGGGTCACAGAGAATCCCAAGGCATTTTTTACATACATTACAAACAGCAAGATAACTCGGGACAAGGTAGGACCAATTGAGGATAAAGGAGGAAACTTTTACTTGGAGGCAGAGGATGTGGATGAGATCCTAATTTGTGTCATATTCACCCAGGAGAAGAATATGGAGGATAGTGAAATTTGTGTGAAGCATGCTAATATGCTATGACATTTTGAGATGAAAAAAGAAGTGGTGTTGGGTCTCTTGAAGAACATTAAGGTGGATAAGTTCCCAGGGTCTGATGGTATCTACGCCAGGTTACTGAGAGAGGCAAGAGAGAGAATTACTGGGGCCTTGACCAAGGTCTTTGAATCTTCATTAGTCACTGGAGAGGTCCCAGAAGATTGGCGAATAGGTAATGTTCCTCTATTCAAGAAGGGGAATAGGGATAATCCAGGAAACTATAGACTGGTGAGTCTGATATCAGTAGTTGGAAAGTTATTGGAGAGAATTCTTAGGAATTGGATTTATGTGCATTTGAAAAAACATGGTCTAATTAGGGTCAGTCAGCATGCCTGTGTGCAGGGCAGGACATGTCTTACTTATAAATGTCTTACATTTGATTGAATTTTTGAGGAGATGACAGAGGTGGTCAATGAGAGATCAATGAGAGTGGATACTGTCTACATGGATTTTAGTAAGGCTTTCGACAAGGTCCCTCATGGTAAGTTCATCCAGAAAATTGTGCTGCATGGGACCCACGGTGACCTGGCTATGTGGATTCAGAATTGGCTTGCTCATAGAAGGGAAAGAGTAGTGGTGGAAGGTTGTTTTTCAGTCTGAAGGTCCATGACTAGTGGTCTTCCACAGAAATCCATACTGAGACCACTGTTGTTTGTGATATGTATGTAAATGACTTGGATGAAAATGTAGACGGGTGGGTTAGTAAGTTTGCAGATGATACAAAGATTGGTGGAGTGGTGGATAGTATAGCAGGATGTCAAACGATACAGTGGGATATAGATCAGTTGCAGATATAGGCAGAGGAATGGCAGATGGAGTTTAATCCGAGTAAGTGTGAGATGCTGCATTTCAGGAGATCAAACATTAAGGAAAAGTATACAGTTAATGGCAGGACTCTGACAGCATTGATGTCCAGAGAGATCTTGGGGTTCACATCTATAGCTCCCTGAAAGTGATCACACAAGTAGATAGTGTAGTATGGAATGCTTGCTTTTATTGGTCAGGGAGTTCAGTACATGAGTCAGGATGTCAAGTTGCAGCTTTGCAAGACTTTTGGTTAGGCTGCACTTGGGGTATTGCATTCAATTCTGCTCACCACATTACAGGAAGGATGTCGAGGCTTTGGAGAGGGTGCAGAAGAGGTTTACCAGGATGCTGCCTGGATTGGGGGGGATATAAGCGATAAGGAGAGGCTGGAATTACTTGGTTGTTTTCTCTGGAGCAGCGACTTGATAGAAAAATTAAGAGATGAATAGATAGGGTTGACAGTCAGAATCTCTTCCCCGAGTTGAAATGTCTAACATCAGGGGGCAGACGTAATGGGGGAATGTCCAAAGGAGATGTGAGGGGCAAGGGTTTTTCACCCAGAGCATGGTAGGAGTCTGGAATACACTGCCAGAAGTGGTTATGGAGGCAAATACAATAGGGGCATTTAAGGGACTTTTAGATAAGCACATAAGCACGTAAAGGACGGAGGGATATGGACCAAGGGCAGGCAGAAGGGATTATTTATATTTGATGTTATGTTCGGTACAACATTGCAGGCCGAAGGGCCCATTCTCATGCTGCACTGCTCGACATTCTATGTTCTAACCCTAATTCAACCCAGGCCTACCACTCACCCTCACCCTGAAACTAAAGCAAACTCTGGCTCAACTCTAACCCTAACATTCACCACAAACCTCATGCTAACCATAAACCGAATCCTTTCCCATACCCCAACCCTCACCAAAACCTTTAACCGAAGCCTAATCTGAACCCCGACCCCAACCCGAAACCGAACACTGACCACAACCCTAACGCTGACCCACATTCTAACCATTCCCTCACCTTTATCCTAACTCAAAACCTTACCCTAACCCTAACCCTAACCGAAAAAATAATCCTAAACCAGACCTCCTCCTCACCCTCACCCTGAACATAACCCTAGCCCTAATCCTCACCCAAACCCGAACCCTAACTTTCAACTACATCATTATTCAAACCCTAACCCATACTAACCCCAACCCCTTCCCCCCACTTCTCCCCCTTCCTCCTCCTTCCCCTTCCCCTCCCCCTTCCCCACCTCCCACCCCACCCCCCCACATCGTTGCGAGTTGAGACTTCTGCATAACAGCTTTAACCATACTTTGTATACATGTTTACATGGTCGTCCCTGTGACACACTCACAAGTTGTTCTCCATACACTAACCACAAGGTCTAGGTGACAGGCTGTTTGTCTGTTTGAATGTTTGCTTCAGGCCGATTTCCTTAGTTTCAATCACACCTGCTTTTGCAAAAGCATGTGTAAATTTAACCCTTATTAGACTGCTTCTTAATCACACATTACCTAACACTAACCTTAAAACCTAACCCTAACCCTCTTACCCTTACCCTCAATTTGTTCGTAACCCTGACCCTAACCCAAACCCTAGCCCAGAGTCTTACCCATACCTGAAACCCTCACCTTCAATCTCACCCTCAACCTAATCCAAACACTAACGCTGACTAAACCTAACCACAACACTAACCAGAACAATAACTCTGACCCTGACCCAAACCCCAAGCCTTACCTCATCCTTCATGCTCATCCTTGCCCTCACTCTAATCCTAACACTCATCCTTAACCTGCCCCTAAATCTAACCTTAACCCTAACTATAACCCAAATCCTAAACCTAACACTCACTCACATTAACCCTAATCTTAGCCCTAACTCTAATCCACAACCTCACAATCAGCCACACCCTAACTCTAATCCTAACCATAACCCCAACCATAACGTTTTCACATCATGCTATCCTTTGCCCCAACCCAACTCTAACCCTCACCCTCACTCTCACCCTAAACCCGATTCTAACCTTAGCCATAAACCTAACCCTCAAATGAACATAACCCTAATGATAATGTCTAACCTTAACCATAACCCTAACACTAATACCAACACACCTCAACCCTCACATTGAACCTAATCTAAACACCAACCCTGACTCTAATCTCAACCTTACCCTAACCCTAACCCTAACCCTAACCCTAACCCTAATCCTAACTCTCATCCCAGCCCTAGCCCTAGCCCACACCCTTACCCACCCCCAAAACCTAAGTCTCACCAAAACACTAACCCAAACCCTAACCCCATTCCTAACCCTAAGCATAACCCTAATGCTAACTCACACCCTTACCCTAACCCTAACCCTACCACACTCACCCTGAGCCTAACCCGAACGCTAACCTAACCCGCATCCTAACCCCAACCCTAACCCTATCCCGAACCTTCTCCCTAACCCTAACCCTAACCCTAATCCTTGCCCACACCCTAACCCTAACCCTAACCCTAACCCTAGCCATGACTCTAACCCTAATGCTGACTTGCACCCATACTCTAATTCTAACCTTGACTCTAACCGTAACCTAAACCTCACCCTAATCCAAGCACTAACCATAGCTCTAGGTAGCTCTACTCTGACCTAACTCTAACCCTCACCCTAATTCTAACCTCGTCCTTGCCCTAAACTTAACCCTAACCTTCACCCTAACCCAAACCCGAACCCTAAACCTCACCCTAACCCTCACCCACACCCAACCCTCTCCCTAACCCTTACCAACACCCAAATCCTCACTAACACCCTAACCCTAACCCTCCCCCAACTCAAACCATCAGCCTAACCCTAACCCTCACACTTACCCTTACCTAACCCTAACCCAAACACTCATCCTGATCCTCACCCTAACCATAGACCTAATGCTAACCCTATCACCCTGAACCTAACCCTAACCCTGAATCTAACCCTAACCCTAACCCTATCACACTCACTCTGAGCCTAAACCTAACTCCAACCTACAGCCTAACCCTAACGTAACCCTAATCCTAACCTTAACCCTAAGACTAACACGAACCCTAATCTAATCCTGACCCTGACCCTCACCCTCACCCTAACCCCAACCATAATTCTAACCTGAACCTTCTCCCTAACCCTCAGCCACACCCAGCTTTCTCCCTAACCCTCACCAACACCCTAATCCTCACCCAGACCCTAACCATAACCCTAAACCTAACCCACAACCAACCCTCTCCCTAACCCTCACCAACACCCTGATCCTCACCCACACCCTAACCCTAACCCTCTCAACCTAATGACATCCTCGTTCCTTAAACCTAAGCCAAAACCTCTCTCTCACACGACCCTAGCCCTAGCCCTTGTCCTAACTCTGACCTAACCTTAACCCTCACCCTAACCCTTACCCAATCCTAAACGTGACTCTAACCCTAACCCTGACCGTAACCCTAACACACAACCCAACACTCGCCCTCGCCCTCGCCCTCGCCCTCGCCCTAGCCCTAGCCCTAGCCCTAGCCCTAGCCCTAACCCTAAACTAAACCTAACCCTCACTCTAACCCTCACCCTAGCCCCCACCCAACCCTAAAGTAAACCCTCACCCTAATCCTTACCCTAACCACAGCCCTAAACCTAACCCTAACCATCACCTGAATGCTAACCCTAATACACAATCTAACCCTAACCCGAAGCCAAAACCTAAGTCTCACCAAAACACCAACCCAAACCCTAACCCCATTCCTAACCTTAAGCATAACACTAACACTTACTCACACCCTAACCCTACCCCTAACTTTAACCCTAACCCTCTCACCCTAATGACATCCTTTTTCCTTAAATCTAACCCAAAACCTCTCTCTCTCACGAACCCTGACTCTAACCCTAACCCTGACTCTACCCATACTCTAATTCTAACCCTAACCCTAATCCTAACCCTAACCTTAACCTCACCCTAATCCTAACACTAGCCATAGCCCTAACTCTGACCTAATCTTAACCCTCACCCGAACGCTAACCCAATCCTAAACATAACCCTAACTCGGACCCTAACCCTCACCCACAACCCCATCCCCACCCCCACCCTAATCCTAACCACAGCCCTAAACCTAACCCTAACCCGAATGTTAACCCTAATACACAATCTAACCCTAACCCGAAGCCAAAACCTAAGTCTCACCAAAATATCAACCCAAACCCAAACCCCATTCCTAACCCTAAGCATAACACAAACGTTTACTCACACCTTTACCCTAACCCTAACCTTAACACTAACCCTATAACCCTGACCCTAACCCTGACCTAACCCTAAACTTAACCCTAACCCTAACCCTCAAACTAACCCTAACCCTATGCCTAAACCCAACCCTAAACCTCGCCCTAAAATTAAACGTAACCCTAATCCTAATCCACAACTCTCACCCTAACCCTCATGCTAACCCTCACCGATTCTAACCTAATCCTAAACATAACCTTAACCCTATATATCACCCTAACCCTCACCCTAACCCTAGCCCTATCCCTAACCCTAACCCCGACCCCTAAAGTAAACCCTCACCTAATCCTCACCTAACCCTCACCCTAAACCTCACCCGAACCCTTACCTTCACCCAAACCCTGATATCCCCTTTCCTTAACCCTAACCCAAAATCTCACTCTCACACTAGCCCTGACTCTAACCCTAACCCTAATTCAAACCCATACTCTAATTCGAACCCTAAACCTCCCCCTAATGCTAACACTAACCCTCACCCTATCCCTCACCCTATCCCTCACCCTGTCCCTCACCCTATCCCTCACCCTATCCCTCACCCTAATCCTAACCCTCAATCTAACCCTCAATCTAACCCTCAATCCAACCCTCACCCTAACCCTAACCCTCACTCTAACCCTCACTCTAACCCTAACCCTCACTCTAACCCTCACCCTTACCATAACCCTCACCCTAACCCTAATCCAAAACCTCACTTTCGCCCTAACCCTAATCCTAATTCTAAACCTAACCCTCACCTAACACTGACTTGAACCCTAACCCTACCCTAACCCTCACCCTTTCCCAATCCTAACCCTAACCCAATTCGCACCCTAACCCTACTCCTAACCCTCGCACGAAACCTAACCCTATATATTACCCTTACCATCACTCTAACCCTAAGCTAACCCTAACCCTAACCCTCACCCTAACCCTAACGCAAAACTTAACTTGAACCCAAATCTTAACCCTACCCCTAACCCTCACCCTTAACCCAATCCTCCCCCTCCCCCTCCCCCTCACTCCACCTCTAACATTGACACTCAACCTCACTTTAATCCTAACTATAACCCTCACGCTCAGCCTTACCCTCACCCTAACTCATACTTACCCTAAACCTCATCCTAACCTCAACTCTAAAACAAAACCATGCCTTAAACTGCTCCCTCAGCCTGATCCTAAGGTGATCTTAAACCGAACCCTAAGTATCAAGCTAACCTCAACCCCAAGCCTAACCCTAACCCTCACATTCAACCTAAACCTAACTCTAACCCTACACCTAACCTTAACTCTCAAGATGACCAAATCCCTCATCCGCACCCTCAACCTAACTTTAACCCAACCATATCCCTAACTCTACGCTGACCCTACCCCAAGCCCTAACTCTCACCCTCATCCTACCCTAACTCAACCATCGCTCTAATACTAACCCTCACCTTCATTGTGACCCTAACAATACCTCTCACCCTTAATCCTTACCTGAACTTTCATCCTTATGCTAGCCATATCCAGTCTCCCATATCCTATCCCTAACGCTAACCCTAACTCTCAGTCACACTCTAAACCTAATCTTAATTCTAGGTCTAACCCTAAACCCATCCCTAATTTTCAGCTGCACTCTAAATCTAACTTTACCTCTATCCTTAGCCCCAACTCTAACCCCAAACCTCATCCTCACCCTAATCCTAACCCTAACGCCAGCCCTAACCCCAAGCATATGTCTAACCCAGACCCTAGCCCAGACCCTCACCTCAATCCTCAAGGCAGCCCTAACCCTAACCCGAACATCAACCCATACCCTAACCCGAACATTAATGCTAAACTTTACCCAAATCTTAACTATATCCCGTACCCTCATCATCTCACTCACCCACACCCACATCCTCAACTTCACCCTCACACTAACTCTAATCCTAACTCTAACCCATATCCTAACCTAAACCTATTTCTAACCCTCATCCTAATCCTATCTCTAACTTTAAGCCTTACCCTAACCCTAACGCCAACCCTAACAATACCATAACCATGCCACCAACCTTCAGTCGTCCCTAACACTAATTATAATCCTAACCTTAACCTTAACCCTCATCCTAACCCTATCCTTTTGCCTTATCCCTAACCCTAAACACAGCTCTCAACCTCATTCTAAACCTAACCCTAACTCTAATCTTATCCCTAAACCTAACCGTCATTCTTATCCTGACCGTGATCACAACACTATCCTAAAGGTAGCCATAACTCTATACCTAAGTCTCATGCTCAGCCCAACCCTAACCCTGATTCTAATCCTAACCCTAATGCTCACCCTCACCCTTACTCTAACCCTAAGCCCTCATGCCAACCGCAAGGTTCACACTAACCTTAATTCTCTCCCTCAGCCTCATCCTAACCCTATCTCAAACCCTAACCCTAACTCTTGCTCTACTAACCCAACTTTCATATTAACCCTAACACTATCCCTCACCCTAACCCTGACTCTTACTCTAACTCTCATTATAACCCTTAAGAGCTTATCTAACACCCCCTTGAATATATCTGTATTTTCCATCTCAACCATTCCCTGTCATAGTGACACTTTATTAGTCCATGGTCTATCTATGGCCTTTGGTGCTGGTCTCTCCAGCAAATGACAACATACACTTTACATCTGCCATGTTCAAGGTATCTATCCAGTTAGTCCTCAATCGTCTCTGTGCTCATGTGAACAGAACCAGCATCTTTCCTGTTGGGTTTTAAGCTCTCGGTTTTACTCTCATTCTGGTAAATGATTTGTATCTTCACCAGTGCCTTCATTGGAACGGAGGAACAGGAGGAGGCCATTCAGCCCCTTGAGCCTGTTCCACCATTTAACAAGATGGTGGCTGCTCTGTGGTCTGCCTTCGGCCCACATCCCTTCATACCATTGCGAAAAAAATAGATTTACCTCAGACTTAAAACTAATAACTGATCCAACAACCACTGCTGTTTGTGGAAGAGAGTTCCTCACATCTCCTACCCTTTGTGTATAGAGGTGTTTCCTAATCTCTCTCCTGTACTGATTAGCCCTAATTCCCAGATTATGCCCCTAGTTCCAGAAGTCCCAACCAGTGAAACTAGTTTATACATTCAATTATCTATGGTATGGAGAGGCTTCCAGGAATAGTTCTTTGGGATAGAATTAATAGTTAATGGAAAAAGTGTGTCAGTTGGGAAGATTCGTTGCAGATTTCTAAAAGGAAAATGTTTTGAAGAGGTAGAGGAAAGGCTTGATGAACATAATACTGTTGATGTGGTTTACATGGACTTCCAGAAAGTGTTTGATACAGTGTCACACAACAGACTTGTGAGGAAAGACGCAGGTCACGGAATCAGGGAGACAGAAACAACATGTGTACAGGACTGGCTGAGGGAGAGGAAACAGCCAGTCGAGGCTAAGGGATAGTTTTTGGTCTGGAGGAAGATTTGTAGTGGAATTCCCAATATTGAGAAGGTTTGGTTTTCCCGATGTGCACTAATGATCTGGGTCTTCAGAATTTGCAGATGACATGGAACTTGGAAGAATTATAAATTCAGAGAACAGTGTGTGAACTCCAAAAGGACATTGACGAGGTGGTGGAGGGAGTGGATAGGTGGCAGATGAAGTTCAATACAGAGAAATGTCTGGAGTTGCCCTCGGAAGAACATAGGAAGATAATATAAAATCAGGGGGGGTACAATTCTAAAGGGAGTACAGGAGCAGGGACCTGGGTTGATGTGTGCACAGATCATTGAAGGCAGCAGGACAGGTGAAGGGAGCAGTTAGCAAAGGACCTGGTGTTAGCTCCTTTATTAACAGGAGCATAGAGCACGAGGTGGTACTTAACTTACACAAGAGACTCGTTAGACCTCAGTATTGCATACAGTTCTGAACACATTATAGGGAGGATGTGAACACATCCTGAAGCAATTTATAAGAATAATTCCAGGGACAGAAGAAGGCTAGGAGGAGATCTGATAGACGGTGTCAAAATGAGGAGTAGGCTGGACAGAGCAGATAAGAAGAAATTGTTCCCAGTAATAAAATGTTCAAGAACGAGAGACCAGAGATTTAAAGTGACCTGCGGACGTAGTTTTTTTTTCACATGGTGGGTAGTTAGGATCTGGAACAGACTGCTTGGAAATATGATGGAGGCAGGTTCAACTGAGGATGGTTACAGAGGGGCTGTGGATGGTTACTTCAATGGAAACAATGTGCAGGGTTATGGGGAGAGGCAGAAGAATGATACTGAGTCAAAATGCTCAGAGAGCTGGTGCAGATATGATGGGCTGAATAACTTTCTGAACATAATTCTGAACACTGACCTGCCCAGTGGTCTGAAGTGTGCTGCACCCAAGTGTGCTACACGAGGTTAACATGAACTCTCTGGTTTTTAACTCCCTTGAGAAATGACACCTCCCAGTACTGTGTTCGCTTTTTCTTATGAACCTCTTGCAGGAACATCTCGGCTCTAAATTGCAGCCTTCATTCCTCAGTTACCTCAGAGACTCATCTGCATATTCATCAAAACTCTACCTCTATTGATTTCAGGGCCATAGCACAAATGGTATTAACGTTATTTATTTCAGTGTGATTCTCTGTCCATCACAGCCCAGTTGGCGCCATCTGCAAATTCTGAGATTATGAATGGGCTGTCACCATGGCAACCTGATGTTCCCCTCAGTCGCTGCCCAATTCTCCGTATCCACATTCCAGCTGGAGGTCAGGGGATCAGTCAAGGGAATTATTTGCACTTTATTCTACACCGGGACAGCAATAGCAGCAGCTCCAGTAGCTGGGCTTATCTACCTGAGCAGGCTGAGATCGCTCAGTACGAGAAGCCTACAACAGGCCCAGTTTCCCACGGCAGTCACAACAAGACTGGCTTATCTCCATCTCTTCAGTCATCCAATCAGACAGAAGGCAACTGAAACATCCCTCAGTCAAGTTACAAATCAATACGCAAGAGAATCCAAGGGGAAATTTAGCTAAAACTAAAGAACTGTGGATGCTGGAGATGTGAATCAAACAATAACAGAAAGTGCTGGAGAAACTCAGTAGGTCTGGCAGCATCTGAGGAGAGAGAAACAGAGTTCTGACAAAGGTCACTGGACTCAACTGCTACGTTTCTCAAGAGATTTAGCTACTTATTCAAGAATGGTTGAAACCCAGTTGAAAATCTCTTCTATTTCTCTATTATTTTCAGACCTACATCTTGTGGTTTCACTCGAAAGATTGCTTCCATACATACCGTAATGTCACCAGGTAAGACCTGTCTCTCTGACTGACGTGTTCAATGAGGAGTAGATTGGAACTGGGCTTCCAGTTGGAGCCAGAACTGGAGCTTGCCCACTGACTCTAAGGGCCTCACAACAAATGATCTTGGTTTAATTAAGGTCTTTAAAATGATGAAAGGTTTTGATCGAGTGGATGTGGAGGGAATATTTTCTACTGTGGGTCAATATTAAATAAAAAATCCAAAAGAATCCACTTCCAGAGAGCAGGAAGAAAGTGTAACTCACTCCCACAAGTATCAGAGAATCCTACAGCATGGGAACAGGCTGTTCAGCCCATCGAGTCTACACTGACCCTCCAATGAGCATTGCAGACCCACCCCATCCCTTTAACCCTGCATTTCCCTTGGCTTACCCACTCAGCCTAGACATCCCTGGATACTATGGATAATTTCCCATGGCCAATCCACCTAACCTGCACATCTTTGGACTGTGGGGGGAAACCAGAGCATTCAGAGGAAACCCACGCAGATGCAAGGAGAATATTGCAAACTCCACACAGACACTTGCCCAAGGCTGGAATCGACCCCAGATCCCTGGTGCTGTGAGGTAGCAGTGCTCATCACTGAGCCACCAGTAAGAGAGTAGCTGAAGTAAGTAGTATCAATGAATTGAAGGGGAAACGGAGAAAGGATATGTGAAAGAAGGCCTCAGAGAGTGACAGTGGTAGAGTTAGATGAGGAAAGATGGGAGGAGGCTCAGTGGGAGCATAAACACCAGCATGAACTGGATGGGCTGAATGGCCTATTTCTCTGCCACACATCCTACATAATCCCATGTAATTTACTGGAGAAGCAGAGAGATGTAAAAACAGGGCTAATGAAAGACAAGGTCACTCCTGGTGGGGCAAAGTTCACAGGAGATCTGAATGAAAGAACAGCAGAGAAAGACTTCAAAGGAGCATAGAGCTAGAGGAGGTGTGTGTCTGTGTGTGAGAGTGAGTGTGTGTTTCGGTGTGTGTGTGTGTATGTGAGAGAGAGTGAAAGGGGGAAGGAGACAGGAACGCTGATCCCGCGGGTGAAGATGGAATCCAGCGTGACCCGCTCACCTCCTACAAAAACAATATAAAACTGGACAGAACGAGCAGAGGGGACCACCCCCACCTGCCCAACCTCTTGTTGAATATTAATGCGATCACAGCTTCCACACACTAATCCATAACCTCACAACCCTCTGTGTAAAAAAGCGTTGTAATGCTGTCCATCCTGTTGTAATCAATCTTCAACTGTCACCCTCTTAATTTCAAACTCTTGCATCACTGAAAACAGCTTGTTTCCATTCCCTGTGTCCCCTCCCTCATACAGCCTCTCCTCCAGTGTTATCCCGGACAGCTCCCCTCCCCACCCTCAGTCTGGTTATTATCCCGGCCAGCTCTCCTCCCCCATCCTCGGTCTGGTTATTACCCTGTCACAGTGCCTCTGCCTTGGCGACACCCTGAATAAATAGAGAATTTATTCATCCTTTTTGACTCCAGGAAGGGTATTATTAAACTGGTGAAGGCTCAGGACAGATTTACCAGGATGTTGCCAGCTATGGAAGGTAGAGGTACAAGAAGAAGCTGGGTATGGTGGGACTTTTTTCACTGGAGCAGAGGAGGTTGAGGGGTGATCTTATGGAGGTTTATAAGATCATGAGGGGCATTGATAAGGTGATTGTCAGGTGTCTTTTCCCGAAGCTGGAGGATTTCAAGACAAGGGAGCATATTTTAAGGTGAGAGGAGGAAGATTTAAAAAAGACATGAGGGACAATTTCTTTACACAGAGGCTGGTTTGTGTGTGGAATGAACAGAAGGAGAATGCGCAAACTCCACACAGACAGTCGCCCGAGGCTGGAATTGAACCTGGGACCCTGATGCAACAGTGCTAACCACTGAGCCACCATGCCGCCCCATGGAGGAGAATTAGTCCTAAACTTCACTTGGTACCACTTGAGGTACGCCTTGTTCTCCACAATTTTAATAAATCCCATCTTCACATGCCTTCACCCTCACCCAGCCAGGATCAATGTGACTTTCTGGGGCAGGCTGATCTCACCAAGCTGGAAAAGTTTCTTTGGCCAGCTCTGAATTGCACTCTGTCATCCTTTGAAATATTCTTTAGCGTTGAGTGTTGCCAAAAGAGTTTTTAGGGTGGTCTCCTCTATATTGGGGGAAACAAAATGTCAACTGGGTGACTGCTTTGCAGAACACCTACGTTCTGTCTGCAAAAAAAGACCCTGAGCTTACAGCTGCTTTCCACTTTAACACCCCACCCTGTTCCCTGGCTAACACCTCGATCTCAGGTTTGCTGCAGTGTTCCACTGAAGCTCAGCACAAGCTGAAAGAACAGCACCTCACTTTCCACGTGGGGACCCTGCCGCCTTCTGGACTCAATATTGAGTTCAATAACTTTAGGGCCTGAGTGCCTTTCCTCCACCCCACAAAACAGGCCTTGGCATTACATGGACTGCTACTGCACATGGCCCACTGTCAACTACTAACAGTTCCCAACAGCAGCCATTCACTCTCCTTGGCTGGTCTCTAGCCATTCAATTGTCCAAGTGTTTTTCCTTCTCATTGAGTTCTATCGTTTACTCCTCCCCCACCCCCGTCCCATCCTATCTTCGGCTTAAGAACATTTCCCAGTTGCCATCAGTCCTGAGGAATGGTCACTGGACCTGAGATGTTAACTCTGATTTCTCTCCACAGATGCTGCCAGCCCTGCTGAGCTTTTCCAACAGTTTCTGTTTTTGTTTCTGACTTGCAGCAGTGTTTTGTGCTTTCTGTGGAGGTTTTAGGGTTTGCTGTCTGCAGCATTCATTTCCCTTCTTCTGCTGATCACCAGGCTGCGGCCCTGCTCTTTGTTTCATCGAGATATGTGGTCTCGAATACGTCAGGTTGGCTGAGATTAGATTAGATTCCCTACAGTGTGGAAACAGGCCTGTCCTCGGATTTTGCCTGTCCTTGGATGCTGCCTGAACTGCTGTGCTCTTCCAGCACCACTAATCCAGAATCTGGTTTTCAGCATCTGCAGTCATTGTCTTTACCTTCGGCCCAACGGGTCCACACCGACCCTCCGAAGAGTAACCCACCCAGACCCATTTCCCTCTGACTAATTGACCTAACACTACGCGCAATTTAGCATGGCCAATTCACCTGACCTGCACATCTTTGGACTGTGGGAGGAAACCCACGCAGACACGGGGAGAATGTGCAAACTCCACACAGACAGTCACCCGAGGCTGGAATTGAACCTGAGACCCTGGTGCTGTGAGGCAGCTGTGCTAACCACTGAGCCATTGTAAGTTTTATGGAGTAAACGAGATGTGGTTTGTGTTGCTGTAACCTGTTGTAAGACCAGACTGTACATTAAGAAAAGGGCTTGCCTCCCTCCATGTGACAGTCTCATGGTCAGTATTGACCCCTTTTAGATCCCTCCATGTGGGTATACAGCAATCCCCACTTGATCATTCCCACTGGGCAGGGCAAGCAGCTCTGGTGATTGATGGGGATGGAAGGTGGGTTGCCAGGAGCAGCTCCAGGCCGAGCTAAAACCCAACCTCGTGAAGTTACAAAATGTTTACATAGGTGTTAAACACTGAAAGCATTTGGCTACACAGCAAAGTGATCCCACTACCAACGAATCAGATCTAAGCTCTGCAGTCCTGCCACATCCAGTCGTGAACGGTGGTGGACAACTAACTGGGGAGGAGAAGATTCCACGGATATCCCCATCTTCAGCAATGGGCGAGCCCAGTACAGCGGATAAAAGATAAGGTTGAACTATTCACAGCAATCTTCAGCCAGAAGTGCCGAGTGGGTGATCCATCACAGCCTCCTCCAGTGGTCCCCAGCGTCACAGATACCAGTCTCCAGCCAATTTGATTCACTCCACGTGATGTCAGGGAACATTTGGAGGCACTGGATATTTGCCCTGACAATATTCTGGCGATGGGACTGAAGACTTGTGCTCCTGAACTTGCTGCTCCCCCAGCCAGCTGTTCCAGTGCAGTTATAACACTGGCATCTACCTGATAATTGCCCAAGTTATGTGTTGTACACAAAAAGCAGGACAAATCTAACCCAGTCAATTACTGCCACATCAGTCTACTGTTGATCATCAGTAAAGTGATGGAAGGTGTCAGTAACAGGGCTATCAGGCAGAACCCGCTCAGCAATAACCTGCTCAGTGATGCCCAGTTTGGGGTCCACCAGGGTCACTCAGCTCCTGACCTCATTACAGCCTCGGTTCAAACATGGACAGTGCAGCTGAATCCCCCAGGGGAGGGGAGAGGGACAGCCCTTGACATCAAGGCTGCATTCAACTGAGTGTGACATCAAGGAGCCCTGGCAAAACTGGAATCCATGGGTATCAGGGGGCAATCTCTCCACTGGTTGAACTCACACCTGGCACATAGGAAGATGGTTGTGGTTGTTGGAGGTCAGTCATCTCAGCTCCAGGACATCTCTGCAGGAGTTCCTCAGGGTAGTGTCCTCGGCCCAACCATCGACAGCTGCTTCATCAATGACCTTCCCTCCATCACAAGGTCAGACGTGGGGATTCTGCAATCATGAGCTAACATGCTCAGCACCATTCGCAACTCCTCAGACACTGAAGCAGTCCATGTTCAAATGCAACAAGATCTGGACAATTCCAGGCTCAGGCTGACAAGTGGCAAGTAACATTCACACCACACAAATGCCAGGCTATGACCATCACCAGTAAGAGACAATCTAACCACCACTCCTTGATATTCAATAGTGTTACCATCACTGAATCCTCCACAATCAACATTCATGGCTTACCATTGACCACCTCAACTGGATTCACCACATAAATGCAGTGGCTACAAGAGCAGGTCAGAGGCTAGGAATACCACAGCAAGTAACTCCCTAAATCCTGTCCACCATCTACAAGGCACAAGTCAGTAGTGTGATGGAACTTGTCTGGATGAATACAGCACCAACAACGATCAAGAAGCTTGACACCATCCAGAAGAAAGCAGCCCACTTGATTAGCACCACATCCACAATCATCCACTCCCTCCGCACTAACACTCAATAGCAGCAGTGTGTACTGTCTACAAGATACACTACAGAATTCACCAAGGCTCCTTAGACAGCACCTTCCAAACCCACGATCATTTCCATCGAGAAGGACAAGGGCAGGAGATACAGAGGAACACCACCTCCTGCAAGTTCCCCTCCAAGCCTCTCACCATCCTGCCTTGGAAATATACTGCTATTCCTTCAGTGTGACTGGATTCCCTCTCGAGGGGCATTGTGGGTCAACCCACAGCAGCAGTTCACCTTTTCCAGGGCAATTAGGGATAGGCAATAAATGGCAGCCTGGCTAGCATGACTCCTGTCGCAAGTACCATTGTTTTAAACAGCTCCACAGTAAAGCTACATAAGCATAGCATCCAGAGTGTACTCAGTGTAATTGGTGAGGCGGATACTGGCAGCTTGTATTTAGATGTCTTCCAGGAGGTCCTGCCAAATGACTGCCCTTCCACCATCTCCTCACCCCCTTTCCCCATCAAACAGGATCTCCCCACATCTGATATGTTTACAACCAGTTTGTCTAAGGATGTTCAAGTTTATGAGAAACAATTTCTCACACACAAAGCCATGCTGGCATTCCCTCGTCAGTCCTTGTCTCTCCAAACGCATGTAAATCCTATCTCTCAGAACTTAAATACTGACAGGGTGGTTAAAAAGGCATTTAGTACGCTTGCTTCATTGCTCAGTTGTTTGAGTATAGGAGTTGGGACGTTATGTTGAGGTTCGACAGTACTGTGTCCAGTTCTGATCATCCACTTATAGGAAGGACATAATTAGGCTGGAGAAGTTTCGGCAGAGATTTACCAGGATGTTGCCGGGTATGGAAGGTTTGAGTTATGGAGAAGGGCTGGATAGGCTGGGGCCTTTTCCACTGGAGTGTAGGAGATTGAGAGGTGACCTGATAGAAGTTTATAAAATAACAAGCGGTATAGATAGAGTTAATGGCAGTTGTCTTTACCCTAGGGTGGGGGATTTCAAGATGAGGGGGCACATTTTTAAGGTGAGAGGAGAGAGATTTAAAAAAGATTTGAAAGGCAACTGTTTTACACAGAGGATGGTTTGCTTATGGAATGACCTTCCTGAGGAAGTGGTGGATGTGGGTACAGTTACAACATTGAAAAGACATTTGGATAAGGACATGGATAGGGAAGGTTTGGAGGGATATAGGCCAGGAACGGGGAGGTGGGACTGACTTAGTTTGGGATTAGGTTCAGCATGGACTGGTTGGACCGAAGGGTCTGTTTCCGTGCTGTATGACTCTATGACTAAATGATGATAAACCCCTCAGTTGAGAAAAGCATTATTTAATAGACTCCCACGTCCGTTTTCTATCTGGGATGTAGCTTGCTACAGTGGCTAAGATATCTCACTGAGGGTTTGAGTTTGAGACAGACTGGTCAAAGAGAAGGAGAAAGTGAGGTCTGCAGATGCTGGAGATCAAAGTTGAAACTTTATTGCTGGAACAGCACAGCAGGTCAGGCAGCATCCAGGGAACAGGAGATTCGACGTTTCGGGCACAGGCCCTTCTTCAGGAATGAGCAGAGAGTGTTCAGCAGGAGAAGATAAAAGGTAGGGAGGAGGGACGTGGAGGAGGGGAGTTGGAAATGTGATACCTATCCTCCCCTCCTCCAAGTCCCTCCTCCCTACCTTTTATCTTCTCCTGCTGAACACTCTCTGCTCATTCCTGAAGAAGGGCCTGTGCCCGAAACGTCGAATCTCCTGCTCCTCGGATGCTGCCTGACCTGCTGTGTTTTTCCAGCACCGCTCTCTCCACAATGAGATATTGTTGGACTGGTGCATACCAACATCCCATTAAATACGTTCATGTGAGACTCCTTGTTTCTTCACCTTGCTGTAGGTGTGGGCTCATGTTGACCCTGGCGACAGACCTGGTGCTATGGATGAATGCAGTGACTGATGATTCAATTCACATGGAGTTGGAGGTCAAGGAGCAAACCACACACAATGGGAGCAGAACACAGCATCAAGGTAATTTTGTTTCTGGAGATCCAACAAGCCACAACACACCCATTCCTCGCTTTCCATTTCTCAGCAGTTTGGTTTTGTAAAACAAGAGAGTGGTTTTTCTGTCCCGTTAGTTACTTCCCTGGGACAGGTGACACTGTGCAGGCTGTGAAGTGAAGACATTGTATATCAGCTATTGGCAAAGCCAGGGGAAAAGGCTGCGGATATTGAGTTCCTCAGCTTCATAGCAACAGGGACACAAGGATGAGGCCACTCTCTGTGGAATGTAAAGAGACCTCGGGGAATGCATCCAAAGGTCATCGAAGGTAGCTGGATAATGTGGACTCAGGAGATAATGCTGGAGCTGTTAGGCTGCAGCTAGGGCACTGTTCCAGTTGACACAATACAGGAAAGATGTGAGAGAGGACAGAGGAGACTTCATTGATGCTCTCTGGACTCGAGAATGATAGTTATGATGAAAGACTGGATAGGCTAGAATTGCTAGGTTAGACATTAAGAAGGCTGAGAGGAGATTTAATTGCAATGTATAAAACGAGATATAATAGATAGGTCACTCATGAGAGGTCATGGAGTCATTGAGGTCAACAGCACATACAAACGGCCTTCCAGCCCATTAAGATTGTGCTGGAGAAAAACAACCACTTAACTATTCTAACCCCCCTTAAAGATCTCTAAACAGAGGGCATAGACTAGGCAAGAGCTTGAGAGGGAATTTGAGAGGATTGTTTATCACCCAGTGGTTGGTGGGTGTCTGAGACCTGCTGCCAAAGCAGCGGCAGAGGCAAAAACCATCGGAAAGAATTAAGAAACTCTTCAACACTCACTCAAGGTGTAGACCAGGAGCTGGACAGTGAGATAAGCTACATGCTTATGTCAGTCAGTAAGGGTATGATGGGCCAAATATCCCCCTCCGACGCTGTGAATTTCTACAACTCCATGAATTTACATGGCAAACACCTCACAACATCTCAGCTGATGAAGTGCTTGTTGAAGTGTAGTCACTCGTGAAGTGTAGGAGAAACAGCTGACAGTTTATGGACAGGCAGTTCCCACAACACAACAAAGAATGACCACACTGCTCACGATATCATTCAAGGGATAAATATTGGCCAAAGCAATGGAGAGACATCCATCATTCTTCTTTCAAATCATGACATGGGACCTTTCATGTTGACGAGGGGTCCCAGGACTTTGGGTTAGTGTCTCAATCAAAAGATGCACCAGCAACAGTGCAGCACCCCTTCCGTGCTCCACTGGGGATACCAGCCTAGGTCATAGGTTCAACACTCTGGAGTGGATCTCAAACTCCACAAGCTACTTTTGGGCGGCACGGTGGCACAGTGGTTAGCACTGCTGCCTCACAGCGCCTGAGACCCGGGTTCAATTCCCGCTCAGGCGACTGACTGTGTGGAGTTTGCACGTTCTCCCCGTGTCTGCGTGGGTTTCCTCCGGGGGCTCCGGTTTCCTCCCACAGTCCAAAGATGTGCAGGGTCAGGTGAATTGGCCATGCTAAATTGCCTGTAGTTTTAGGTAAGGGGTAAATGTAGGGGCATGGGTGGGTTGCGCTTCGGCAGGTCGGTGTGGACTTGTTGGGCCAAAGGGCCTGTTTCCACGCTGTAATCTAATCTAATCTAATCTAATCTACTAACTGAGCTACTCATAAGGTTCACCACTCTGGTAGGTGATAAAAAGATTAAAGATTGTGCAAAGATTATCGGGGGTATTCAGGAAGTGGCTTCACCACAGGAAATGACATCACCAACTCAAAGAAACCTAAACACATCAACAGAAAGCAGGAATTATCAGCATTACTTCACCTGAGGCCCACTGAAGATGTTACTTTGTAGGGTGACGAAACATCTGGAAATGAACCTTCCAGCTCAGCAAGCAAACCTACATTCAGAATTCAGGAAAGTTGAGTTGAGGTTAAATATGGAGCAGGCTCGAAGGGTCAAATGGCCCTGCCCCTTGCTCCGATGTTCAGAATTAATCATCAGTTTCACCAAGTTAAAGGCTATGTTTGTCATAATCAATGTGTTTTGGCTTTCTTGTTCATTAATAAAACCTGGAGTGGCTCCCTTTCATCTTAGATAGGAGTCACATTAATCATTCTAGAGACTAAACTGGTCGTGTTTCATATGTGTAACAACTCAATTTGTGGAACGTAAGAACATAAGAAATAGGGTCAGGAGTAGACAGAGTGGGCTTTGATTTTTCAGTAGCAGGACAAGAAGCAAACCTGGAGCTAACAAAGATGTGAATGAGAGGTTCAGCCCCATGTGAGCTAAGATGAGGGTGCTGATGGATAATGTCATAGAGGTGGATTCAGATAGTCTGAGTGGTGCAGAGCTGAGGATGGAAACTCATCTCTGGGTCAAATATGATGCCACAACTCCGAAACAACCGACTTCATCACAGACCATCGGTAGCATGAGGGATGGAGTTGGTGGAAGACTAAAAACAATGGCTTCAATGTTCCCAACATTTATTGCTGAATGTTTTTGCTCAACAACAGGTGGTATGGTGGCTCAGTGGTTAGCACTGCTGCCTCACAGCACCAGAGACCCGGGTTCAATTCCAGCCTCGGGCAAGTGTGTGGAGTTTACACATTCTCCCCGTGTCTGCGTGGGTTTCCTCCCCCAGTCCAAAATTGTGCAGATTAGGGCGGATTGGCCATGCTAAATTGCTCATAGTGTTCAGGGATGTGTAGGTTAGGTGCATTAGTCAGGGGGAAATGTAAAGTAATAGGGCAGGGGAACGGATCTGGGTGGGGTTACTCTTTGGAGGGTTGATGTAGGCTTGTTGGGCCAAATGGCTTGTTCCCACACTATAGAGATTCTATGATTCAACCAGCTCTGGGATGTCAGATAAGCTGTTAGCAGCATTGCGCACTGTCGGAGTTGGAGAAAGGGGGGTTGCTTATTGGTAGAGTTGATAATGGCCAGCATACATGTGAAAGCTAACCAAGGTTTTCAGAGGACATTTCAGAATACCAACTCCCACCTATAAACCACACAGGGAGGTGGTGACCTAGTGACGTTATCACTGGACTGTTAATTCAGAGTAATGTTCTCGGGACCTGGGCTCAAATCCTACAGTGGCAGATGGTAGAATTCAAATTCAATTAAAATCTGGAAATAAGACCCTAGTGATGACTGTGAAACCATTGCTTGTTGTCAGAAAGCCCCATCTGGTTCAGTAATGTCCTTTAGGGAAGGAAACTGTCATCCTTACCTGGTCCAGCCTACATGGGACTCCAGACCCACAGCAAGGTGGTTGCCCTTTGGACAATTAGGGAATGGGGAATAAATGCTGGCCTAACCAGTGATGCCCTCATCCCATGAATGAACAAAGAAAACTCTGCACCATGAAAAGATATTAATTGACATGGCAGCTGCACCCCCGCCCCCACCCCGATAATAAACATTGGAGGCCATGTTGCAGGTTTGTAATGTAGTGAAAAATGACACAAAACAGAAAATACTAGAAATTCTCATTTGGTCAGGAGAGAGAAACAGAGATAAGGTTTCAGGTTGACGATCTTTCATTAGAATTTGGGAAATTGAGTTTGCAAAGTGACAGAGTTTTAAAGTGAACACAGAGGGGAAAACTGGGGAGCGGGGGGGGAGAAGGGAAGAGGGAAGGTCTCTAATTGGGGAGATTAAATGAGAGAAAAGGTGATGGCACAGGAGAAGAGAAGTCAAATGTACAATGGTGAGGCTAATTTGAGAGAAACCTCTTTACTCAGAACATGGTCAGAAAGTGAAGCTCACTAACACAGGGAGAAACTTGAGCAAATAATCTGGGTGGAATATAGAACATAGAACAGTATAGCACAGAATAGGCCCTTCAGCCCACGATGTTGTGCCGACCTTTGATCCTCATGTATGCACCCTCAAATTTCTGTGACCATATGCATGTTCAGCAGTCTCTTAAATGTCCCCAATGACCTTGCTTCCACAACTGCTGCTGGCAACGCATTCCATGCTCTCACAACTCTCTGTGTAAAGAACCCGCCTCTGACATCCCCTCTATACTTTCCTCCATCCAGCTTAAAACTATGACCCCTCGTGTTAGCCATTTCTGCCCTGGGAAATAGTCTCTGACTATCGACTCTATCTATGCCTCTCATTATCTTGTATACCTCAATTAGGACCCCTCTCCTCCTCCTTTTCTCCAATGAAAAAAGTCCGAGCTCAGTCAACCTCTCTTCATAAGATAAGCCCTCCAGTCCAGGCAGCATCCTGGTAAACCTCCTCTGAACCCGCTCCAAAGCATCCACATCTTTCCTATAATAGGGTGACCAGAACTGGACGCAGTATTCCAAGTGCGGTCTAACCAAAGTTTTATAGAGCTGCAACAAGATCTCACGACTCTTAAAACTCAATCCCCCTGTTAATGAAAGCCAAAACACCATATGCTTTCTTAACAACCCTGTCCACTTGGGTGGCCATTTTAAGGGATCTATGTACCTGCACACCAAGATCCCTCTGTGCCTCCACACTGCCAAGAATCCTATCCTTAATCCTGTACTCAGCTTTCAAATTCGACCTTCCAAAATGCATCACCTTGCATTTATCCAGGTTGAACTCCATCTGCCACCTCTCAGCCCATCTCTGCATCTTGTCAATGTCCCGCTGCAGCCTACAATAGCCCTCTATACTGTCAACAACACCTCCAACCTTTGTGTCATCTGCAAACTTGCTGACCCATCCTTCAGTCCCCTCATCCAAGTCATTAATAAAATTTACAAACCGTAGAGGCCCAAGGACAGAGTTGAGGAAGGAGCTGGACAAAGTCGTGAGGGAGAAACAAAGAGGACATGTTGATTTGGTGAGATTAAGTGAAGTAGGAGGCAGCTGTTGTGTTGTGTAAAGACCAGAGGAGATCATATCTTCAAGGTAACTCGACACAGACAGTGGGTACCAAAATATTTCCTGTCGTTCAACTCACCAAATGTGATTTTAATTTTACAGATGACACGAATATTACACGCCACGGCTGTCAGAGTGAACTGTGCACTATTTTTCAGAAGGGTGTGGTTCTGATGTACCCATTTAACATTGAGTACTGCCTTATTGCCTCCACCATGCTTTACATCATGTGGACCAATATCGGGAGGACCATCGATGGGCACGTGATCCACCCAAAGCACAAGTTCAGAGGTCACAGCATCGTTTGGGGGCCAACGTTGGGATGTGTAACCATAATCATTGGACTGTGTATCTTCATCCTGTACCAGGTCAAGATCTCCACAGATCCCACACAGCTCAAACCCTTTGAGCTGTTCTACGGTTACCACATTGTTCTCCTCTCGGTCATGTCGCTGTGCTCTCTGGCTGCTGCAGCCGTGCACAGATGGGAGGAGAGTGGGGTTGACACCAATGAGAATCCTACTCGTAGTTTGGATGTGGTCCTGTTACAGGTAGCTGCTCTCGGCCAGCTCTGTATCTCTTACTTCTCCATTGTGGCCATTGCATTCAGCTCTCTGCGGCTGCCCCTCGACGTTCTCAATCTGACCTACTCCACGCTGATTATCATTGAGCATGTGCTGCAGAACCTCTTCATTATCCAGAGTCTCCATAGACCACATGCCACACAGGAGCTGGCTACAAACTCTGGAGAGAGGGATGAGAAGGACCTCATCGCTGACCCTCAGCAGGAAACACTGGTTCTAGAGGCAGCTCATGGTGTCCATGATCCCACCCCACCAGCAACATTCAACACAAACACAAAGGAACAAGACAACTCAAGCGATCCTAATAGAGCACCAAACTGCTTCTCCAGCCTGGACTTGAGGAGAACTTCCCAAGTGTGCCTCCAAATGGACAACAAATTCAACTGGAGACGGAAATTCCTGAAGGAGATCTCCATGTTTATGCTCATGTCCAACCTCATTGTAAGTTCCCTTTGGTTTCTTTACAATGTTCCCGCTCTTGTGTTTAGCAGCCAGACAGTTCCACGGGACTCAATGCCTTACTGAATGCTCATTCCACCTTTAGCCCAGGCTGACTATCTGAGGGACAGCGGTGGGAGGGCTGGCTTTTGGGTAGATGTCAGTCTGAGAGCCAATATAAGAGATCCCTTGCCACTATGAATAGGAAGAGTTTGGAGGGATATGGTTCGAGTGCTGGCAGGTGGGACTAGATTGGGTTGGGATATCTGGTCAGCATGGAAGGGTTGGACTGAAGGGTCTGTTTCCGTGCTGTACATTTCTATGACGCTATGAAAGGCAGGAGGTTCTCTCTCTCTCTCATTTACCCAAATGTCACTAAAACAGGACAGTCATCTCTTTTGAGGTCATCTTGCCTAACTCACTCCATGGGAAATGTCGAGATCGCATCAGCTCTTTCAGTTACTTTCCAATGAAGCTGAGTAAAGCAAAATCTGGCAGCGATTTCATTGGGTTGACTAAATGCAAGCACATTAAATTAAAATGCCAAGTATGGTCTTTGTAGGATCATGCTGTGTACATTATGCATGGGCATTAGGCTGTCCCGAGGATGTGCAATGTGAACACTTTCCACATCCATCATGTCCTTTTGCAATTAGCAAGATTATCGAAACAGTAAAAATATGGAGTTTGCACGTGCTCCAGTTTCCTCCCACAGTCCAAAAATGTTGAGGTCAGGTGGATTGGCCATGGGAAATTGCCCATAGTTTTCAGGAGTGTGTAGGTTAAGTGCATTAGTCAGGGGCAAATGTTGAGCAATAAGGTAGGGGAATGGCTCAGTGTGGATATGTTGGGCCAAAGGGCCTGTTTCTACACAGTAGGGATTTTATCCTCACAATAATACCAGCCACTCAATCAATAATTAAGGCAGTTTGATCTGATGTCTTTATTTGTTTAGATGTTTAATGTACTACTCAAATCTCTCAGCATCTCATGACTGTGCTGGCTCTTTGAAACAGTAAACTGCCCTTTTCTCCCTCCAGTGCTGTGTTGCCCTCTGTTTGTTATCCCAGAGATGTTGCAGGAATCTCTGTCCTAACCACTCCCTGTGGCAAAGCACTCTGTCCATCCAATGGCCCTGTGCTAAAGAGATGTTTGCTAACTCTGTTGGGTCTTTATGACCATTTTAGAATTTACACCCCCTCGACACTGAGCCCACAATCTTCCGCTGGCGATTCTGTGCAAACCCTTCACAATGTGAACACTCAGTTAAACATCCTCTTACCCTCTCTGCTCCAATGAAAACTGGGCAATCTTCACTGTACTCTCTCTATTGGGCGGGGGGCGGGGGGTGTGCCTAACTCATGCTATTGAACTAACTTATCATTGCATCTATTCTTGCTTGTTATATCCATCTTTCTAAAGCCTAAAAAATCTACACTGCTATCACTAAAGGATTATTATGTATTCGAGCTCCAAGGTTGTTCTACTTTGCACCCTTTCTCTTCATTGTGTTAATTATCCAATTGCTTGTTTTCTTGTATCTAACCTGTTATAGGTTAGAGACACTGCCCTGCCAAACACTCTTAAAGCTGGAAACATGAAAATATAGGAGTAGGTGTAAACCATGATCTCCCTTGACCTGCTCCCCATTCAGTACAATTGGATCAACAATTTCAATTCACATACCTGCCTCCTTTCCATATCCCTCAATCCCCTGAGAGATTACTCACCTAAACCTAACTTATATTCAGTCCACAACCCTCTGGAGTTCGGAATTGCAAATATTCATAATCTTTTGGGCGACACAGTGACTCAGTGGTTAGTATTGCTGCCTCACAGCACCAGAGACCTGGGTTTGATTCCACTCTCGGGCCACTGTCTGTGTGGAGTTTGCACATTCTCCCCGTGTCTGTGCGGGTTTCCTCCAGGTGCTCCGGTTTCCTCCCACAATCCAAAGATGTGCAGGTCAGATGAATTGGCCATGCTAAATTGTCATTAGTCAGAGGGAAGTGGGTCTGGTTAGTTACTCTTCGGAGGGTCGGTGTGGACTTGTTGGGCCGAAGGGTCTGTTTCCACACTGTAGGGAATCTATTCTAATCTAATCTAATAAATTTCTCCTCAACTCAGTCCTAAATGATCTGTCCTTATCCTGAGACTTGTCCCTCTCTGTTCTAGATACCCCAGTCGGGGAGAGACAATTTCTCAGGGTCTATCCTGTCAAGCCCTTTCCAAACCCTTTCAAATGTTTCCCTGAGATCACCTTTCATTCTTCCAAACTCCAGAGAATACCGACCTGAGAATATCAGCCTCTCATCACAGGACAACCCCTCATTCCAGGGTCTAATGTGTGATCCTTCTGTTTACCACCTCCAACACAACTACATCCTTACCTTAAATATGAGAGCAAAACTACACACAGGATTCTGGGTGTGATCTCACCAAAACTCTAACAAATTGTAGCTAGACTTCTTTATTCCTTTAATCCACTCGCAATAAAGGTCAATATGCCATTTCCCTTCCCAACAACTGCAGTACCTGGATACTCTCTTTCTGTATTCCTTGTATGAATAAACCCAAGACCCTTCAAACATCAACGTTTACAAGTTTCACATGTCTTTTAAAACTAATCTGGTTCTCTATTGCTACAACCAAAGTGAATAAACTCTGACTTCCCCACATTGTACCCCACCTGCCAATATATTAACCACTCACTTCATCTGGTACTCACTTCACAGTTTCACGGTGATCTCCGTATGATTCATGTCCCAACTGAGTTGGAGGTCATAAGCAGTTACATCTCCTCCTGTCTCCATATCGTAGACAATAACAGAACTACAAAGAGACTGAGGCCCCAACACTCACCCTTTCACTAATCCCTGTCCGTCAGGTGGACAATGCTGCAGTTAGCCCTACTTTCTGCTTCCTGTCCATTAATCAATTCTCTATCCATGACAACTCCATGGATCCTGTTCTTATGTATTAACTTTCCATGGAACGCTTTATGGTTTGGCTTTTGAAATCTAAGTATATTACATCGACTGGCTCCCCTCTATCTGATGAGTTACATCCTCAGAAACCCTGAAAAAAGATTAAACATGATTTCCCTTTTGCACTTTGTTTGATCAGACTCTGAATTCTGAAACATACAGTTAGGACTTCCTTAATAGCAGATACCAACACTTCTCTAGCAATTAATGCCAAGCTAGCTGGCCTGCAGCTCCCTGTTCTCACTTTCCTTCTTCAATAACCCAGAGATCTATCTTTTTTGCTTAATGTATTTTCCTTAAGCATTTCAGATTATTTCCTAAAATGCTTTCCATCAGCTGAAACCATTCTAGAAAAGTTCAATGTTCTATGCACAGCAAGTATTCTCAATGACTGTATGAGCATACGGTTAGATACAGTGTAAAGCTCCCTCAACACTGTCCCCATCATACACGCCCAGGCCAGGGACAGCACAGGGTTAGATACAGAGTAAAGCTCCCTATACACTGTCCCCATCATACACGCCCAGGCCAGGGACAGCACAGGGTTAGATACAGAGTAAAGCTCCCTCTACACTGTCCCCATCATACACGCCCAGGCCAGGGACAGCACAGGGTTAGATACAGAGTAAAGCTCCCTCTACACTGTCCCCATCATACACGCCCAGGCCAGGGACAGCACAGGGTTAGATACAGAGTAAAGCTCCCTCTACACTGTCCCCATTAAACATTCATGTCCATTCTGTCTCAGTGGACTCAATGACCTGTCCTAGAAGCAGAGATCCCTTGGACTGAAACCATTTGGTTTACCCCGTGTTGAATTCAATATGTTTTTCTGTCACTACAATCAATAATAACTAACTAAGCAGTAATAACTAAGTCTTGGTTTGGATGTCAGGGCTGATCTGACCCGAGAGGGTGAGTGACTGTATTTTATTCATTTCCAGCTCTGGGTTATGCCAGCATTCGGAGCTCACCCCCAGTTTGAAAATGGTCTTGAGAAACATTTCTATGGATTTTCCGTCTGGTTTGCCATCCTGAATTTTGGGCTGCCTTTGGGAGTTTTTTACAGAATGCATTCTGCCGGTAACCTCCTGGAAATTTATCTGACTGCCTGATCCGCCCGTCTGCTCCTGAAGAAAGGTCACTGCCTGATTATTGCACCGATTAGGAATAGTAGGCTCTGGAAGCTGATTTTGATGAATGGACAGGACTGGGGAGAACTCTGGATTTGGGACCCTGTTGGAAATCCAGTGCATTTGCTGAAGCTCCTATAGATCTCGGGTAGAAGGAGGATCCAGGAAAGCAGCTTAGAAATTGGAGTGATGAAGAGAGAACAAATTTAAAATAAAAGTCTTTTTCTGTGCAATCATGCTGCATAAACCTCATTGTATGTTAATGTTTGATACTCCAAATGCAATGTCCAATCACTCATTGCACATGACAGGTAAGTCAGCAAAGAACAGCATAAATCTCTCTCAAACAAAACAGAGAGATGAACACAGGGCACAGTTCGAGAGCCCGATAATGGGAGAGGCAGAAATCAGCTTGAGGGCGAGACGTGAACGACATTAATCACGCCAATGGCTTTTTGAAATATTAACAAGCTACTCAAGGTCACCCCATCATCAAAAGTCACTGATCCTACTCAGTAACTGACATTTGTCTGAACTCAAACCTGCTGAGTAACAGAGCCAAAGCTTTAGCTGACAGGGAGAGAACAGCAGGGCATGATGCTGCGAGTGTTGTCTGTGCAAGTTGGTTTATGGTGAATTTTACAACACCAGGACAGAAACTCTCATGTTTAAGAGGAGAACAGTTTCCTCAGTGCAGGATCCGGTCCTGGGAGAAAGTGAGGGCTGCGAGTGCTGGAGATCAGAGTCGATAGTGTGGTGCTGGAAAAGCACAGCTGGTCAGGGAGCATCTGAGGAACAAGAGAATCGACATTTCCTGATGAAGGGCTTATGCCAGAAACTTCGATTCTCCTGCTCCTCGGATGTTACCTGACCTGCTGCACTTTTCCAGCACCACACTCTTCGACTCAGGCTGTGGTCCTGTTAGAGTGGACAGGTGGCACACAGTGTCAGTGTGCAGTTGATGGTGTCTGATGTGGTGATGGCCCCTTATGTCTTTCAGATCTAACTGACAGTGAACTGAAGCACAATAACAGGAACTGCACTGAGCAACCAGGTTAACAGGTACTGGGACCCGGGCACTGGGAAGTGGTGCCTCAGACTCGGAGCTGTGGTTCAGCCAAGGACAACACTCACTTCTCAACCAGAAAGTCACTGTATCCATGCCAAGTACGGGGGTCAAACAATACAGGGCAATATTTCACTGAATGACTGCAGTACTGCCAGGGTGTAGCACTGAGCAAGTATAGCTCCATCCAAGGACCCCATTGACCCGGTGTAGCACTGTCCAGGTGCGACACGGTCGGGGTGGGACACGGTCGGGGTGGGACGCGGTCGGGGTGGGACGCGGTCGGGGTGTAGCAGTGTCAGGGTGTGACAAGGTCGGGGTGTAGCAGTGTCAGGGTGTGACACGGTCGGGGTGTAGCAGTGTCCGGGTGTGACACGGTCGGGGTGTAGCAGTGTCCGGGTGTGACACGGTCGGGGTGTAGCAGTGTCCGGGTGTGACGTGGTCGGGTGTAGCAGTGTCCGGGTGTGACACGGTCGGGGTGTAGCAGTGTCCGGGTGTGACACGGTCGGGGTGTAGCAGTGTCCGGGTGTGACACGGTCGGGGTGCAGCAGTGTCCGGGTGTGACACGGTCGGGGTGCAGCAGTGTCCGGGTGTGACACGGTCGGTGTGTAGCAGTGTCCGGGTGTGACACGGTCGGAGTGTAGCAGTGTCCGGGTGTGACACGGTCGGGGTGTAGCAGTGTCCGGGTGTGACACGGTCGGTGTGTAGCAGTGTCCGGGTGTGACACGGTCGGTGTGTAGCAGTGTCCGGGTGTGACACGGTCGGTGTGTAGCAGTGTCCGGGTGTGACACGGTCGGGGTGCAGCAGTGTCCGGGTGTGACACGGTCGGGGTGTAGCAGTGTCCGGGTGTGACACGGTCGGTGTGTAGCACTGTCCGCGTGTAGCACTGTCCGCGTGAAGCAGTGTCCGGGTGTGACAGGGTCGGGGTGCAGCAGTGTCCGGGTGTGACAAGGTCGGGGTGTAGCAGTGTCAGGGTGTGACACGGTCGGGGTGTAGCAGTGTCCGGGTGTGACACGGTCGGGGTGTAGCAGTGTCCAGGTGTGACACGGTCGGGGTGTAGCAGTGTCCGGGTGTGACACGGTCGGGGTGTAGCAGTGTCCAGGTGTGACGTGGTCGGGGTGTAGCAGTGTCCGGGTGTGACACGGTCGGGGTGCAGCAGTGTCCGGGTGTGACACGGTCGGGGTGCAGCAGTGTCCGGGTGTGACAGGGTCGGGGTGCAGCAGTGTCCGGGTGTGACACGGTCGGTGTGTAGCACGGTCCGCGTGAACCAGTGTCCGGGTGTGACACGGTCGGGGTGTAGCAGTGTCCGGGTGTGAAACGGTCGGGGTGTAGCAGTGTCCGGGTGTGACACGGTCGGGGTGTAGCAGTGTCCGGGTGTGACACGGTCGGGGTGTAGCAGTGTCAGGGTGTGACACGGTCGGGGTGCAGCAGTGTCCGGGTGTGACACGGTCGGGGTGCAGCAGTGTCCGGGTGTGACGCGGTCGGTGTGTAGCAGTGTCCGGGTGTGACGCGGTCGGGGTGTAGCAGTGTCCGGGTGTGACGCGGTCGGGGTGTAGCAGTGTCCGGGTGTGACGCGGTCGGGGTGTAGCAGTGTCCGGGTGTGACACGGTCGGGGTGTAGCAGTGTCCGGGTGTGACGCGGTCGGGGTGTAGCAGTGTCCGGGTGTGACGCGGTCGGGGTGTAGCAGTGTCCGGGTGTGACGCGGTCGGGGTGCAGCAGTGTCCGGGTGTGACGCGGTCGGGGTGCAGCAGTGTCCGGGTGTGACGCGGTCGGGGTGTAGCAGTCTCTGGGTGTGACTCAGTCGGGGTGTAGCAGTGTCCGGGTGTGACACGGTCGGGGTGTAGCAGTGTCCGGGTGTGACGTGGTCGGGGTGTAGCAGTGTCCGGGTGTGACACGGTCGGTGTGTAGCAGTGTCCGGGTGTGACACGGTCGGGGTGTAGCAGTGTGCGGGTGTGATACGGTCGGTGTGTAGCAGTGTCCGGGTGTGACGTGGTCGGGGTGTAGCAGTGTCCGGGTGTGACACGGTCGGTGTGTAGCAGTGTCCGGGTGTGACGCGGTCGGGGTGCAGCACTGTCCGGGTGTGACGCGGTCGGTGTGTAGCAGTGTCCGGGTGTGACGCGGTCGGGGTGTAGCAGTGTCCGGGTGTGACACGGTCGGGGTGCAACAGTGTCCGGGTGTGACACGGTCGGTGTGCAGCAGTGTCCGGGTGTGACACGGTCGGTGTGTAGCAGTGTCCGGGTGTGACACGGTCGGGGTGTAGCAGTGTCCGGGTGTGACAGGGTCGGTGTGTAGCAGTGTCCGGGTGTGACAGGGTCGGGGTGTAGCAGTGTCCGGGTGTGACACGATCGGTGTGTAGCAGTCTCCGGGTGTGACACGGTCGGGGTGCAGCAGTGTCCGGGTGTGACACGGTCGGGGTGTAGCAGTGTCCGGGTGTGACACGGTCGGTGTGTAGCACTGTCCGCGTGAAGCAGTGTCCGGGTGTGACAGGGTCGGGGTGTAGCAGTGTCCGGGTGTGACAAGGTCGGTGTGACACGGTCGGGGTGTCGCAGTGTCCGGGTGTGACACGGTCGGGGTGTAGCAGTGTCCGGGTGTGACAGGGTCGGGGTGTAGCAGTGTCCGGGTGTGACGCGGTCGGGGTGTAGCAGTGTCCGGGTGTGACGCGGTCGGGGTGTAGCAGTGTCCGGGTGTGACGCGGTCGGGGTGTAGCAGTGTCCGGGTGTGACGCGGTCGGTGTGTAGCAGTGTCCGGGTGTGACGCGGTCGGGGTGTAGCAGTGTCCGGGTGTGACACGGTCGGTGTGTAGCAGTGTCCGGGTGTGACACGGTCGGGGTGCAACAGTGTCCGGGTGTGACACGGTCGGTGTGCAGCAGTGTCCGGGTGTGACACGGTCGGTGTGCAGCAGTGTCCGGGTGTGACACGGTCGGGGTGTAGCAGTGTCCGGGTGTGACAAGGTCGGTGTGTAGCAGTGTCCGGGTGTGACAGGGTCGGGGTGTAGCAGTGTCCGGGTGTGACACGATCGGTGTGTAGCAGTCTCCGGGTGTGACACGGTCGGGGTGCAGCAGTGTCCGGGTGTGACACGGTCGGGGTGCAGCAGTGTCCGGGTGTGACACGGTCGGTGTGTAGCACTGTCCGCGTGAAGCAGTGTCCGGGTGTGACACGGTCGGGGTGTAGCAGTGTCCGGGTGTGACAGGGTCGGGGTGTAGCAGTGTCCGGGTGTGACAGGGTCGGGGTGTAGCAGTGTCCGGGTGTGACGCGGTCGGGGTGTAGCAGTGTCCGGGTGTGACGCGGTCGGGGTGTAGCAGTGTCCGGGTGTGACGCGGTCGGGGTGTAGCAGTGTCCGGGTGTGACGCGGTCGGTGTGTAGCAGTGTCCGGGTGTGACGCGGTCGGGGTGTAGCAGTGTCCGGGTGTGACACGGTCGGTGTGTAGCAGTGTCCGGGTGTGACACGGTCGGGGTGCAACAGTGTCCGGGTGTGACACGGTCGGTGTGCAGCAGTGTCCGGGTGTGACACGGTCGGTGTGCAGCAGTGTCCGGGTGTGACACGGTCGGGGTGTAGCAGTGTCCGGGTGTGACAAGGTCGGTGTGTAGCAGTGTCCGGGTGTGACAGGGTCGGGGTGTAGCAGTGTCCGGGTGTGACACGATCGGTGTGTAGCAGTCTCCGGGTGTGACACGGTCGGGGTGCAGCAGTGTCCGGGTGTGACACGGTCGGGGTGCAGCAGTGTCCGGGTGTGACACGGTCGGTGTGTAGCACTGTCCGCGTGAAGCAGTGTCCGGGTGTGACACGGTCGGGGTGTAGCAGTGTCCGGGTGTGACAGGGTCGGGGTGTAGCAGTGTCCGGGTGTGACAGGGTCGGGGTGTAGCAGTGTCCGGGTGTGACACGGTCGGGGTGTAGCAGTGTCCGGGTGTGACACGGTCGGGGTGTAGCAGTGTCCGGGTGTGACACGGTCGGGGTGTAGCAGTGTCCGGGTGTGACACGGTCGGGGTGTAGCAGTGTCCGGGTGTGACACGGTCGGGGTGCAGCAGTGTCCGGGTGTGACACGGTCGGGGTGCAGCAGTGTCCGGGTGTGACACGGTCGGGGTGCAGCAGTGTCCGGGTGTGACACGGTCGGGGTGCAGCAGTGTCCGGGTGTGACACGGTCGGGGTGCAGCAGTGTCCGGGTGTGACACGGTCGGGGTGCAGCAGTGTCCGGGTGTGACACGGTCGGGGTGCAGCAGTGTCCGGGTGTGACACGGTCGGGGTGCAGCAGTGTCCGGGTGTGACACGGTCGGGGTGCAGCAGTGTCCGGGTGTGACACGGTCGGGGTGCAGCAGTGTCCGGGTGTGACACGGTCGGGGTGCAGCAGTGTCCGGGTGTGACACGGTCGGTGTGCAGCAGTGTCCGGGTGTGACACGGTCGGTGTGCAGCAGTGTCCGGGTGTGACACGGTCGGGGTGCAGCACTGTCCGCGTGAAGCAGTGTCCGAGTGCGACAGGGTCGGGGTGCAGCAGTGTCCGGGTGTGACAAGGTCGGTGTGTAGCAGTGTCCGGGTGTGACGCGGTCGGGGTGCAGCAGTGTCCGGGTGTGACCCAGTCGGTGTGTAGCAGTGTCCGGGTGTGACGCGGTCGGGGTGCAGCAGTGTCCGGGTGTGACCCAGTCGGTGTGTAGCAGTGTCCGGGTGTGACGCGGTCGGGGTGCAGCAGTGTCCGGGTGTGACGCGGTCGGGGTGCAGCAGTGTCCGGGTGTGACGCGGTCGGGGTGCAGCAGTGTCCGGGTGTGACGCGGGCGGGGTGCAGCAGTGTCCGGGTGTGACGCGGTCGGGGTGCAGCACTGTCCGGGTGTGACACGGTCGGTGTGTAGCAGTGTCCGGGTGCGACACGGTCCGGGTGCGACACGGTCCGGGTGCGACACGGTCCGGGTGCGACACGGTCCGGGTGCGACACGGTCCGGGTGCGACACGGTCCGGGTGCGACACGGTCCGGGTGCGACACGGTCCGGGTGCGACACGGTCCGGGTGCGACACGGTCCGGGTGCGACACGGTCCGGGTGCGACACGGTCCGGGTGCGACACGGTCCGGGTGCGACACGGTCCGGGTGCGACACGGTCCGGGTGCGACACGGTCCGGGTGCGACACGGTCCGGGTGCGACACGGTCCGGGTGCGACACGGTCCGGGTGCGACACGGTCCGGGTGCGACACGGTCCGGGTGCGACACGGTCCGGGTGCGACACGGTCCGGGTGCGACACGGTCCGGGTGCGACACGGTCCGGGTGCGACACGGTCCGGGTGCGACACGGTCCGGGTGCGACACGGTCCGGGTGCGACACGGTCCGGGTGCGACACGGTCCGGGTGCGACACGGTCCGGGTGCGACACGGTCCGGGTGCGACACGGTCCGGGTGCGACACGGTCCGGGTGCGACACGGTCCGGGTGCGACACGGTCCGGGTGCGACACGGTCCGGGTGCGACACGGTCCGGGTGCGACACGGTCCGGGTGCGACACGGTCCGGGTGCGACACGGTCCGGGTGCGACACGGTCCGGGTGCGACACGGTCGGGGTGCGACACGGTCCGGGTGCAGCACTGTCGGGGTGCGGCACTGTCGGGGTGCAGCACTGTCGGGGTGCAGCACTGTCGGGGTGCGGCACTGTCGGGGTGCAGCACTGTCGGGGTGCGGCACTGTCGGGGTGCAGCACTGTCGGGGTGCAGCACTGTCGGGGTGCAGCACTGTCGGGGTGCAGCACTGTCGGGGTGCAGCACTGTCGGGGTGCAGCACTGTCGGGGTGCGACACGGTCGGGGTGCAGCACTGTCGGGGTGCAGCACTGTCGGGGTGCAGCACTGTCGGGGTGTGACACTGTCAATGAGACGTTAATCTGATTTCTGACATTGGTTTGTTAAAGGTTCAACAGTGTATATTTTTTAAACTCACAGGAAGGTCTGCGCAGAGCCCCAGTTAATATCTCGCCCAGAATAAACACCCCTGACCTACATGCTAATTCACACTGCTGCTTATGGAGGTTTGCTGTCTGTTAATTGCTTGCTTTGTTGCCTGTAATAACAATGACCACTCTGCATGGTATTTGGGATAATTCGAGACTGGGAAACATTTAGTGAAAGAATTTTTAAAACTTGGGGCGACATTCTAAAGGGGATACAGGAGCAAGGGGTGTGGGGCTGTATGTGTGCAGACCATTGAAGGTGACAGGACAGGTGGACAGAGCAGCTCAAAGTATCCAGTGTTCTCAGCTTCATAGGGGCACAGAGTACCAGAACAAGGTGATGTTGAACCTGTTAGCCATCAATACTTGGAATATTGTGAATGAGTTGTGGGTGCCATATTATAGGAAAGGTGTGTGAGAGAGAGAGAGAGAGAGGGAGAGACAGAGAGAGAGATAGAGAGAGGGAGAGACAGAGAGAGAGATAGAGAGAGAGAGTGTACACAGAAGCTATTCTACAAGAATGGAATGAGGATGGCTTGAAGAAGTTGAGTCTGTTTCCCTTGGAGATTTGATGGAGGTTTTCAAATTTGAGAGTCAGCTGGACAGAGTAGACAGGGAGAAGTTGTTCCTGCTGTAAAAGGAACAAGACTGATAGGGGATATATTTCAACTCATGACCGAATAAAACATTTTCATACGGCGAGTAGTTAGGGTCAACATTTCCTTATTCTGTCCTGAACTAAATGTAACATTGATCTTCCTCAGAACAGCCTGAGGTTGAACCAATCCGTTCACGTTGATGCTGAATTTGATCCTGTTGTACTTGAGCTTTCATCCACACGTTAAACCATCAGGACTGGCTGCCTGTTTCTATCTCTATAACAACAGTTAAACTCTACCTTGGAGTATTTCCTGCTGAAATCCCCTTTGTGTTTTTGTCATCTCTGAATTCCACTGTTCCAACACACTCATGGCTGGTTTACAACACTATGTTTTTTATAAATTCTCTCAGACTCCTGCAGCCACTAGTCTTATACAAAGCCTTGTTCCCTCGTCACCCACCTCGCTGATTGGCACTGGCTCCCAGTTAAACTCTTAAAAAACACACCCTCCTTTTCAAATGCTTCCTGTAACTCTAAACTCCTCCATGCTGCACCTCTCTGAAATCTCTGCATGCCTCCAACTCAGCAATCTGTCACGTTTCCTTATTTTGGTCACTCCAGACTGAGAGTTCCGTGTGCAGCTGGCTAAGCCTCTGTACCTCCCTCTCTTTCTCTCTCTCCGCCTCACCAGTTCTGACCCAAGCTGCCAGCCGGCTGTCCCAGTATCACACTGTCAGCAAGGTTTGAGAAGTGCCTTACCAAGTTGCCATCTAAATGTTGACATGAGGCAGCACAGGGGGTGGGGAAGAGAAAACGAGAGATTCGAGCATGGGGAAAGAGAATTTTAAAAATCAAGGCACTTCTGGACCAGAGATAAATCATCTTTGCCCAGTTTGTAAAGGTGCAGATGTTTATCACGCAACTGTTCCACTCCATCATCCCCAGGCACCCTCTGTCGTTATATGACACACGACAGTGAATGTCCAGTGAACATCTCCTGACTATTTACCGGGGTGGGGGGTGGTGAAAACATGTTAGCAGCTTACCCACAGATACAGCATGTTTACCTTCCCATTGGAGTCACTGTAACAATAGTCTCTCCCTCTCTGAGGCACAGGCTGACAGATTATAGCCCTCATCAGCTGCCCCAATGTGTCCGGACACAAATCTGGGATTTCCTGAACTGACTCAGGTCCGCAGCAGAGCAGATCTCTGAAGCAATGCCATCCCTCCACTTCTCACCTGTAACCCTGACCTTTCCTCCTTTGCAGATCACAGTCTCGTTCCCTTTTTAAATGTTTCACTTGATCCCAGTTTCAGGCAGGGAATTCCAGACCCAAACCACTCACTGGGTGAAGATGTTTGCATGTAACTACTTCTTCACCAATTATTTCAAATCTTTGCCGTTTCATTCTCGATTCTTTTTGTCAATGGAAACAGTTTCAACCCAACTACTCTATCCACAGATCTCATGATTTTGAAAACCTCCATCAGATTCCCTTCTCCAAGCGTCAACAGCTCCCAGCCTCTCGGATCTGTCTTCATAACTAAAGTTCCCATCCCAGAAACTATCCTGTATCCCCTTCACATACTTCTGAAAGTCTGGTGCCCAGAACTGAACACAATGTAGAACCAAACAAGCATCTTAAACCAGTTCAACGCAGCCTCCCTACTCTCAGGCCTTATTAATAAAGCTGAGGATACTGTATACCTTCTGTCAGGTCCTGGGTTCCAGAGGTATGAAGTAGCAACCTGAAGGCACACCAATGAGTGTTGAGTCAGAGTGGCGTGTGACTCAACAGGCTGAGCTGTACAGATCTCTAATCGGTCAGGGAATCAAGGGCAATGGGGAAAATGTGGAAGATTGGGAGCTCAGGATTGTCAGATAAACTCATTATTTTGGTGAATGGCCAGCATTTGCTCCAATATCTTATGGAAAGGTAACTTGAAGGGGATTGTGTATTTGCGAATTGGTGTTGGTGGTGGCACCAGCCTCTAATGTTATATCATTCAGTGTCAAGAGGAGGTTAGAAGTTGGCACAACGGGCAGTAATTGGCCAAGGTGAATCTTTCCTGCTTTTCTCACCGTGTGGAAGGTTTATCAAGGGAGGGGAGGGTGGGAGGAGAGGGTGGGGAGACCGTGTTGTCAAGGGGAAGCACCAGCTGGTAACTCGCACTCACTAAACTGCATTAACCCCTCAAGCTCGTCCAATCAGATCAGGAAGACTTTGTGACCTCCTGTCATAGGAGCTGCCCATCCAGGTAGCCATTTCCCTTCCCAAGACAGAGCAGTGAATTCATCTCTCAGTGATGCCGCATGGAGCTCTGACCTGCTCCTTCCATAATCTTCCAGCTCTGTGCACTCTGGGCAACAGGAAGCACTGGAGAGATCCAGCGAGCCAGATCCTCCCTCCACGCTCTGGACCATCGGTTGGGGGAGGGGCGTAATGCTATGAAGTTGTATTTGAAAGGGCTTGTTTAGTCACGCAGAGACTGTTTGGTGGGAGAGTAGATTTTAAAATAGGATCATCATATTTCTTTGTTTCCTCACGTTTGTTAATATTTCTAATAATATTTTTTCAAATCTAATTCTGTTTATCCAAGTATATTTTCCCTTGTTGAAGTAAATTAACTCTTGCATCACAACACAACTGAGCTGTAAGCTACCACAGTTGGTGAATGCAGTTTCTTCACTCTCAGCCACACTCTGGTATGATTAGCCAGCCCTGTGGGACCCTTTACCCTTTCAGCACCTTACCCTGTCCCACTCCTTGCTGCCGTATCTGGTAACGCACTCACTGTGCATGACAAGCTTCTCATTCAGATATCTCCCTTCCCTCAGTTTCTGCTCCAAGCAGCTTCTCATCGTTGGTGATTACAATTTTCCTCTGCTCTTCTGTCTCTAATCTATATTCACAGCTACTCCCTTGGCCTCACCATCTCCCGTAGTTTTGCCACTACCATCATGAATAGCAGAAAAGGCGTCTCTGCTCATTCCTTCTCTACCCACCACCTCTTTCGGTGGCCATTCCAACATAACAACTGTCCCTCACGCTAACACTGACCTTCAAATTCTCAGCTCTCTTTTTGCTTTTGAGTCCTTTACTCATCATGATCATTCTGCAGCTACTGACTTGCTACCTTACACCCACTCCTATATTTCTGAAGTCCCCATTAAAACCAATACTGCCTCTCACCAGTAGTGGAGAGGCACGGTGGCACAGTGGTTAGCACTGCTGCCTCACAGCGCCTGAGACCCGGGTTCAATTCCCGCCTCAGGCGACTGACTGTGTGGAGTTTGCACGTTCTCCCAGTGTCTGCGTGGGTTTCCTCCGGGTGCTCCGGTTTCCTCCCACAGTCCAAAAGATGTGCAGGGTCAGGTGAATTGGCCATGCTAAATTGCCCGTAGTGTTAGGTAAGGGGTAAATGTAGGGGTATGGGTGGGTTTCGCTTCGGCGGGTCGGTGTGGACTTGTTGGGCCAAAGGGCCTGTTTCTACACTGTAATCTAATCTAATCTAAAACCACAGCCTTGGAGGTGTTGCTTTGAGTGCCTGTCACACACTCCATCCCTGAGCCATTGTCACGCTCACGGCTGCCTGTCTGAAGACAAGCCAGACTGTTGCCCTGCTCAGTGTTGCGTCTGACCCAAGAGGAACTGCCAATCACACACCCCTTCCATAACCATGGCTGCCTACGACAGAGTCTTCAGATCTGATAACCTAGAGATCCAACATCCAGTACCAGTTATTTCATTATTTGAATGGGGCACAGACCAACATTATTCCCAAGAATGTGACCAACTCAACATAGCTCATAGAATCATAGAGATGTACAGCATGGAAACAGACCCTTCGGTCCAACCCGTTCATGCCGACCAGATATCCCAACCCTATCTAGTCCCACCTGCCAGCACCCGACCCATATCCCTCCAAACCCTTCCTATTCATATACCCATCCAAATCCCTCTTAAATGTTGCAATTGTACCAGCCTCCACCACTTCCTCTGGCAGCTCATTCCATACACGTACCACCCTCTGCGTGAAAAAGTCGCCCCTTAGGTCTCTTGCATATCTTTCCCCTCTCACCCTAAACCTATGCCCTCTAGTTCTGGACTCCTCGACACCAGGGAAAAGACTTTGTCTATTTATCCTATCCATGCCCCTCATAATTTTGTAAACCTCTATAAGGTCACCCCTCAGCCTCCAAAGCTCCAGGGAAAACAGCCCCAGCCTGTTCAGCCTCTCCCTGTAGCTCAGACCCTCCAACCCTGGCAATATCCTTGTAAATCTTTTCTGAACCCTTTCAAGTTTCACAACATCTTTCCAATAGGAAGGAGACCAGAATTGCACCCAATATTCCAACAGTGGCCTAACCAATGTCCTGTACAGCCGCAACATGACCTCCCAACTCCTGTACTCAATACTCTGACCAATAAAGGAAAGCATACCAAACACCTTCTTCACTATCCTATCTACCTGCGACTCCACTTTCAAGGAGCTATGAACCTGCACTCCAAGGTCTCTTTGTTCAGCAACACTCCCTAGGACCTTACCATTAAGTGTATAAGTCCTGCTAAGATTTGCTTTCCCAAAATGCAGCACCTCGCATTTATCTGAATTAAACTCTATTTGCCACTTCTCAGCCCATTGGCCCATCTGGTCCAGATTCTGTTGTAATCTGAGGTAACCCTCTTCGCTGTCCACTACACCTCCAATTTTGGTGTCATCTGCAAACTTACTAACTATACCTCTTATGCTCGCATCCAAATCATTTATGTAAATGACAAAAAGTAGAGGGCCCAGCACTGATCCTTGTGGCACTCCACTGGTCACAGGCCTCCAGTCTGAAAAACAACCCTCCACCATCACCCTCTGACTTCTACCTTTGAGCCAGTTCTTTATCCAAATGCTAGTTCTCCCTGTATTCCATGAGATCTAACCTTGCTAATCAGTCTCCCATGGGGAACCGTGTTGTACGCCTTACTGAAGTCCATATAGTGCACATCTACTGCTCTGCCCTCATCAATCTTCTTTGTTACTTCTTCAAAAAACTCAATCAAGTTTGTGGGACATGATTTCCCACGCACAAAACCATGTTGACTATCCCAAATCAGTCCTTGCCTTTCCAAATACATGTACATCCTGTCCCTCAGGATTCCCTCCAACTTGCCCACCACCGACACCAGGCTCACTGGTCTATAGTTCCCTGACTTGTCCTTACCAACTTTCTTAAACAGTGGCACCACGTTAGCCAATCTCCAGTCTTCCGGCACCTCACCTGTGACTATCGATGATACAAATATCTCAGCAAGAGGCCCAGCAATCACTTCTCTAGCTTCCCACAGAGTTCTCGGGTACACCTGATCAGGTCCTGGGGATTTATCCACCTTTACCCGTTTCAAGACATCCAGCACTTCCTCCTCTGTAATCTGGACATTTTGCAAGATGTCACCATCTATTTCCCTACAGTCTATATCTTCCATATCCTCTTCCACAGAAAATACCGACGCAAAATATTCATTTAGTATCTCCCTCATTTTCTGTGGCTTCACACAAAGGCCTCCTTGCTGATCTTTGAGGGGCCCTATTCTCTCCCTCGTTACCCTTTTGTCCTTAATATATTTGTAAAAACCCTTTGGACTCTCCTTAATTCTATTTGCCAAAGCTACCTCATGTCCCCTTTTTGCCCTCCTGATTTCCCTCTTAAGTATACTCCTACTGCCTTTATACTCTTCTAAGGATTCACTCGAACTATCCTGTCTATACCTGACATATGCTTCCTTCTTTTTCTTAACCAAACCCTCAATTTCTTAAGAAAAAGAAGGAAGCATATGTCAGGTATACCATTTGAGTAGGATTACAACCTCCATTGATGTAATAAGCTGCCTTTCCTGTGCAGCGCCCCACAGCATCCCTCAGTGAAACATTCGGTCATGTGGCTTCAGGGTATCCACACTTTCACTCCTTTCAGGAGGAAGTCACCAGATGGGAACCAAGAGCAGCACACTGCCCTCTTTAGGCCAGAGGCAACACTGCAAAAGCACATTCTAGTTCTGGAAGCTGGTCAGCTCAAGAGAGCAGTGCAAGTGGCTGTCTTACTAACCAAACCTTATTGAATACAACCCACCCCAAGGAACAAACCTGCAGCCTTGCTCAGCTACGCTCTTTGAAGAATTTATTTTTCTTTTTAAATAATGAGAACAGTGTGAAAACAATACACATAAAGAATACAAATACCATCACTTCAGAGACAATATAAATAATAATTGTGTAACTTGACAATTAAAACTACACAGATTGGTAGATACTGGGTCCTTAAAGGGAAAAGTAACTCTACAGGTAAGTACATTTGAAAAAAAGTTACCTGCAGAGACTCTTTCCCCATTAAGTTTCCGTCTGTTACAACAACCAAGTACTTTCTAAAGTGCTATTACATGTGTGTTAATATCAGGGAGTCCATCAGGGAACAACCCACTCAATGCAGGACAGTCTGTTCAAACACTCCTGAACAATGCAAGGAACAGAGCACAAACTGACCCCAAGTCAAAATATTTCCAAAACATTCAACATTCCTGCTCGTTATGTGAAGGATGCTAGTGTTAACCATCCCAGGCACCCAGTCACAGTATGAAATACTCCCAGGACACTTAGAACATGGAGTTACATACAGAGTAAAGCTCCCTCTACACCGTCCCCATCAAATACTTCCAGGACAGGAACAGCACAGGGTTACAGAGTAAAGCTCCCTCTACACCGTCCCCATCAAATACTTCCAGGACAAGGACAGCATGGTGTTAGATACAGAGTAAAGCTCCCTCTACACTGTCCCCATCAAACACTCCCAGGACGGGGACAGCACGGGGTTAGATAGAGTAAAGCTCTCTCTACATGGTCCCCATCAAACACTCCCAGGGCAGGGACAGCACAGGGCTAGATACAGAGTAAAGCTCTCTCTACACTGTACCCATCAAACACTCCCGGGACAGGGGCAGCACGGGATTAGATACACAGTAGAGTTCCCTCTACACTGTCCCCATCAAACACTCCCAGGACAGGGACAGCACTGGGTTAGATACAGAGTAAAGCTCTCTCTACACTGTCCCCCATCAAACACTCCCGGGACAGGGACAGCATTGGGTTAGATACAGAGTAGAGCTCCCTCTACACTGTCCCTACCAAACACTCCCAGGACAGGAACAGCACGGAGTTAGATAGAGAGTGAAGCTTCCTCTACAATATGACAGGGTTGGCTTTTGCTGGGATTAAACTGCCCAATACATGGCTCTTGACCCAGCAGCCAGTAACCACATCCTGCCCCAATTAACAGTGAGGATGAAACATCGGACTTTCTGAATGTGTATGACACAGACTCACCAGGCAATGTTTTCACCCTGAGCTGTAGAGAGCAAATTCCCAGGTCAATGCACTTAAGATTATCAACTTCTGATAAGCCTAAACACCCGTGGAAGAGTTCGCAAATGATATGGGAAAGGAAACATTCAATACAGGGTACATTCAAGGTCAGAACGCAACCTTTTCTGGGTCTTTAATAATTAATAAAGTTCTCAGTGTTTTTTAAAACATTACAGTTAGTGGTTGTGGTTTGTACACAGACTAACAGAATACAACAACAAAAAGCAGAACATCACTAGGACCTTAGCAACAAAAGGATCTTAAATATTTGAACTAATTGTGAAGATCATTTACACAATAAAAACTCAAGTGGAGATGAACCATACTATGATGATGGAGGTGCTGTCTGGAGGGTTAATAACAACATTTTTTAAATGATTTCTAAAAGGCATTGAAAAGAAGAAACTTGCAGAGTGAGAATGACTGGTTTGCTCTTTCAAAGAGGCTGATTGGCTTCCCTTATGATTAATGTCCACTCAAGCTGCTAAAATACTCAATATTTTGTGTTTGTTTACAACATAACGTTGGTGAATGTAACGAACCAACCTTTAGAGAGATTAGAACATGCAGTAATGTACAACTGAATGCATTATCTATCAGACAGACTAAAAGATATCCTCCCTGCTTGACAGTTTTAATAGCTGGAAGATATGGTGTGGAGTCAGTGGTGTGTGAGAGGAGAAACAGGGGTCAGAGGTGACAGACAAACAGATAAACTGCTGGGTGTAAGCAGGGCTGGGAGCAGCAGTAAGGCTCACAGGAGGTACAGTGTGGACGCAAAGTGCACATGATGCAATGTGATATTCCTATACTACCATTAAACTGAGGCAACCTAGTAACAGCCTGTAGTACAAACGGTTTACCGAACTTCAGTAGTAAACACTCAATATTTAACATCGACATCAACCAGTGTTATAAATGGAGACATTCAATATATGAACAACAGTAATGTAACTGTGACAGGAATGGAGCTGTGGCAAACTCAACCAGTTCAAAATGTGACTTACACAACACATTTCAAATGTCACAGCCACCAGTCAGAGGAGTGTAGTGTCTGAGGAATGTAGATGGTGCAGAGAGGAAAAGAGGAGGACAGACTGGGAGCAACGCTGACTACTGTAACAATCTGACCAAGACAACCAGCGGAGATTGCTTTCCTATTGACACTCACACACTGACCCACTCCTTCACAGATACCCCCCTGTACAGGGGACACTCCCACACTGGAGGGCGGGAGGTCAGGGGAGAGAGACACCGGGAGGGCGGGGGGGTCAGGGGAGAGAGACACCGGGAGGGCGGGAGGTCAGGGGAGAGAGACACCGGGAGGGCGGGGGGGTCAGGGGAGAGAGACCTGGAGGGCGGGGTGGGTTTAGGGGGTTCAGGGGAGAGAGATAGACACCGGGAGGGTGGGGGGTCAGGGGAGAGAGAGAGAGAGACACCGGGAGGGCGGGGGGGTCAGGAGAGAGAGAGAGAGAGAGACACCGGGAGGGCGGGGGGGTCAGGAGAGAGAGAGAGAGACACCGGGAGGGCGGGGGGTCAGGGGAGAGAGAGAGAGAGACACCGGGAGGGCGGGGGGGTCAGGAGAGAGAGAGAGAGACACCGGGAGGGCGGGGGGGTCAGGGGAGAGAGAGAGAGACACCGGGAGGGCGGGGGGGTCAGGAGAGAGAGAGAGAGACACCGGGAGGGCGGGGGGTCAGGGGAGAGAGAGAGAGAGACACCGGGAGGGCGGGGGGTCAGGGGAGAGAGAGAGAGACACCGGGAGGGCGGGGGGTCAGGAGAGAGAGAGAGAGACACCGGGAGGGCGGGGGGTCAGGGGAGAGAGAGAGAGAGACACCGGGAGGGCAGGGGGTCAGGGGAGAGAGAGAGAGAGACACCGGGAGGGCGGGGGGTCAGGGGAGAGAGAGAGAAACACCGGGAGGGCAGGGGGTCAGGGGAGAGAGAGAGAGAGACACCGGGAGGGCGGGGGGTCAGGGGAGAGAGAGAGAGACACCGGGAGGGCGGGGGGTCAGGGGAGAGAGAGAGAGACACCGGGAGGGCGGGGGGTCAGGGGAGAGAGAGAGAGAGACACCGGGAGGGCGGGGGGTCAGGGGAGAGAGAGAGAGACACCGGGAGGGCGGGAGGGTCAGGGGAGAGAGAGAGAGAGAGACACCGGGAGGGCGGGGGGTCAGGGGAGAGAGAGAGAGAAACACCAGGAGGGTGGGAGGGTCAGGGGAGAGAGAGAGACACCGGGAGGGCGTGGGGTCAGGGGAGAGAGAGAGAGAGACACCGGGAGGGCGTGGGGTCAGGGGAGAGAGACCTGGAGGGCGGTGTGGGTTTAGGGGGTTCAGGGGAGAGAGATAGACACCGGGAGGGTGGGGGGTCAGGGGAGAGAGAGAGAGAAACACCGGGAGGGCGGGGGGGTCAGGAGAGAGAGAGAGAGACACCGGGAGGGCGGGAGGGTCAGGGGAGAGAGAGAGAGAAACACCGGGAGGGCGGGAGGGTCAGGGGAGAGAGACCTGGAGGGCGGGGGGGGTTTAGGGGTTCAGGGGAGAGGGACCAGGAGTGGCAGGGGGGTCAGGGGAGAGACATCGGGACAGCGGGGAGGGTCAGGAGAGAGAGACCTGGAGGGCGGGGAGGGGGGGTCAGGGGAGAGACACCGGGAGGGCAGGCGGGTCAGGGGAGAGGGTGAGTCACCCTCGCTCAGGGAAACCTGTACAATAGTAGCAGCCGCTCCCCGAGCGAGTCAGTGTAGCTGCTGCTTTATTACCGGAGCCAGTGGAGAGTTGTAGAGTGAACAGTTACCTATCACTCAGTGAAGGAACTGCCCCAGACTGAAGCCCTGCAGACAGAGCAGTATGGGAACAGGACAGCCTGGTCAGGTTAGACCTGACTATGTAGACAGTGACAGGGGGGGAGTTGGTGAGGATCTGGCTCAGTGAGGAAGCGGTCTGCCCTTAGTCCTATCAGGGGATACACAAACCATGTGAAAGGACATGTTACATCAGTTTAGGTAAAGGGGTGCAGATACCAGCTGTCAGACAGAGAATTAAAGTGAAAGTAATTTGGCCAGAGTTTTCCAGCTTCCCGCCTCAAACTCGCTGAATTTCAAACAGCTTCACATCAGTGTCATACCAGATGGGTGGGTCAACGTTCCTATGGAAACAAACAGAAAAGTCCGGGTGAGTGTAACCCACTGATGTGAGAGACCAGACGGCGACTGGAAAACTGGGAGGCTGCTGTCATATTCACAGGCCGAGCTGAAAGTCTCATCAGGGTTCACAAACAGACCAGGCTAACATGCTAATCACTGACAAATGAAGATGAGAACAGTTCAAGATAAGGGCAGTATATTTTGGGAGGAAGAATAAGGCAGCCACTTGTTATCTGGAATGTGCAAGTCCGCCAGGTCAGGTAGAGACACCAGAGAATTAAAGTGGTGCCACAGTTTAGCAAAGTCATTTACAAAAAAACAAACAGGAGGCTTTATATCCAATAGGATAGAATTGAAAAGTAAAGCTTTATGCTAAGCCTGCATCAAACCGGGGTGCAATTCTGCTTAAAAGTGATAGTGAGGGTACAGAGATGTAATACAGTAATAACTCTGGGAACAGGTTTCTGGGAAGGGCTGACAAAGCTGGCTCTCCCCTCTCTTTCATAAGGGAAGGGTGACCTAAAATCTTGGAAGATTTTTACCAAAGTGGACAAAGAGAATCTTCCCTCCTCTGGAGAGGAGGTGCTCAATCTCAGATAGGGACCAAGAAATCCAATCAGGAATTCAAAAGGGACCACTTCACCCAGAATGTGGGGAGAGAGTGGAACCCATTCTCACAGGGACTGGGCTGAGATGAATAATACACATGGATTTGAGGGGAAACGAGATTAGCAAATGAGGGAGAAAGGAATAAATGGTCACGATGATGGATTCAAATGAGGAAAAGAGGAAGGAGCATTGACTGGTTGGGCTGAATGGCCTGTTTCCGTGTTGCTGTATTCTCTATAAACTTATGCAAAGAGGAAATACAAGTTGTTAAAGTGTTCCACCAAACCTGCATGTGGCTGCAGGGAGGACAGCAAGAGGCTGAAGTGCAGTCACATTGGTGACCTCTGTCTGAGAGATCCACACAAACTGCTCCTTGAAAAGACAACACATTGGACGGTAAGGAACTGCTCACCTCAGGTAAATGACGCCCCACATGTACGTGCGGAACCACATGGCAGTGCCAGCATTGGCTTGGTATTTGCGGATGAGGATGGGATGGGGCACAGGGAGCAATCCCACCAGGGTGCCATGCTGTAGAAACTTCAGGATCTCCGACTCATCGGTCAAACCTCTGCATTCAAACAGGCACAGGTCACAGCTTAGCGACTGTTTGCAGATTTTAGTAGCAGTGTTAACTTACCCTGCAATGTCAGCCATTCCTCCCTACCTCCTTATGCCCAGAATACAGCTCCAAGGGTGGTCCATCGATGATAAAATATCTAAACTGGACTGACCGTTTTATTAAAAATAATGTCAAGGATTATAAATCAGAGGCAGGCAAAAGGAGTTGAGATTCAGCTCAGCCTTGGTCTAACTAAATGGAGAGAATGGTTCAAAGGGCTAAATGGCTTCTTCCTGTTTTGCTAATCTCAGACAGACTAGTTATCCTGAAAGAATACTGCAGCTGATCCCAAAACTGCCTACACTCGATAATCACAGCTTTAACTTTCGTGATTAGGAACATGGAGCTGGACAGACCCCTCCCCTGTTTCCAGAGGAATGGTGCACAGCATCCCCCTTAAAGTCACTCACCTTTAGTCACATGAAGGAATTAATAGCAGTGCAGGTACAGTCAATGACACAGAGCACTGAGTGAAGAAGCCGGATTAATGCCAGTCTATCTACAATCACAGTACTGTACTGGGCACTGGGAGAAAGGTTACTCAGTGACACTACTGACCAACGAGAATCTCAGTAATAAACTTCTATCCCACTGTACAATCCATGTGAAACTAAATATGCAAACCTGAATTACCTCAGAAAAAAAAAACAAAAAACTCATTCTCAACTTAAAACAAAAATATCCTATGCAATATTTCATTGGACTAAAACGTGTTTAAACACTTAAAATATCCTTTGAAAGGAGGAAAGGTGATTGGCCACCTTTTCCTTACTGCCAGCCCTTTCAGAATCTATGCCTTCACAAATTATTTAGAGTTATAGAGATGCACAGCACTGAAACAGACCCTTCATGAAAATATCATTTCATGAAGGGTTCAGAAAAGATTTACAAGGATGTTGCCAGGGTTGGAGGGTTTGAGCTATAGAGAGAGGCTGAATAGGCTGGGATTGTTTCTCTGGAGCGTCGGAGGTTGAGGGGTGACCTCATAGAGGTTTACAAAATCATGAGGGATACAGACAGACACGGTCTTTTACCCAGGATAGGGGAGTCCAAAGCTAGAGGGCATAGGTTTAAGGTGAGAGGGGAAAGATTTAAAAGGGACCTAAGGGGCAACCTTTTCACGCAGAGGGTGGTACGTGTATGGAATGAGCTGCCAGAGGATGTGATGGAAGCTGGTACAATTGCAACATTTAAGAGGCATCTGGATGGAAGGGTTTAGAGGGATATGGGCCAAATGCTGGCAAATACAACCAGATTAATTGAGGATATCTGGTCAGCATGGACGGGTTGGACCCATGGTCTGGTTCTGTGCTGTACATCTCCATGACTCTATCTCAATATTAAATTAGCACCCTCTAATTCTGGTCCTAGATTCTACCATGAGGGGAAACATCCTCTCAGCATTTACCCTGTCAAGCCCGTTAAGAATCATATACGTTTCAATGAGATCACCTCTCATTCTTCTAAACTCCAGGGAGTAGAGTCCCAACCTGTTTGGCCTTTGCTGGTAAGAGAATTCCTCCATTGTGGGCATCATCTGAGGGACCATTCTCTGAACTGCCTCCAATTAAATAATATCTTTCTTTAAATAAGGGGACCAAATCTGCCCACATAATTGCAGATGTGGTCTCACTAAACATTGTACAGTTGCAGTAAGACTTTCCTAATCTTATACTCCATTCCATGAGTCTTCCTGTCCCTGCGTGCTAGCTTTCTATGTTTCATACACAAGTACCTCCAAGTCCCTTTGCAGTGCAGCTTTCTGCAGTTTCATTACATTTAAAGAATATTTTGTTCTTTTGTTCTCGCTTCCGAAATGAACAATTTTGCTTTTTCCCACGTTATACTCCATTTGCCAACTTATGTGTCCATCTTTTTGTGTCATCTGCAAAACTGGCTAAAGTACGTTCACTTCCTTCCTCCAAGTCACTAAAAATATCATAAACAGTTATGTCCCACACTGATCCCTGTGGAATCCCACTGGTTACAGGTCACCAATCTGAAACAAAAACCCCTTTACAAAAACTTGCTGTTTCTTTCTCGTTTGCCAATTCTCGATCCTGATTTCTCAATCCTGATGAAGAGCTTTTGCCTGAAACATCGATTCTCCTGCTCCTCGGATGCTGCCTGACCTGCTGTGCGTTTCGTGACTATGATCCCCAACATCTGCAGTCGTCACTTTCTCCTAATTCCCTATCCATGCTGATACACTACCTGCACCACCATGGGCTTGCATCTCATGACTTACCCCTTTGTTAGGCACCTGACTGAATGCTTTCTGTAAGTCCAAATACAACAAATCTACCGGTTTCTCTCTATCCACTCTGGTTGAGACTTCCTCAAAAATCTCTCATAAAATAGTCAGACACAATTTTCTTTCATGAAGCCATGCTGATTCTGCTTGATGACATGATTTCCCAAATATTCTGCTATTCCTTCCTTAATAATTGTTTCCAATGATAGATGTTAATCTAACCGGCCTCCCTCCCTTTTTGAATCGGGGTGTCACATTTTCTAATCCTCTGCTACTTCTCCAGAATCCCAAGCCTTTTGGAAAATTATAACCAATAATGTCTCCAAGTCATTAGGATTCTCGAGTGCTGGTCATCAGAGCCAGGGAGCTTCTCTGCCTTTAGTTTTCCTAGTTCTGCTTTATTGGTGGATGTTGATGGTATTTAATTCCTTCCCCTATTCTTCAGTATTAATGAGATGCTCAAAGTAAAGACTGATGCAAAATATCTGATTAACTCCTCTGCTATTTCCTTATTCCCCAAAACTGTCTCCCTAGATTCATTTTCTAAGACACTTATGATCACTTTGACCTCTTATGGAAAATAAAGAGCATGAAAGCATGGGAAGGGTTAAAGCATGAAGACCACTGGGAATCTGTGTTCTGTGGAAGGCAGGGGCAGGATGGGATAGCCATAGTGGAACATTCTTACACCAATTAGCAGAGTAAGGTTAAGGTTGAAAGGTCACTATGGCGAGATGAGATAACACAAGTAATAAAGCAAGTTTCTCTGTTAAGTGTTATTATGACAGGATTGGGACCGTAAATATTTGGGACATGACATTAAAATATCTAATCAACCAGGCCACTTTAGGAGGAATTGCCCTTATTGGACCGGGCCCTCTGCCTTACAGCGGGCCTGGACAGCAGGAATCCCGAGTGGCCACTTCCCAGACACCTACAGGCCCAGGAGGACCTGTTAACCCGTATGGGATGTTTTAGGGATGCCCTGAGAACCTGGGTGGGAAGGGGCACTACCCTGTAGTAGCATGGGAAGCTGATCAAGAACCAGTAATACAAGTTAATATAGAAGGGTCGCGGACACCAATGATGCTAGATACTGGAGCTACATACACTTGTGTACAGCCGCGGTATGCTTCTCACCTTCCTATGTCAAGTAAATTTGTTAAAACTGTAGGGTTCTCAGGGAAATCACAGTTAAACCGATTTACAGCTCTTAGCTCTCCTAATCCCTTTCTTCAGCTCCCTTCTGGCTATCCTGTACCCCTCCAACGCTCTTGTTGCCTCAACCTTATGTAAGCTTCCTTCTTCCTCCTTACAAGACATTCAACCTCCCTCGTCAACCAAGGTTCCCTCACATGACCATCTCTTTCCTGCCTGACAGGTACATACATATCAAGGACACGTCGTATCTGTTCCTTGAAAAAGTTCCACATTTCCATGACATCCTTCCCTGACAACCTATGCTCCCAATTTATGCTCCTCAGATCCTGGGCAGATCTGATCAAGGACAGTAGTGGGAGACTGTGTATCGAGTCGGAAGAGATAGGAGAGGTCTTGAATGAGTACTTTTCTTCAGTATTTACAAATGAGAGGGACCGTATTGTTGAAGAGCTCAGTGCTACAGCGGGCGCACAGAGAAGGGAGCCGGAAGGTAAGCGGAGACCAGTTTAAATTAACGTTTTTCTTTTCGCAGTCTGTGTTTTTTTCCCAACTAGGAGCGGGAACCCGGAAGTCGTCAACAGAGGCTTCTGGGAAGGTAAGAAGTTTGAGTGGAGAAGGAACCCGAGATACTACACGTGTAGGTTTGCTAGCACTCTTCGGGGGGGGGTTTAAACTAGTTTGGCAGGGGGATTGGATCTGAACTTGTAGTCCAGCAAGTAGGTTAGCTGTTTTTCAGGATGTCCAAGAATGTAGGGAGGCTGTGGAGAAGGTAGCACTGACAGGGAATACTTGCGGACACAGAGATGGGTTCAAGTCTGTATACTTCAACGCAAGGATTATCAGAAATAAGGTGGGTGAACTTAAGGCGTGGATCGGTACCTGGGACTACGATGTTGTGGCCATCACGGAAACGTGGATAGAAGAGGGACAGGAATGGTTGTTGGAGGTTCCTGGTTACAGATGTTTCAGTAAGATTAGGGAGGGTGGTAAAAAAGGAGGGGGGGGGTGGCGTTGCTAATTAGAAATGGTATAACGGCTGCAGAAAGGCAGTTCGAGGGGGATCTGCCTTTGGAGGTAGTATGGGCTGAAGTCAGAAATAGGAAAGGAGCAGTCACCTTGTTGGATGTTTACTATAGGCCACCCAATAGCACGGACTGATAAGCTAGAGGAGATACTTGTTAGGAAGGAAGATGTGTTGGGCATTTTGAACAACTTGAGGATAGACAAGTCCCCTGGGCCTGACAGGATACATGCTAGGATTATGTGGGAAGCAAGAGAGGAAATTGCAGAACCGTTGGCAATGATCTTTTCGTCTTCACTGTCAATGGGGGTGGTACCAAGGGACTGGAGAGTGGCGAATGTTGTGCCCCTGTTCAAAAAAGGGAATAGGGATAACCCCGGGAATTACAGGCCAGTTAGTCTTACTTCGGTGGTAGGCAAAGTAATGGAAAGGGTACTGAGGGATAGGATTTATGAGTATCTGGAAAGACACTGCTTGATTAGGGACAGCCAGCACGGATTTGTGAAGGGTAGGTCTTGCCTTACAAGTCTTATTGAATTCTTTGAGGAGGTGACCAAGCATGTGGATGAGGGTAAAGCAGTGGATGTAGTGTACATGGATTTTAGTAAGGCATTTGATAAGGTTCCCCATGGTAGGCTTATGCGGAAAGTCAGGAGGCATGGGATAGTGGGAAATTTGGCCAGTTGGATAGAGAACTGGCTAACCAGTCGAAGTCAGAGAGTGGTGGTAGATTGTAAATATTCAGCCTAGAGCCCAGTTACAAGTGGAGTTCCGCAGGGATCAGTTCTAGGTCCTCTGCTGTTTGTAATTTTTATTAATGACTTGGAAGAGGGAGTCGAAGGGTGGGTCAGTAAATTTGCAGACGATACGAAGATTGGAGGAGTTGTGGACAGTGAGGAGGGCTGTTGTCGGCTGCAAAGAGACTTAGATATGATGCAGAGCTGGGCTGAGGAGTGGCAGATGGAGTTCAACCCTGTCAAGTGTGAGGTTGCCTATTTTGGAAGGTCAAATAAGAATGCGGAATACAGGGTTAACGGTAGGGCTCTTAGTGAGGTGGAGGAACAGAGGGATCTTGGGGTCTATGTTCATAGATCTTTGAAAGTTGCCACACAGGTGGATAGAGCTTGTAAGAAGGCCTATGGTGTATTAGCGTTCATTAGCAGAGGGATTGAATTCAAGAGTCATGAGGTGATGTTGCAGCTGTACAGGACCTTGGTAAGGCCACATTTGGAGTACTGTGTGCAGTTCTGGTCGCCTCACTTTAGGAAAGATGTGGAAGCTTTGAAGAGGATGCAGAGGAGATTTACCAGGATGTTGCCTGGAATGGAGAATAGGTCGTACGAGGATAGGTTGAGAGTGCTAGGCCTTTTCTCATTGGAACGGCGAAGGATGAGGGGTGACTTGTTAGTGGTTTATAAGATGATCAGGGGAATAGATAGAGTAGACAGTCAGAAACTTTTTCCCCGGGTACAACAGAGTGCTACAAGAGAACATAAATTTAAGGTGAAGGGTGGAAGGTATAGGGGAGATGTCAGGGGTAGGTTCTTTACCCAGAGAGTGGTGGGGGCATGGAATGCGCTGCCTGTGGGAGTGGCAGAGTCAGAATCATTGGTGACCTTAAGCGGCAATTGGATAGGTGCATGGTTAGGTGCTTAAGCTAGGACAAATGTTCGGCACAACATCGCGGGCCGAAGGGCCTGTTCTGTGCTGTATTGTTCTATGTTCTACAGCTCCAGTAAGATTAGAAATGGAAGGTAGGGAGGTAGTTCTGCCAATATTACTGTCTAAAGAGATGCCAATCAACTTGTTAGGTAGGGATGATTTACCACAGTTAGAGGTAAGATTGGAATGCACACAGCAGGGTTTGGTTGTAGAAAAGGCCAATACACAATTAATGATGCGAGAAGTTAAAGATGTTTATGTTTATTGGATAGGGGATATAGCAAGTGATAGTCAAGACATTTGGGGGATGTGGGAAGCAGAAGTGTTGACAATGTTGACTAAAGTCTGAGCTGCACTGTACAGTGATATTTGATGAGTTTCAGGATGAGGTGTTAGAGAGGCAGTGACAGCAGGAAGTCACCGCTCCACAACATTTGAGAAGTGAAGCAATAGTATTAGGGGAGCAGGGAGTGATCCTGCAAATAGAGAGAAATGTGTTCCTGGAAAAGTGGGATAGAGTACCAGGCACCGCACCACATGTAACCTTACTGGTAAATAAGGGATATCAATCTAAAGACTTTGATTCTACATGCCTGGCCATAGATCCTGTCAGGGAATGGTATATGCTCATGACAAGGGTTTGGGAATCCAGGGATTGCAGCTATATTAAAATCCTAGCATGCTGCAACTTGACAGGAACCCGAAAGAAGTCAAGGTAACACCCCATTGGAGCATGTCAGTGACAGTGGAGGAAGATGATCCACGTGGTAATGAGCCATTGGATGCATTACCAGCCACTTTTTAGTCAGAGCATGATACAGATCTGGGGAGAGTGAAATCAGCTAGCCCAGTGGAAATAAGGTTGAAACCAGGAGCTGGAACAGTAGTGAAATTTCTGACGAATGACGTTATCCCAAGGTTTGGTATACCATCGGAAATTAGTTCAGACAACGGGTCTACCTTCATTCAGAAAGTAGTTAAGTTGGTGCTGCAGTCTTTGAGGATCGAACAGAGGTTTGGGTGCGTGTATCATCCCCAGTCCCGGGGTATGGTGGAAAGGAATAATGGGACATTGAAGCCAAATTAAACAAGATCTGCGCAAACACTAACCTTAATTGGGTTGATGCGCTGCCACTGGCGCTAATGAGTTATCGCATGACCAACCTAACACCGATGAGATGCTCACAGGTAGATCTATGCCAGTGCCCAGGTGGAAAGGCCATATGAAGGGCCTAGCTTGGAGCGGTTAAGCTTGGAACGTAAGCAATACATGCAGCAGCTAACTATGATACGTGAGACTATCCAGCTGCAGGAAACACAAAGGGAACCGACACCTGTCAACGAAGAAGGACCTATTAAACCCAGGGATTAGGTGTACGTTCAGGTTTTTCGAAGACACTGGAATGAGCCGAGGAGAGAGGGACCTTTCGTAGTGACTAAGGCATCACCTACCGCCATCCAAGTGGAAGGACGACACATATGGTACCACCTTCATCATTGTACTCTCCCACCAGCACAACTAACTCTAACACTGAGGTAAGTGGAGCTGAGGCCGAGGAACTTGGACACGGGCAGGACACACAGGAGGCTAGTACCCCTCAGCAGGGTTCCGAACAAGGTACAGGTGAAGTTCTTGGGGATACTGATCATTCTAGATGTGGTGCATCGTTCTCCTGGCAGTGGGGATGGGGAAGACATGGGGGATGCCCATGATAGTCCCCTCTCGGATGTCAGGCCTGTATACTCAGACTTGGAGACCATTAACTTGGCAGACCTGGACTGGTAATGCCAGGGTTGCTCAGGCTGGGAGGCAAAGACGTATTAGAAGTGCAGACCTTGCTGTCCTAACATGGGTACACGCCCGTGACAATAACTGGTATCAATGGGCAAACTATATCACTGTAATGATGGTGAGACAGGACTGTTTTTTGTGTACTAAGGCAACCTCCTCATACTATGTTGTCCATATGCCTGATAACGTGACCACCTGTACTCAATGGCATTTGCAGCACTCTAGCCAACCTCTTAATCCAGATGATCCAGGCAATCCCATTGCCCCTTTTGGTGCCTCCTATTTCAAGGCTCTATGTTCTATCAGCAGGATGACGTGGGCAGGCAGCAACTCCAACAGTGGTGTTGCTATAGTACCCTGCTTTCCACCAGTAAGACTAATTACACGTTCAGTGGTTGCTTTCAGGATACGGGGTTGAGTTTTGAATGCTTTAAGCGAAATGGCTCCACACCAGTCAGCTATTTTAAGGATCTTTGCAGGAATACGATTGACCTCGAGGTGGACACCACATTTGGGGCTGTTTTAAATTCTCAAGCGTCCCACTGGCAGATACTTGGTGGCCTGTGTGGTAAGAAAGGAGGGTTGCACCTGACGCTGCCCACTGACTAGAGTGGCAGCTGTGCCGGTGTAATGCTCCTGCACGAGATAGTTATATCACCACACACGCAGCTTGATACAACGTCACAGTCAGCTTTGCGCCAAACTAAGCGACGGTGTGTCCCTGATCCAACAATTCGGATTGATAGCATAGGATAGCCAGGAGGTATTCCTAATTAGTTTAGGGCTCGCAATGAGATTGCCATGGGCTGGGAAGCTCTCATCCCAGTGATAGGGGTTAGCAAGAATGCTGAATGGATTAATTACATTTATTACAACCAGAGATTTATTAATTATACTGACGATGCCCTTGTCGCCTTGGGAGAACAATTGGATTTGACTACCAAAATGACATGGCAAAACAGCCTTAGATTGGGTACTGGCAGAAAAAGGCAGGGTTTGTGTGATGTTTGGGGAACATTGCTGTACCTTTATACCTAACACCACTAGCCTGGGGGATCTTTTACTAAAGCAATGGAAAAACTAAAGAATCTAAGACGGGAGCTAAAAGACAATGCAGGGTTTGGTCATCAGGCTTTTGATTGGCTGAATGATATATTTGGGTCTTGGGGAGCATGGTTTGTCAAGATTGGTCTTATTGTAGGTACAGTTTTGCTTGTTGTTGCCTTCATCTTTTGTTGTACTTTACCTTTTATTAAATCCTTTTTAGTTCGCATTACTACATGGCAATTTGTGGTCATATCAGCTACCCCAGGAAGTGCTTACTCCTCTGATGAAACCCCACTGCTCTACCCCACAGTGCAAGGAATATGTCCATGTGGGGACGTCAATGATACTTTTGAAGAACGCGCGGGTCTTAGTGAGGAATCTTGGGTCTTTTTTCCTGTTCTGGTTATTAGAGGACAGGCTTTTGGCCCAAGGGAGCCCAGGAATAGAGGAAGAACCCTTTAAGTCTCAGACTCCGAAAATTATTTAGTCCATGTTGGGACCTACATTGTTTGTATTGGGCACAAGAGAGGCTGAGCTTATTGTCTTCTTTCTCTGGGTGAGACCAGTAGGTCTCAAAGGGGGGAATATGGAAAATAAAGAGCATGAAAGCATGGGAAGGGTTAAAGCATGAAGACCACTAGCAACCTGTGGAAGGCAGGGGCAGGATGGGATAACCATAATGGAACATTTTTACACTAATTAGCAAAGTAAGGTTAAGGCTGAAAGGTCACTATGGCGAGATGAGATAACACAAGTAATAAAACAAGTTTCTCTGTTAAGTGTTATTATGACAGGATTAGGACTGTAAATATTGGGACATTACATTAAAATATCTAATTAATAGTTAGTAGAGTCAGCTTGAGACAGGAGACTATTGTAACAGATGGAACAGCTAAATATCTATCATGACAGGTGGACATGCTGATAAGCTAACAGAAACATGATAAAAACAGATATAAAAATCCACGGACCCTGAGGTTCGGGGGCATTCGAGAATCTGCTTTCTCAGTGTCACGGTTTATTTTGCAAATAAAAGACCTACTTCTTGAAGAACTCTCTGCATCTCCTGGTGGTTCTCTTTATTTTCTCCATAACACATTGTTCCTTTTTTAGCTGTTTAAATTTTGTTTTATATTTCTTGCTAATATTTTTATTTATCTGGCTAATTTGACCTCTCAGATTATTTTCCCTCTCCTGATCATCTTTTGCAACTTCCTTCGATGGATTCTGAATTTACCCTCGTGTTCAGGACTCACTGACTTTGGTCTTTTCATATGCTTTTTCTTTTAAATTTAATATTCTCCTTAATTTCCCATGATTAGTTTATCCCTCTCTTAGAATCTTCCCTCATTATTGGGATGCATTTTTACTTAAAGCCATGGATTACCTTCTTAATTGTTTGCCACCGTCATTCCTGCCCATCTATCTGCCAAGGCTATTTTAGCTAACTCTATCCTCAATTTATTGGAATTCTTTTTTAAGTTAAACAGTTTTTCCCGACCCAAGCTTCTTACTCAAACTGAAAAGCAAATTTTATTATGTAATAGTAACTATTTCCTACCTGGAGATCATTTATTGAATTTGCCTCAAAACCCATTACCAGAAGCAGAATAGCCTGTTCCCTGACTTACTCCATGACATTTTGCTCAGAAGCTGGCCTTCTGAATTTGATGTTGTAACTACCCTTCCAGTTTGACTAACCCAATCAAAATGAAGATAAAGCCACCATAATTATTGCTCTGTTCTTTTCACATACTCCAATTACTCGTAGATTTATCACCTTTCCCACAGACTGGCTCCCGTTTGGGGGTTTGTGCACTACTCCTCCCAAAGTCTTCTTTCCCTTGCTGATTTCTACCTTAACCCAAATGGAGTCAACATCCAAGCCCAGATCATCGCTCACAACTATCCTCATTTTATTTATCAACAGTGCCAGCCCACCACTATTCCCAACCCTCCTGTCTCTCTGAAAGGTCAAATAGCCCTGAAGGTTAAGTTTCCGGTTTTGATCTCCTTGTAACCATAATGATGACGAGATCGTATCCATTTACCCCAATTTGCACCATTAGTCTGTCTACCTCATTCTGAATGCTTCATGCATTAAGATACAAAGCCTTTACATTTGTTCTTTTATCAAGTTTCCCTACACTTTTCTACCTCTTTGGGACAATATGACATTCACACATTCTGGCTCTTCCTTTTATTTTCTACCAACAATCCACCCCATCACTAATCACCAATCTTACCTTCTCCTTTCCCTTTGATTTTACAGTTTTCCATGCAATTGAATCCATCCCCACTATGTCGCTTAAAGTCCTCTCTCCAGCTCTAGTTATGTGATTGGCCAGGACTCTGGTGTCATTTTAATGATTCAGGTGGAGCCCATTCCATCAGAACAGCTCCGTCCTTTGCCAATGTCCATGAATTTGAACCCATTTCTCCCACACCAATCCTTGAACCAGGCGTTTACCTCTTTAATCTTGTTGACCTTGTGCCAATTGTAGCTCAGGTAGCACTCCAGAGATTATTATCTTTGAGATGCTGCTTTTTAATTTAGCCCCTAGCTGCTTATATCACTTCAGCAATGCCTCTTTCCTCTTTCTCCCCATATCGCTGGTACCTACGTGGGCCATGGTAACTGGATCTTTCCCCTCCCTCCCACTCCAGGTTCCTCTGCAGCCCGGATCAGATATCCTGAGCCTGGGCACCAGAGAGCAAACCCGGGACTCTCGATCCGGGCCACACAGAACAGTGTCTATTCCTCTGACTGTACTATCCCTGATTACAACTGCGTTTCTCTTTTCTCCCCTCTCTTGAATGGCTCCCTGCCCCACGGTGCTATGGTCAGTTTACTCATCCTCCCTACAGCCCCCACTCTCACCTACACAGGGAGCAAGCATCTCAAACCTGGTAGCAGAAAAGCTTAAGGGTTGAGGCTCCTTCAGGATTACCTCCTGGATCCCTCTACCTGCCTCACTCATAGTCACACCCTTCTGTCCCCAACCACTAAACAAATTGGAAATAGTTAATCTAAGGGTGTGACTGCCTCCTGAAACAGTGCCCAGGAGATTCTCCCTTTCTCTGATTTACGGCAGTCTTCAAAGTTCAGGCATCAACTCGGAGTCGGATTTCCTCAAGCTACCTCAAGTTGATTCGTCTCCTCTTGCTCCAAAACTATTGACACTTCAACCCCTTGGAGTACATCCCCTTCCAATGGGAATGCAGTCTAGGTACCTCCTTGGACAAGGGTAGAACATGTCTATGAGAAAGGGTGTGGTGGTGAGGGTGGGATCAGCAGTGAGACTATCCATCTCAACTCCCCCAAAAATAACTGGGGACCCTGAGCCCAGCCAGAGCAAATCAGATCATTGGTGGAGCTGGAATGAGCACCCTCCACATTAACCAAGAGCCAAAGCAGGAAGCAGGCAGTTTTCACGCTCATACCTGGTGCTGCCTCAGCCATTAGCCGCACCTCCAGGTAATCTGGCTCCCTTGTGGTTTTAATACAGAGCGTGCAGGGAAGCTGCTAGCTTTCTGTCATTTTACCAAGAAGATTGGCAAACTGGGGAAAGAATCTCAGAATGAGGGTTACCACCATGTTAACATGAAAGCAAATGGCTGCCAAGAGATTCGAAGAGATTTTAACAAGACTAATGAATTCAAACTGTTTTAGTTTGGCCTGAGACTAAGGGACATTCACACTGATAACTCCTGACAAACAGGGATTTTCTATTTGTATGGTTGAGTAGAAGAAGCTCGGCAAAGCCTGGCCTGCAGCCGAAGTTGTTAGTTCACATGCTTACTTGTCAATGCAGATCTTCTCCACTTGTGGGACCAGAACCTGTAACAGGCGCATGATTGTTTGGAGGGGCAGTTTTGATTTCCATGATATCACCTGCAGGTCAAAGGTCACACACAGTGAGCGCTGGGTTAGTACCATGCAAGGGCAGACATGCACAGACAATTAAAGAACACAGCAAACTCTGACAGGTTAAAACCCCAGACATGGGACTATTTGACAAAAACATCAGCAACAAGGTCAAAGCAGACTTGGAATGGTTAGAAATTAACAGCTAGTGACTCAGCATTTCACAGGGCACACACACAGACCCTCACTTCAACCCAACCTGGACTATACAGCATTCATTCAGCTGGGGCTGGCAAGGCCACTGACGATTCAATCATACATCAGGCTCATTTACACTGAAACTCTTCCAAATCTTCCCCAGTGCCCTGCCTCAGACTCAAAACTAGGCCCGTCTGGGCCATTGAGGATATCTGGGAGCCCAGGTGTGCAAAGTGTGATGTATTGCATTTGCTTCAGTAAATAAAAGACAAACAACAGAAATCGCCATCATACTTTCATTTACACAGCCTCAGCACATTAATGTTTTCCCAACCGACACACAACAGTACAATCCAAAAGGTGGGAGTGCTGTTCAGCATTGAGGCTGCTTTAGTACATTGATTTGTGGCTGACACTTGAGATCAACACAGAAAATTCTTTTACCTGGAGGGGAGAGAGAGAGAGAGAGAGAGGGATGCAGGAGGGGTGGGGGGAGGGGGGAAGAGAGAGAGAGATGCAGAAGGGGGGGAGAGAGAGAGAGGGAGAGAGCGAGAGGGATGCAGGAGGGGTGGGGGGGAGAGGGGGAAAGAGAGAGAGAGATGCAGAAGGGGGAGAGAGAGGGAGAGAGAGAGAGAGAGACGCAGAGGGAGAGAGGGAAACGGAGAGGGAGAGAGAAAACGAGTGCCAGTGCGAGTGAGAATGACTACAAAAATGAGAGCAAGTGTCAGAGCAAGTGAGAGTGTCAAACAGTGAGTGAGTGAGCGAGCAAGCTCAGGAGAGCATCAGTATGAGTGAGAAAATAGGACAGTGAGAGTGCGAGCAAGAGTGAGTGCAAGAGAGGGTAAGAGAATGAAAGAGCAAGCGATTGCAAAAGAGTGATGGCAAGTTTGAGAGAGAGTAGGAGAGTGTGAGAGAGAATGGGAGAGGGAAACTAAGAAAGTGAATGAGTTTGCATTTGTGTAACGTTGCTATAATTTCATCTGTGACTTGTCGGGAGATTTCTATCAAGAATAAAGATGGAAAATCAGTCCTCACTCTGGTACACTGCCTCACACTGAGACTAGTAATCAGGGAGAGTGGGGGCTATTTTGTGTCTGTTTTGTGTCGGAGATTTGATCTCACTGATAGTGTGGGGTGTGCAATGGGCTGGGCTCAAACAAGACCTCAGGACTGAAGTCCCGCCAAACCCGCTGTGTCATCCCACCGCTAAAAATCAAACTAATCATCTCCAGCCAAGAACGTTACTGTGTTTCCAACACTGCAGGAAAACTGTCGCTCTGCAGAATCAGTAAAGTGACTAAGCAGTGAGTGAGTAAGTGAAACAGTGAGGCAGGCCACACAACCCTCTGGTACTGTCTGGAATTAAATCTCCAACAGCTACATAGAACAATACAGCACAGAACAGGCCCTTCGGCCCATGATGTTGTGCCAAACATTTGTCCTAGCTTAAGCACCCATCCATGTACCTATCCAATTGCCACTTAAAGGTCACCAATGATTCTGACTCTGCCACTCCCACAGGCAGCGCATTCCATGCCCCCACCACTCTCAGGATAAAGAACATACCCCTGACATCCCCCCTATACCTTCCACCCTTCACCTTAAATTTATGTCCCCTTGTAACACTCTGTTGTACCCGGGGAAAAAGTCTACTCTATCTATTCCCCTGATCATCTTATAAACCTCTATCAAGTCACCCCTCATCCTTCGCCGTTCCAGCTCATTAGTCTAAAACATTAACTCGGTTCTTCTCGCCACACACACTGCAAGATCTGGGAGTATTTTCAGCACTTTGTTTTTATTTCAGATGCAGTCATTTTCCCATGGAATCCAAGTGCAGTTCCCTCACCAGCGCTGGAGACCATATGATCAGGCAAGGGCAGTGGCAGGCAGGAGTCGTCAATGGGCAATTAAATAGATTTCTCAACAATGACGGTTTGTGGCGTGTGGTGAGAGGATATGGTGGGAAGAATGTGAGGAATATGGTGGGAAAGTGGAGACATAGAAGAGTGGTGAGGCAGGTAGGTCGGCCCAATGGACATGGTAAGGTGGATAATAGAGGTTGAAGTGAGTAAGTGAAGGATATGGAGGGGTGGGAAATGGAGGGTGAGGGATATGGAGGGGGCGGGCAATAGAGGGTGAGGGATATGGAGGGGTAGGCAATAGATGGTGAGGGATATGGAGGGGTAGGCAATAGATGGTGAGGGATATGGAGGGGCGGGCAATAGAGGATGAGGGATATGGAGGGGTGGGCAATAGAGATTGAGAGATATGGAGGGGGCGGGCAATAGAGGGTGAGGGATATGGAGGGACAGGCATTAGAAAGTGAGGGGTATGGAGGGGTGGACAATAGATGGTGAGGGGTATGGAGGGCAGGCAATAGATTGTGAGGTGGCCAATGAGGGATATGGTGAGGGGGGTAATGGAAGGTAAGATGGATAGATGAGGGCAAGAGATATGAGGAGGAAGGTGGGTGAGGGAGAGTAATATGTGGAATTGTGTGTATGAGGGTAAGGGATATGGGGAGGTGATAGAGGGATAATGAGGAGCTGGCGAGGTTATGACGGGGTGGTATACAAAATTAGTCTCTCAAGTCAAATGGTATTTACCGTCTCTGGAAACTCTGATTTACCAAACGATGGTGCAGACTTTCCTGTTGGAATCATGTAGTTCCAACAAAAAGAGCAATCAAGCCCAGTGACTCATTAAGCAAGTAAATTATTAACAAACAGCACTGTGTTAGGTAAGTATCACTCACTGACTACCAGCCCACAGGACATATGTTAAAGAGAATGTTATAGAAACTGTGATCATGCAGACCCTAAACCGAAGCCACAGATTAAAGCCAGCCACACAGCAACCTGATCCCTGCCTTCCGGATCCCTGGTGCTAACACAGGCTCAGAGAAATCCACTGTCTTGACAGCTGCATCTAGTGCCCAGGCTTCACAGATGAGCTCAGGCAATGAGTGTACCTGGCAGGATCACAGTCATGTTCAATACTCACACAGGGTTTGGGCTCACTGGATAGATTCGGGAACAGTTTTAACGATCACCTGGAACATTTCTGGGATGTGAGATTCACTTCCTCACTGTGTAAACACTCTCTCTTACTGCAGAGGACAAACTTTGTCCTGCATCCCCTCACTCCCTCCCATCTTTTGCTCTAACTCAGCTCCATCGATGACAGGACTAGGAAATTCCATCAGTGATATCCTCTCGGCCTGGGCTGTATGTAAAATGGGGAAGTCCCTCATTGTAAACATTCACTGAACATAATTCTACTGTACTGAGCCAGACGGAGCAAAGAGGTCACAGGTTGAATCATGACCACGTGTTGAAATGTAAGTTTACATCAAGGAAAACAATCAGAGATGCGTCAGTTGGCCACCACCAGGACTTCTCAGAGGAGTGGGTCAGTTAGGGGGGTCATGACCTGACGGCTGGTCAGTGACTCACTGAAAGTGTGGTCATGGGGAATTTGGGAGAGTACAAGACAGCAACTTCTCCAAGACACTCCCTCACAATGGAATAGTCCATAAGCAGTTCAGTAAGAGCAGAGAGCGCACTGGCCACTCGCCCAGTCAGGGCCCAGTGCCCACTGGCCACTTGCCCAGTCGGGGCCCAGTGCCCACTGGCCACTCGCCCAGTCAGGGCCCAGTGCCCCACTGGCCACTGGCCCAGTCAGGGCCCAGTGCCCACCGGCCACTCGCCCAGTCAGGGCCCAGCGCCCACCGGCCACTCACCCAGTCAGGGCCCAGTGCCCACTGGCCACTCGCCCAGTCAGGGCCCAGTGCCCACTGGCCACTCGCCCAGTCAGGGCCCAGTGCCCATTTGCCCAGTCAGGGCCCAGTGCCCACTGGCCACTTGCCCAGTCAGGGCCCAGTCCGCACTCGCCCAGTCAGGGCCCAGTGCCCATTGGCCACTCACCCAGTCAGGACCCAGTGCCCACTGGCCACTCACCCAGTCAGGGCCCAGTGCCCACTGGCCACTCACCCAGTCAGGGCCCAGTGCCCACTGGCCACTCACCCAGTCAGGGCCCAGTGCCCACTGGCCACTCGCCCAGTCAGGGCCCAGTGCCCACTGACCACTCGCCCAGTCAGGGCCCAGTGCCCACTCACCCAGTCAGGACCCAGTGCCCACTGGCAACTCGCCCAGTCAGGGCCCAGTGCCCACTCGCCCAGTCAGGGCCCAGTGCCCACTGTCCACTCACCCAGTCAGGGCCCAGTGCCCACTCGCCCAGTCAGGACTCCATGTTCATTGGCCAATCAGGGTTCGGAGTCCATTGGCTACTCACCCAATCAGGGCTTGGGACCCAGTGACTTGCTGATGAGAGACTGGATGGTTTCCTCCTCCTTTCTGGATTTCGTGGCATCGCCTCCTAAACAGAAGTAAAAGTACCGAGCAAGTTACACAGCAGGCAAAACAGAGCGGAACAGGTGACGGACATGTCAACAATTAAAGGATTCACTTTTCATACTGAGAATGGGTTCATGATCCAGAATCTGGATTAGTGGTGCAGGAAGAGCACAGCAATTCAGGCAGCATCCGAGGACAGGCAAAATCGACGTTTCGGGCAAAAGCCCTTCATCAGGAATGATCCAGAATGTTTCAGTTAATAAGTCAACCAAGGAATAAGAGATCCAGCAACAATAAATCTGACACAACTCTCTTTTACAATCATGAGAATGTGCTCACGATGAGCTGGCTGTACAATGAGCTGTAAGGTTGAGGCCTGGTGTGAGCCTGTGTACTGACTGTAAAAGGTACCTTGAAGTGAGCACAGACCTGGACTGGGACCTAGTCTAGGCTGCACTATCTTATTTTTCCGAATGGGATGTTAAACCAGGCCCCTGGCTGCCCTCACAGATGGATATAAAACACTCTGAAGTAAGTTGACAGCAGGGGAGTTCTCCTGGTGTCTTGGCTAATTGCACCCATCAATCAACATCATTCAATTAGTATCTACTTTGGCATTAACCCCACTGTGGGTTTTGGAAGCTTGCTGTGTTTAAAATGGTCACAATTTTTCTCACACAATCATACCAACGATATTTCAGGTGTATTTAATTGGCTGAGGGGTGTTCAATGGTCATTAAAGCAGCTTTGGAATGCAGGCTGTTCCTTTGTTTCAACTATTAATCCACCACCACAAACAACAACAGAGGATGATGATCATTGGGTCCTGACACAGGGATCGTTGTGTGTATAAAATACAATAAGGACCATCTGTTAAGAATTTATGTTTATGGCTGTTTGTGAACAATGTGGTCTGTGAAAAGCACAGGCCCAACCTTAAACAAGTTGGCAGTGAACAGATCTCTCAGCTCTGGGAGTTATTAATCTTCCCTGAGGCAGTGTGTGGGTTGAAGGCTGTTGGTGGAGGGGGTGGAATCTGACCAAACTAGGTGTATGACACAGCTGTTCAAGTGATGCACAAACATCACAAGGAATGGGATGAACAACCTATGGGTGGATTTACAGTGAGTATTGACAAGTAAACCCCACCAGTACCATAGCCCAGTGTTCTAAAATGACAGGTACTGTACTGTACCCCAGTACTGTACCCCAGTGTTATACAGCGACAGATCTGTCCCCACCAGTACTGTACCCCAGTGTTATACAGCGACAGATCTGTCCCCACCAGTACTGTACCCCAGTGTTATACAGCGACAGATCTGTCCCCACCAGTACTGTACCCCAGTGTTATACAGCGACAGATCTGTCCCCACCAGTACTGTACCCCAGTGTTATACAGCGACAGATCTGTCCCCACCAGTACTGTACCCCAGTGTTATACAGCGACAGACCTGTCCCCACCAGTACTGTACCCCAGTGTTATACAGTGACAGACCTGTCCCCACCAGTACTGTACCCCAGCGTTATACAGTGACAGACCTGTCCCCACCAGTACTGTACCCCAGCGTTATACAGTGACAGACCTGTCCCCACCAGTACTGTACCCCAGTGTTATACAGCGACAGATCTGTCCCCACCAGTACTGTACCCCAGTGTTATACAGCGACAGATCTGTCCCCACCAGTACTGTACCCCCGTGTTATACAGGGACAGATCTGTCCCCACCAGTACTGTACCCCAGTGTTATACAGCGACAGATCTGTCCCCACCAGTACTGTACCCCAGTGTTATACAGCGACAGATCTGTCCCCACCAGTACTGTACCCCAGTGTTATACAGCGACAGACCTGTCCCCACCAGTACTGTACCCCAGTGTTATACAGGGACAGACCTGTCCCACCAGTACTGTACCCCCGTGTTATACAGGGACAGACCTGTCCCCACCAGTACTGTACCCCCGTGTTATACAGGGACAGACCTGTCCCCACCAATAGTCCAATGTTATTCAGTAGCACTGAGTCAGACTTCTAAACATGTGTCTAATTTGGATGTACTGGATCTCTCACAAATCAGTTGGCACAATCACATTTCCAGTACCAAAGCCTTGTGTTGGGCTAGAATTCCCAGCCTGGATTAGTGGAAGAGCACAGCAGTTCAGGCAGCATCCAAGGAGCTTCGAAATCGACGTTTCAGGCAAAAGCCTTTCAGCCTACATTCCTGGTCGGAGTGGCTCCATGCTGGGACTGAGAATCTGACTCCACATGTTTGTACCAGGGAGTACACAGAGGGTTCAAGATCCTTTATTGCTGCCAGCCTGTTACACAATTAAATAGCTTTCTCATTGTAAAACCTGCTACAAACTCCTCTGGGGTACGTCATAAAGATCTCACTCTTGTACAAACTGTGACAAGTGGCAGGTTTATTAACAAAACTTCACAGGTTTTCTGATATAATTAATAATGAAAATTTATTGGAACTGCATTACCTTGTGTACTGCACGCCCAGTCAGAGGACACTGAGGAGGTGGGGAAGTGGTGGTGATATCACTGCATTAGTCATCTAGAACCCAGAGGTTAATTTTCTCCAGGTATGGGTTTGAATCCTTGCCTGGTAGGATTGGGAAATTTGAATTCAATAAGATCTGGAATTAAAATGCTTGCCTAATGGTGATCTTTGCTAACTGCTGTAAAAACCCATGAGGCTCACTAGTACCCTTCAGGGAAGAAATCTGCTGTCCTTACCTCGTCTGGCCTTCATATGACTCCAGATCTATTGTTTGTGATCGACTCTTAATTGCCTTCTTAAATAGCCCTCGCAAGCTGCTCAGTGTTTGAAAAATTTGGATTGGGCATCAAATGTAGTTATTGTTCGTAATGCCCACACCCCATGCAAGAAACAAAAAGCCCTGTGCTACAACATTTGGAAATAGAGTTTATGTGAAGTTTCCAAACTGTTAACTCGCTCAGTGGACAGACTGCTGAAATTGCGTCTCCACTTGTTCGAATTTTTTAAAAATGGAGAAGCGATCGGATTCACGAGTTCAATATTATGAAAGGATTTGACGGCCCAGAAAAGCTATTTTCCTGGCAAGTCCAGAACAAGGAAGCAGTTTAGATATTTCTAATCAACTTGTTCAGAGATGTTATTACATATCACTGGAGCAGGTGGGACTTGAACCTGCAAGAATAAGTAAATTAACATGTAAAGAGTCATTTATTCACATTGAGTTCTCTGCTGGGAAAAAGATAGGTCCTGAATCCACCCCAAATGGATTACAGTGCAATCCCCATGTTGTTGACACCAACTTGCATTATAAGGCATTGGGTTGCTATGACAACATACACTTGTACATTCATCCCGTAGGTTAGATTGTGATGGTCAAGGCTCCAACTTTTCTTCCATCACATGGGTGACTAGGAATCTCTCCTGCTTTTACCACCTGCCACTGTTCTGTTGAAATGATTTACAAATGGATAGTCAGCCTGAGTGGCCACGTTAACACTTGCCAGCCAACTCCTGATGTGGGACTTCAGCTCAGGACTCCGGCCCTCAGGAAGGGCACTGCACAGTATTCCAAAGGACTTCTGTCACAGAGTTATATATTTACAATGTTTCGCTTTCTGACTAAATACTAAACTGAGTAAAAATGGATTGCTGGACTCCTCCTTTATGAATTGGCTGTCAGACATTTAATAAGCAATTTAATAAAGGTGATGTCTGGAAGGATGTCATTACGATGTGAACATTAGAAATCTGGAACTCTTTCTCCCCCCACCCCACCCCCCACAAAAGGCTCGGCATGTTGGGAATCAATTGGAACTGGAGATGTGTGTTGGGTCAGAGTATGAGGGTTGTGACAGGTAACAAGTTGAGATACAGATTAATCATAATCTAGCACAGAATCCTACGGTACAAGATGAGGCCCTTTGACCCATTGAGTCTGTACCGCAAACACCAGTCCCACTTTCCCACACTAGATCTATAGCCTCACATGTTATGACACTTCAAGTGCTCATCTAAGTACTAGACCTCCACCACTCTCTGGGGTGAAAAAGCTTTTCCTCAAATCCCCTCTGAATCTCCTGCTTTTTCACTTTAAAAATGATGTCTCGGTGTCATTGATCTTTCAACCAAGGGGAACAGAGTTATATATTCTATTGATCTTGTCCAAACCCCTCATCATTTTATACCCCTCTATCAGGACCCCCTCATCCTCTCTGTCCCAAAGGAAACAACCTGAGCTTATCCAGCCTCTCTTCATCGCTGAAATACTCCACCTCAGGCAACAGTCGGGTGAAACAAAAGCAGAAATTGCTGGAGAAGCTCAGCAGGTCTAGCAACATCTGTGAAGAGAGAAACTAGAGTTAATGTTTTGAGTCCAAAGACCCTTCTTCAGAGTGTTAAGTCTGCTTTCTCTCCACAGATGCTTCCAGATCTGCTGAGTCTCTCCAGCAATTTCTGTTTCAGGTATCCAACATCCGCAGTACTTTGTTTTAGTTTAGCATCCTGGTCAATCTCCTCTGCACTCACCACAGTGCAGTTAAATCCTTCCGATACAGTATTCCAGCTACAACTCCAACATAAACTCCCTGCTTTTATAATCTATACCTTGACTGATAACGCAGGCATCCCTTGTGCCATCTTAAATACCCTATTAAACTGTTTTGCCACCTTCAGGAATTTGTGGACAAGTACCCCTAGATTCCTCAGTTCCTCTAAGCTTCCTATTGTCTTGCTACTTCTTGCAAAGTACATCACAAAGGACAAAGAACATGACAGCAGAGGAACAGGCCCTTCAGCCCTCCAAGCCTATGCTGACACATTTTGCCCTTCCATACTAAAACTGCTCACTTACAGGATCCGTAACCCTCTAATCTCTTCCTATTCATATATTCTTCCAGGTGTTTCTTGAATGCTGCTATTGTGTCTGCTTCCACTACCACCTCTAGCACAGCATTCCAGACACTCTCCATGCTTTGCCTTGAACATCACTTTTAGACTTTCCCCCTCGCACCTTGAACCTGTGTTCCCTTCTAATTGACCAGTCCACCTTAGAAAAAGCCTCATATTTTCCACTCTATTCATGCCATTCACAATCTTATAAACTTCTATTAGGTCGCCCCTCAACCTCCTGCATTCCACTGAAAGAAAACCTTCATAGCTAAAATCCCCCATACCAGGCGACATCCTGATAAACCTTTCCTGTACCATCTCCAAAGCATCCACGTCCTTCTGGTAGTGTGGTGACCAGAACTGTACGCAATATTCCAAGTGTGGCTTAACTAAAGTTTTATGAAGCTGCAGCGTAATTTGCCTATCCTTATACTAGATGCCCCTTCAATGAAGGCAAGCATACCATAGGCCTTTTTTTACTACCTTACCTACCTGAGCTGCAGTGATCTGTGGACCTGCACACCCTCTGCACATCAATACTCTTAAGGGTTCTGCCATTCAGTCTATGATCTTCCAAACTGCATCATCTTACATTTGTCTGGACTAAAGTCCATCTACCATTTTCCTGCCCATTACTCCAACTGATCTATACTGTATGCTCTGACAATCCTCCTCATTATCTGCATCACCACCAATCTTTATAACAGCCTCAAACTTACTAATTAGACAAGCTATGTTTTCCTCCAAATCACTGATGTAGACCATGAACACAGAGGTCCCAGTACTGATCCCTGTGTAACACCACTAGTCACAACCCTCCATTTCGAAAAGCATCCTTCCACCACTATCCTCTGTCTTCTATGACTAAGCCAGTTCTGCATCCATCTTGCCAGCTCACCCCGATACCATGTGACTTCACCTTTTGTACCAGTCTGCCATGAGGGACCTTCTCAAAGGCTTTACTGAATTCCATGTAGATAACATCAATTGCCTTTCCCTCATCAATCATTGCTGTTACCTCCTCAAAATGAACTTGATCAAGTTAATGAGGCATGCACAAAATCACCTCTGGTTTATCGAACTAAATGGAAACGCAGGCTTTAGGAGATGACTACGCTGGATGGAGGGGCAGTTGATGCTTTTCATTTTAAAACCAGCACTCAGATAGAAGTAGTTTATTCTCCACTTCTGCCATCCATTTCCGTCAGTGGCTGACTGAGTCCTATTCTCCACCTAATGCTGTTGTAATCTGGAGCTGTTTATACAATTGTTTTTAGAAAGCTGCTACATTTTTCTTCTCAATTCGAATGAGATTTATGTTGCTTTTTAACCTTGGCATGCAGTTTCTCTCCGTTCAACACTCCCTATTCAGTAGTGCATTAGTCCTGAGGACTGAACTCTTGCTGCAATACAATTCAATATTGATTGTACTCAACACACCTAGAACATCAGATTACTCTAGTAAAACATTCTATTCACGTTTGTTAGATCACTTTATCACATTATCCACAGAGACCTATAATTCCTGTCTTGAATACAATAATATGGTCATGATGGATGAGTGATGCAGTCAAGATGGATGTGAGTGGGAGGGCTCAAATAGAAAATATTTATTCATAAATCCAAGAGAAATATCTTCATTCAGAGAATGTTTTAGAGTGTGGCATGGGAGTAGATGAGGCAAATAGCACAGATATATTCCAGGGAAAGCTGGATAAACTAGGTGAACCAATTAAGGATTAGAAGGGTAGTCTAATAGATAGAATACAACTTCAGCACTACTAACAATGCATACGTTTTGTCAAAGCTTTTTGTCTTGCACTCATCAGGACAAATCATTAGAATATCAATGAGAAATGGAATTGAGTTGAAATCTATGCTGAGTTGCACTGATAACCAATTTAACATTGTCAGTTGGGCTGCACTGAACATACTGTATTTGAACATACCGGGAGATCTAATATATTAACATAAAGGTTCCTGTCCTTTCCAGACAGCAAGAAAATGCACATTCATTGTGCCTGCTTTAACTCATTAAGGCAATGTCTTGGCCAATCAGAGTCAGCCTGCCCAGTTGAAATTTAAACAAAGCTTTGTAGTGAACTGTCAATCATTATTTAACTGACCCCATTTTTCCATTAGAATGCCTCTACCAATCAGAGTACACTTGTCAACTAACCAGTATTATACAGAGGTTATTTTCCAAGAACTGGCCGGACGAGTGCAAGGTGAGAAAGCTTTGACTAAATGTGTCGTTTTCCAGCAATACTCAAGATTAGAAGGCATTGTTGATGGGGTGAGACAAAGTTGGGAGGAGGCCAATACAGAGCAGTAACTCCAGCAGAGACCAGCTGGGTTTTGTGCTGTAAGTAATTTGTAACACTTTGTCATTCAACCCAGAAAACAGTGTGCTGGAATCTATTTAGATTGAGTTGTAAGGAAGCACAAAGACCCTTTGCTAACATAGGTCCAGTAGTTGGGATGTAAGTCATCCTCACTCACAGCACACAGACAGTTAAAGCTGCAAGTCAGAGACTTGTCCCACTGGTTTGGCCCTCACTGTGGGTCAGAAACGTAGAAGAAAGTCACACAAAAAAGCAGGTAACTTTCACCTGGACCTGTCACACAGTCAAGAGAAAAAGAAAATATTTACAGGCCTGTCACCATTTGTGCATGTAACTGGCATAGGGTGTGTTTGTTTCTCTGCATGAAATGGAAGCTGTGGCAACATTCACAGCACTGAGCATTGGCACGAGCACGTGTTAAAGACTCAATATTAAGGAGTGAATACTCAGACTTTTCCTTATCACTGGATGTGGACATTATTGACGAGGTCACCATTTATTGCCATCTCTAAATCCCTTGAGCTGTCTTGCTGAACTGCTTTTGTCCATGCACTGTAGGTAGGTCCACAATGTCCTTAGGTAGGGAGCTCCTAAATTTTATGGAGGAAAGATCACTGATGAAGCAGCTGTAGGAGGTTGGACCTGGGACACTCTCCTGAGGAACTGTGTGGCAATACAGGAGGGAATGAATGTTTCAGATGGTGGAGGTGGTGCCAATCAAGTGGGCTGCTTTTCTCTTGATGGTATCAAGCTTAGATCTGCAGACATCCAGGCAAGTTGGTAATATTCTATCACACTTCTGACCTGAGCCTTATAAATGGTGGACAAGCATTGGGGAGTCATGAGGTCAGCTACCTGCTGTAGTATTCCTAACCTCTGACCTGCTCTTATAGCCACATTGCTTACATGGCTGTTCCAGGGCAGTTTCTAGTCAATGGTAACCCGCAGAATGTTGTTAACGGGGAATTCAATGATGGTAGTGTCATTGAATGTCAAGAAGTTATGGATAGATTTTCACATGTTAGAGATGGTCATTGCCTCGCACTTGCGTGGCAAGAGTATTCTCTATTTATCAGAGCAAGCTTCAATTTGTCCATGATCTGTTTTGTGTGTGCAGATTGTTTCAGTATCTGAGCAATCACAAATGGTGCTGTACGTTGCACAATTGTCAACAAACATCTCCACCTCTGCCCTTCTAATGGAGAGAAGGACATTGATGAAGCTACTAAAGATGGATGGGTCTAGGTCACTACTTGAGGAACTCCTGCAGAGTAGGGCTCAGTAGTCAGCTCTACTGCCTCACAGCTCTAGGGACTCAGGTTCAATTCTGGCCTCAGGTGACTGTCTGTGTGGAGTTTGCACATTCTCCCCGTGTCTGCTTGGGTTTCCTCCAGGTGCTCCGGTTTCCTCCCACAATCCAAAGATGTGCAGTTTAGGTGAGTTGGCCATGCTAAATTGTCCATAGTGTTCAGGGATGTGTAGGTTAGATGCATTAGTCTGGGGTAAACGTAGAGTAATAAGGTAGGGGAATGAGTCTAAGGGAGTTACTCTTTGGAGGAACTTGTTGGGCCAAATGGCCTGTTTCCACACTGTGGGGATTCTATGATGCTCTAAAGTCCTGAAGCTGAAGATAACTAACCTCCATTAACCACATCCATTCTTTCTTTGGAGAGGACTCCAACCGGTGTAGAATTTCCCATAACATTCCATTGACTCGAGTTTCACTGAGGGTTTTGGTCCTACACTAGAGCAATCATAACCTTGATGTTAAAGGCAGCCATTCTCACCACACTTCTGGAATTCATCTCTTTACAAATATAGTGTCAGTGAGCAGGGCAGTGTTAAGTAGGTGTTGCTCATGACATTATCGATAACCACTTCCATTACTATGGTAATCATTGAAATTAGACCGATGGGACTGTAAGTGTCC